>NW_006921592.1:31847814-31896842 GCF_000298275.1 Orycteropus afer afer
GTTCGCCGTCGAGTCGGCCCCGACTCATAGCGACCCCTCCTTGGGTTTCCGAGGCAGTATCACTACGGAAGTAGGATTGCCCAACCTTCCTTCCGAGGAGAGGCTGGTGGGTTTTAACCGCCAGCCTTCTGGTGAGCAGTCAAGTGCCTTAGCCACTATTCTACCAGAGCTCCCTTTGTGACCATTAGGTAGGTAAAATTGACTTGATTGCCTGTTACTGCACAGCAGAAGGGTTCTTTTAACACCTAGCCTGCCTTCCCCAAGTGCCCTGTCTTTGACTGGCCCATCACCTACCTAACTCAGCACTCCATTAATGAGCCCAGATTCTCCCTGACATTTTGCCATCAAGCTCTGGCACTGTCCAAGCCCTCATCTTTCACCTGATCTAAATTTAAATCTCCTGCTTCTCCACCTCCAGCCTTCCGCTTTCTTTATCCTAACCAATATAGTGATTCAAACCACCTAGAATGCCACTGGGAAGCTCCAGTGGCATAGTGCCTAAGGCATTTGAGTGCTAACCAGAAGGCTGGCAGTTCAAATCCACCAGCCACTTCCCAGAAGGAAGGTTGGGCAATCTACTTCCATAGTGATACTGCATTGGACACCCAAAGAGGGGTCGCTATGAGTCAGACCCAACTCAGTGGCACTGAGTGAGAGAATGCCTCTTGAGCCATTGGTCACTCAGTGGCAGAACCCTATCCTTCTGCGTGGGAGACCCAGGCTTGACTTCTCGTCAACGTACCTCATGCACTGCTACCAGCTGTCTGTCAGCGGAGACTTTCATGTTGATACTGAACTGGTTTCAGCAGAGTATCCAGACTAAGACCAGGAAGAAAGGCCTGGCAATCTACTTCTGAAATCCAGCCAATGAAATTCTATGGACCACAGTAGAACAGCATCTGATCTGAAACCCATCATGAGGAAGGCGCAGGACTGGAGAACATTTCTTTTCATTATGTGTGGGGTCAGCTAATAATGACAGAATGGCCAAGAGGGCATGACTTCCTGGCTTCCCTCTGTCTCTAGGGTTAAGTCTAAGTGTCCTCCTGATTTCTCCAGACTTCCCCAATTAGCTACCACTCACCCACCATATAGCCTCAACTCAGGCTATACCTGCTAAGCTAAAAGCCCCAAGGACTCCAACTCACTTCCCCCTGCCCCTACCCTATTTTGGTTTGGAGCTCTGGTAGCGTAGTACCTAAGGCACTTGACTGCTAATCAGAAGGCTGTCGGTTCAAACCCCCCAGCCACTCCCTGGAAGGAAGGTTGGGGAAACTACTTCTGTAGTGATACTACCTTGGAAACCCAAGGAGGGGTCACTATGAGTTGGGTCCGACTCGATGGCACATAACAACATATTACCACTGCTCACACATCCACGAGGAGTAAGGGAGGGAGTGGGCTCAGATTTCACCTCCCAAATGAGACCTTTGATTCCTTCCTTTCTTTGCAGAACTAGGTGTGGTCTGGCAGTGTCCCTACAGCCCCCACGCCTGTCACACAGCCAACATGTATGGTGATGTGCTTACCTACCTGCTTCTTCTACCTCTAGAAAAGGGGATCCCCAAAGGCGGGGCCGGAATTTATCTTTGCAACTTGGGATCTGGCACCTCGCGTGTAAAGGTTCCATGGGTACTAGTTAGTATTCTCGGACGTACCCATTGATTTATTATTAGTTCACTAACCCACCAGCCACTCCTCGGAAGGAAGGTTGGGCAATCCTACTTCCGTAGTGATACTGCCTCGGAAACCCAAGGAGGGGTCGCTATGAGTCGGGGCCGACTCGACGGCACATAACAACAACAACAACAACAACAAAGCAGGTCTGATTTATAGACTTTCCTCAAAGCGTTCTTCCAGCTTTTCTGAACTTGAAACCAAGTGAGACCAGCTGCGATACCAGCCAGAGCACTTTGAAAGATTCTAGCTTTATAAAGGACACTTCCCTTTGCCTAGTCGAGTGCTGTCACCTCATCTTTGGGCACTTTGTCATCTGAAAACAGTCCACTTTCACACATTTGTGTCAGAATGAGTGTGGCAGTGTGGGTATGTTGGCCGCGTGGGTATGTTGGCCGCATTTCCTTGTAAGGAAGAGGCTAACGAGGAAAGTAGGAGCCCTGATGGTGCAATGGTTTAGTACTCAGCTGCTAAGGGAAAGATTGGTAGTTGGAACCCTGGTAGCATAGTGGCTAAAGCACTTGACTGCTAACCAGAAGGCTGGCAGTTCAAACCCACCAGCCACTCCTCGGAAGGAAGGTTGGGCAATCCTACTTCCGTAGTGATACTGCCTCGGAAACCCAAGGAGGGGTCGCTATGAGTTGGGCCAACTCAACGTCACATAACAACAACAACAACAACAAGCCACTCCACAGGAGAAAGACCCAGCCATCTGCTCCTGTAAAGATGACAGCCTAGGAAACCTCATGGGGCAGTTTTACTCTGCCACATGGGGTCGCTATGAATTGAAAATCAACTCAACACTCCCCCCCCCCACTGTGGCCCTTAGACATCCTTCAAATCTGAAACCGAACCCACCCCCCAGGGGTCACTTTTTAGCCTAACAATAGGCCTAGAGAGTGAACAATAACATCGATGCTCCTCAGAGCAATCAGCCCTACAAGACCTAAAGAGCAGCATTTGTCCAAAAGCAGCTGAATGGAAACAGGGAACCCAGGGAAGAGGGGTAAGAGTGCTATTACACTTACGGGACTGCAACTAATGTCACGTTGTACACATGTAAGTTGTTGAATGGAAAACTAATGTGCTCTATAAACTTTCATGCAAACCACAATAATATGTTTAAAAAAGAAAGAAAGAAAACAGACTCAATGGCACCTAACAGCAAAACAACAATGGGTAAACTGAGAAATCTGATCTATCCAACCCGGATTTTACTTCTGACACATTTGAATGCCCTTGTGGCAAAGTTGGCAGCAACACACTGTTGCGTGAATCTTGTTACTTTTGTAAGGTCATCTGCCCAGCTGGAGTCATTCCTGCCTTTGTCAGAAGAAAGGCTGAGTTCCTGGTGATTTCAGGCAAACTTCCCTGGGTGATGCAAACTACTAACCTAAACGTTGGTGATGGTTTGAACCTACCGAGCAGCACCATGGAAGAAAGGCCTGGCAATCTGTTTCTGCAAAGACAATCCCGTGGGGCAGTTCTACTCTGTCACACATGCAGGTGCCATGAATCAGAATCCATTTCACGGCAACGGGTTTGGCTGGTTTACCACATAGGAACTGGGCAATCTTCGATGCCTATCTGTCATTTCTGTGATTACCACGTCACACTGAATCTGCTCATTCCTGTTCAAAGCTTCTGTTCCAGGTTGTTTCTGGACCACTGGTTTCCTAGTCTGTCTTCTCCACTAGATGGGATGACACGAAGGGAAGGACCAAATCCCTGGGCTCAGCGTCCTCCACACCTAGTGCCATCAAGTGGTTTCAAGCAGATGTATGAAGGTTGCCCTGTACTCTACAACCTCATCAGTGAACTTACTGCCCAGTCTGCGACTCAGATCTTGGGAAGGCTTCTTAGGAAAATGAAAGATCAGAGTAGCCTATCAGATAGAAATCTTGTGAATTTCATAGCATTTTAGGGGAAGTATCAAATCATAAAGGCCTTGGGTGATGCAAACTATCTGCGCTTGTCTGCGAACCATTGTCTCATGTATTTTGCACATATTTTCAGGAGGGACCAATCCCTGCAGAAGGACATCATGCTTGGTAAAGTAGAAGGTCAGGGAGAAAGAGGAAGACTCTCAACGAGATGGACTGACACAGTTGCTGCAACAATGGGCTGCAGCATAGCAGCAATGGTGGGAACGGTGCAGGAATAGGCGGTAGCTTGTTCTGTTATACACAAGGTCTCTATTAGTTGGAACTGACTCAACAACACCTAACAACAACTAATCTAAAAGCTGGTGGTTCGAAGTCACCACCAGTGCTGTGAAAGAAAAGGTTGGTGATCTGCTTCTGTAAAGAATACAGTCAAGGAAACTCTTACGGAGCACAGTTCACTCTGAAACACACAGGTTGCCATGGGTCAGAATCGATTCCACGGCAATGGGTTGGGTTTGGTTTATCAAGTTATAACATATGAGATGCCTTGCAAATGTTGCCTACCACCAAGGTTTTCATCCTCTCCTTTCTTGGGCAGTTCTATTCTGTCTTATCGGGTCACTATGAATCAGAATAAACTCAATGGCAGTGGATTTGGTTCTTGGTAAACTGCAAGCCCCCTGCCACCACCAACACAGGCCACTTTGTGGCTGGACACATAAAGGCCACTAGCCAGCAGGGCCACCCCAGACTCCCTAGGTTGATGGCACATATCAGCCACTTTGGCCATTGGCCTCATCTTAATCTTAGCTTTTTTCCTCCAAAGTTAACTCTGAACTACAAAGCCATACATACCCTTCCCAGCCCATATAGCATCTCTAAGATATAAAGCAGGCAAAGGATTGCTAAGTGAACATTATCTCCTTTTAAGCAAAATCTCTGTATTAATAACTCTCACAGCACCTTGCTTAACAGTGGTTCAAAATAACTAGCAGGCCCAAGCTTTCCTAAGAGATGTCACTTTATGACCTGATGCCTTATTTTGTTCCTGTGGCAGTTAGCACACCTAAGTTGGTGATGCTAATGGTATTAGAGTCTAATGGAGGGCACTGGTGATCCAGTGGTAGAATTCTCACCTTCCATATGGAGGCCTACGTTCGATTCTGGGCCAATGCACCTCATATGGAGCCACCACTCGTCTGTTAGTGGAGGCTTGTGTGTTGCTAGGATGCGGAACAGGTTTTAGCAGAGCTTCCAGACTAAGACAGACTAGGAAGAAAGGCTTGATGATCTACTGAAAACCAGCCAATGAAAACCCTAAGAACCACAATGGAACAATGTCTGATCTGTAACCCATCATGAGGAGGGCACAGGAGTGGGCAGCGATTTGTTCCATTGTGTGTGAGGTTGCCATGAGTCAGGGCTGACTTGATAGTAGCCAACAACAGAATGGCCAGGAATGCCAAAGAAGGTTTCACTTCTTGGCTTCCCACTGTCTCTAGCATTCACTATAAATGTCCTACCAGATCAAAGCAGACTAGGAAAAAAGGCCTGGCAATCTACTTCTAAAAATCAGCCAGTGAAAACTCTATGGATCACGACAGTCCAATCCTGTTATACACGGGGTTGCCATGAGTTAGAGGCTAACTCAACAGCTAACAAGAGCAGAGTGTAGTGGCAGAAACAGAGCTTGCAAAAGATACCAAATCAGATTGAAAAATGCAGACAGGGAAATTGAGGTGAATTTCATGAACAAAGCCAGATTCCCCCAAAGCAGACTCACATTCTGCCTCTAAGTCCTCAGAAAAACTCTCAGTCCTCAATTTCTGAGCCAAAAACCTCTTCAGCCAGGGAGATAAAATCACCCCTGGACCACCTGCACCTGTCTAGCAGGTACACCCCACCCATTACTTCTGCAGAAGGTATTGCTGGACTCTGCCTTGCATGACAGTTCCTCATGCTGGGGTCCAAGTACTCTCTGTAGATTTACTTAAATTATAAGGGAACAAACTAGGCAATTTTAAGTCTATCAACTACCATCTAGAGGGCAGCTGTACTAGTCTACCATGAGAGGCTCTCCTAACGCAGGGGCACTGCAGACCTTATCATACACTTTCAGGCATTTCATTTCTTATAGGCCAGTATGTGAGGGTGGCTTTCCAAGGAAAGATCAGTAGCCAAAGGAAACTGATTATGACTTGAAGCCACAGCAGTGACTGCCAAGTCTTGATCACACTCCTCTCTATGAAAAAGAATAACTTGACTCAAATTCTATGATATACAGCAAATGGTCTAGATTTTAATATGTGTCATCTACATTGCCATTCTGTGGTGAGTCTTTGGTTTTTTGATCGAAACCCAAAGCCATATGCCTAAATATGATCTGTTTCCTCAATCTTATGGCCATTTTCTACTCTAGGACATCTTGTGAGGTCTTACCAGTTAGATGTCCCTTCTGGAAGAGAAGATTTGTAACTATTTTTCACCTCCTCTGGAAGTGACTACTAGCTGACAGGTTGGCAGCTCAAACCCACCTAGAGGCACTTCAGAAGACAGGCCTGGAGATTGCTTCCAAAAGGTCCAGACTTGAACACCCTGTGGAGCAGTTCTACTCTGCACATATGCAGTCACCATGAGTCAAAATTGACTTGAAGACAACTAACTAACCACAATGGAGCTGGCCAATGAAAAACCAGGAAAGAAAAAGAGTTGATACATTCAAACTGCAACAGTGGGAAAGAATACTGAATGCTGTGGACTGCCAGAGAAGCAAAAATCAATCGTAGAAGAAATACAACCAGAATGCTTCTTAGAAGCGAAGAGTAAGACTTTGACCTGCTTACTTTGGTCATGTCATCAGGAAAGATCAGTGATAGAAAAGGACACCATGGTTGGTAAGGTAGAGGGCCAATGAAACCCTCCATGAGACGGAGTGACACAACAGCCACAGCGATGGACTCAAACATACCAAGGATCATGAAGATGTCTCAGGACCAGGCAACATTCCCTTCTGTTATCCATAAGGTCACCATGAGTCAGAGCCAACTTGACGGCAACTCACCACAGAACTATAATGAAACTACTTCAGTGAAGTAAGTTTATGTTATTCAATTTTATAAAAGGCAGAAAATCTTTGACCAGGCCTTCATGTCTTTTGCTCGTGGAGGTGGCCATAATTACCTCTGCCAGCAATGCAGTTTGCTGTACTTAAGGTGTAACATTGGGCAACTCTGTTGAACTTGGCCTTTCAGCATGTTTTAGGTATCTGGGGACTCAAGTAATAAAAGCAAAGAATCAAATGGGACACAGGACAGACACTCCAGCTAAATGCCACATGAAGTGGGCAAGAGGGCAATTTGGAAAAGAAACCTGCTCAGGACTTCAAGAAGCTGTCACTGCCATTAAGGACTTGGCTGGTGGCCCTCATGCAGAGTCCCTGCTCATATGCTCATTCTTTGACCTACGTGAGAATTACTATCATTGTCACAACTGCCCTTGGTGCTATCTGGAGAAGCCAAATTTCTTTTCCCCTTCCCCACCTTTCCAGGTCAGTTACTACTGCCAATCTTTACCAACCTCTTTTCCTCAATTAGAGAAGCTCTGTATACTCTTTCGCTAAGTCACTAGCCAAGGTAACTAGCTATGGGGTTGCCATGAGTTGGAATCAACTGAAAAGCAGCTAATGCAGACAACAGCCATTACAAATAATTCCCACAAAGCATGCTTCTTCTAGACTATGGCCTTCAAGAACATGTGGTACACCAGATCCTAATCTTGACCCTGTGGGCTGGAGGAAATTTCCTGGAACCTGCTGTGTTTTGCTATCAAGCACAGTGCTTATACTACTGAACTTTAGCTTCTTGTAGCAGCTAGATTTAGGTTCCTTGCCAGAGTCTTAGGGGTACCCTTGCCCTTTTCCTAAAGTATTTTAAACCAGTACCATAAGAGTTTGTGTGTGTGTTGGGGGTGGTACTGTGAAAAAAAAGTAGCAAAAGTGTAGGGGGGCGGGGAGTGAAGACCAAGGCCAGGAAGTCAGCCTATATGCTTTGGGGCTACTTAAAACAGGGCCAGTCTGGGTTGGCTTGAGGTTAGTAGTTGCTTAGGCAACCCAAACTCCCTCCAGTTCAGAAAGGATGTGCCTGCCTGCCTTTCTTTGAAGAACTTAAGCCCTGCATGGGTTTCTCTCTGCCACATTCATGGCACGCCACATATTTCCCATGTGACAAAGAAAAGCACAGGGTACATTTACCTATCTAATATAAGGTGAACATATGGTTTCCACTAACTCGCTTTTCAGTGTGGAAATTATTGAACAGTATCATTAATGTCATACATCAGTAAAATTCTGCACAAGATAATTAAAAATGCATAGACAGGTAAATGACAGAAATTCAAGCTACATGCAGAAAAGAATGTAGAATGAGGGTTACCTTGCTAAAGTCAGATGGATCTTGGCTGAAAGCAAGGAATACCAGAAAGATGTTTACCCATGTTTTATTGACCATACAAAAGCATTCAACTGTGTGGGTCATAACAAATCATGGACAATTTGGGGAACAATAAGAATTCCAGAACACTTAATTGTGCTCATGTGGAACCTGTACATAAACCAAGAGGCAGTAGTTTCAACAGAACAAGGGGATACTACATGGCTTAAACTCAGCAAAAGTATGTATAGGGTTGTATCCTTTCACCATATGCATTAATTCTGCATGCTGAGAAAATACTCTGAGAAGCTGGACTACATGAAGAGGAATATAACAACAGGATTGGAGGAAGACTCATTAAAAACCTGCAATATGCAGATGACATAACCCTGCTTGCTGAAAGTGAAGAAGACCTAAAGCACTTACTGACAAAGATCAAAGACTTCAATATGGATTACACCTCAACATAAAGCAAAACTCCTTACAACTGGACCAATAAGCAGCATTATGATAACTAGAAAAAAGACTGAAGTTGTCAAGGATTTCATTTTACTTGGATTCACAATCAACACCCATCGAAGCAGCAGTAAAGAAATCAAACAACGTATTGCATCAGGCAAATCTGACGCAAAAGACCTCCTTAAAGTGTTCAATGATATCACTTTGAAGAATGAGGTATGCCTGACCCAAGCCACAGGGAGCTCTGGTAACGTAGTGCCTGAGGCATTTGACTGCTAACCAGAAGGTTGGACGTTCAAACCCACCAACCACTCCATAGAACGAAGACTGGGCAATCGACTTCCATAAAAATTTACCGCCTCAGGAACCCAAAAGGGGTCACTATGAGTTGGAACCGACTCAATGGCAATGAGTTTGTTTTTTGGTTTTGGACCCAAGCCATGGTATTTTCAATCACCTCACATGCATATGGAAGCTGGACAATGAATAAGGAACACTGCAGAAGAATTAATGCCTTTGAATTGTGGTATTGGCAAAGAACACTGAAGGTACCATGGATGCCTAGAAGAACGAACAAATTGTCTTGGAAGAATACAGCTGGAATGCCTCTTAGAATTGAGGATGGCAAGACTTCGTCTCACATACTTTGGACATGTTATCAGGAATTATCAGTCCCTGGAGAAGGATGTCATGCTTGGTAAAGTACAGGGTCTGTGAAAAAGAGGAAGACCCTCAGTGAGATGGATTGACACAGTGGCTACAACAATGGGCTCAGACACAGCAAGGATTGTGAGGATATCACAAGATAGGGCAGTGTTTCATTCTGTTGTACATATTCAGGACAGGTCATAACCACTCCATGACACCTAATAATAATTTGTTCCAACTGTTGGGTGTTATTTCTAGCATCCTACAGGGTAAAGTGAACTCTAACTGAAAACACTCATACTCAAAGTCGATGAATGGACATGCAGCAAAAAGTAATCTTTCATCTTATCAGGAGTTTGTGGCACATCTTAGAGTTTTGACATGGTACCTAAAAGTATAACTGCAAGTCATAGCACCATCCTGAGATGCTATTTATAGTAAGTTAGTTTTGCCCCTCCATTAATGATGGGATCTGCAAACTCCAGGAAGCAGGGCTTTGCTCTGTGTCTCTTGGGTTTGCTGCACATCCCAGGTCATCTTCACTGCTCCTCTGCCTTACCCAGGAGTCTGGGTAGTGGAAGCATTGAGGGACAGTTGGTTGGAGTGGCCAGGTCTCTTTCATGTTTCCCTTAAAGATAAGACTTCTCACGCTGCAAAGTTATGAGTCGGTGGAGCCATGTGACCAACCCAAACGTGATCGGGCGGCCAGCCAATCCCAAGGGTCAGAAGAGTGGTCCCAGTCACAAGCTGGCTAGAGACTGTCAGGGACTAGTGCGCAGGGGGCAGCTCGGAAAGTCAACCCGAAATAATGCTGGGAAGCGGCTTGAACACAGATTTTCAAGTTTGCTCTCCTTTCAGAAGATGCACATGACTGCAGTCAGGCAGCCCCCTAAGCTACCAGAGAGTCGAGAATGGGTGATTAGGGTCGCGGCAGCTTTCTGCCCCAATTCCCTAGAGTTGCCAAGCCAGCCTGTTGGTGTCACGACTGGTTCAGGGAAGCACTCTGACCGCACTCCCCTTAGAACTGCGCTTCCTGTCGCCTGCCCAGGAAAGTTGAGGGCCCAAGGTGGTCTGAGAGTGGCTGAAGATGGGCCTCCAGGCCCAGCGCTGGAGACCCATGGGGACTCAATAGTGGTCGCCCCCTCAGCAAGCTACAGCCATACACCAGTGCACCCAGTCCGAGCTCCTCCTCCGACCTATTGTTTAGAACAAGGCTAATGAGAGTCACTAGGACTCGACTCTTTACGAGAAAACCTCACAGAGAACAAGGATTAGCCAACTAACCTGATTAAGTCTAGTCCCCACTGCCCCTCCCCTGCTCAGCAACACGGGACACCCCAGGTGTTTCCAAAGGACGCCCGAGGGGCAAGGAGGAGAGAGGACCGTCCCCGTGAGGAGTCCTTTTTTAAAGCTTCACTCCTCCTTCAACCAGCGTTGGGGAGAGGGCCCGGCACCGGGGGAGCGCAGACGGGTGCGCGGGCTGCGCACTACTCGCAGCTGCCGCCCACAGAACGTGCGCCTGCTCACGACCGCTGGGGGACTCTGGTCCCGGCCCGGCCCCGCTCCCCGCGTCCCCGGTGTCGCCTACCCTCGCCCACCACCTGCTCGTACCCTCCCCAAGGCCCAGGAGCGCCCCCGGGCTGCCACCCCTGCCTCTGCCCGGCCCTCTGCCTCCTTCCTAACACTCCGCGCGGCAGAAGAAGCAGGACCATTGTTCCAAGGGCTCGGGAGCTACATCTCCAGCCTCTGCCTGGCGGGTGAAGAACGAGGCCAAGCCGCGGCTTCGGGGAGGGGCTGTAAGAAATGAGGAGTAGTTGAGGCGCGCCTTTACGACGCCCCGAACCCCATGTCTCTCAACCCCGGGAGCCGCGGAGCTGACAGCTCGGAGGAGCCACCGGGGAGGGGGGAGGGAGGAGAAGCGTGGAGAGGCGCCTCCTGGAGGGGTGGGCGCAGGAGCCCCCCGGAGCCCCAGGACACCCGGGCTGCCCACGAGAGACGCGTCCTCACTCACCGGCTCCGGTGGCGCCGCTCCCCCGGGGCGCCCAGCTCAGCACCAGCAGCAGCCAAAGCGCCCAGCGCGCGGACGTGCCCATGGTGCCCGCCTGGATGGTGCCGCCGCTGCTCCGCACAACAAGTTACCAGCCTTCGGAAGGAGGAAGGAGGTGGGGGCGGGGCGGGGAGGAGGGGAAGGAGTTAGAGGGGGACCGGGAGCGGGGAGAAGAGGGCACCCCCTCCTCGCCAACTTGCACAATCTCCTCCCCACCCGCAACCCACCCGCCCTCCTGCCCGCCTCCCTGCAGCCGCCGTACGAGCCGGGCCTGCGGGCAGCAATAATGCAGGCGCTGCAGAGCAGGGAGGGGCGGGAGCAGCGCGGAGCCGGCGAGCGAGCCGGAGCCCGGCACCCACCGGGCCAGGCCTGAGCGTGGGAGCGGCGGAGGGCGGAACGCGGGGGTCGGCGCCTCCTCCGCCGAACAGGGTGTGAGCACAAACGGGCAGGCGGGCGCGAGTGGCCGTGGCCGTGGCCGCCGCCGCCGCCCGGACTGCTCCTGGCCGGGCAGCTCGGAGCGGCCGCCGGCTCACGGGGGTCCGGAGCGGCCGCTGGTTGGCTCGCGCGCCGTCCTCGCCTCCAATCCCCGGGGCCTGTCCTAATTTCCTGATCCAGGGAACCTGCCGCCACCGCTGTGCGCTCCCTACAGTCAGCACTGTTCCCTCTCGCTGCCGCCAGCAGTCAATGCAGTGGCGGTGGCAGCAGTTAGAGCTGATGCAACTATCGCTGCTATTGCCACCACCTCCCCAGTCAGAGTACTTGCAGTCCAAGGGGGGACTTGCAGGGTCCAGGGGCTACACCCTCGACTGCGCTCTAAACCCCCTACCACCCTCCGCGAAAGGCTGGTTCAGTGAGGCTGGTAGGTAGCAGCTTCCTTGGACCTCCTCTCTGCACCCTGAGAGTGATCCCAGAGTGATGAAGAGAAGAGGGTACAACAAACGTCTGGACTGCTCTAATGTGGGGTTCGGGATGCTGGTCTCCATTGCACATTGCAATGCCGATTTTTGCCAAAAATTAAATGTACCTTTAAGTGTGTGTGTGAGCGTGTATGCGGTTGTGGCTTGTTCTCTGTAATAGAAAAAAGCTAAATATAACCCCGTCTGGGACAGGAGGGAAATTGCTCGCACAGCTCTGCATTCTCTCATCAACGATTATAGTTAATTGCTAATTGCACAAAATGATAGTTTGAGGGCCTGCAATTAAAAGCTTAACCTTTTCTTGTTTGAGGAGGGGGCACATATAAGTTTATTCCTCTTGACAGACTTGGTAACATTCAATTACAAGGCTTAAGAAAGAAAAAAAGAAGCAAAGGTAAGAGTCATAGAACGAAGTGATTTTTGTTTGGTTCGTGATAGTCCCTGAGCCTGCAGTTTGCTTTCTGTGTACTTGTGTTTTCTTGGACATTTTCCTCTGGTTGAGGTGACTGGTCTGTGGTCCGCTAAGCATCTAGGAAGGATAGGAGGACATATCAAGTTAGTTAGTCTTTTTAAATAAAGACTTTTTAAAATGTTAAAAAAATCGTTTTTACCTTGAATGATTTAAAGTTGGCAGATACCACTAAGATCATGTTCCAGTTCTTTCCATTGGTGATCTGAGAAGGGATGGGTATTGCCTAACCCTAATCTCTTTGTCCTGGGCTTCCTCTGGCATTTATCAAGACTCACCATTGGATGACAAGTTTCTTAGGAACTTACTGTATCCAGGAAGCAGAGAGGAAAATTCCAATTCAAGATACACTTTAGTGGGGCCAGAGGATTACACAGGTTGTGGCTGATAAGTATGAAGGGGCTTGACTAAACCAATAATAGGATTGCACCTTCAGTTTGAATTCTGAATGCTGTTTTGGTTACACGTTTGAGACAAACTGCAGCAGCCACATACATGTTGCATGTGAGACTGAATTAAAATCTATGGTATGTCAGTTGGTATTGAAGATGCATGCCCAGGTTGTTGACCTAACAGGCATTAAGGTAGGACAGTAAAAACTTAGGTGTGTGGCGTCTTCAGTGTCCTTGGAGCTCTGGAAGGCCATCTGACAAGTCTTGCCACTTAACTGAAGAAGAAAGGGGGTACAGGGAGTAGGCAGAATCAAAATAAAAAAGTATAACGTTAATGAACAGTCACATGACTTGTTTTTAACCTTTTACTTGGAGATAAATGTACACCACAATCTAAACATTGATACAGTATAATAAGACTTATCTTTGACAAACATGTGTTACTCTTTCTATCTCTCCAAGGGATATAAATAAACTTAGTGAAATTAGCAGCAGCTCTATGTTCAACACTGTGTTATATATTCATCCCTGTAGCTTCTTTTATTATTATTGTCTTATTTTATTTTTTTTAGACTCGAAAGGAAAAGCAAAACTTTCAACTCCATCTCTGAATGGCTGTGTAAATTGGGAAAATCACTGTGCCTCTCTGTGCCTGCTTTATGATCTGTAAACTGAAAACAGAAACCAACAGCAACAGTTCTGTGACCTCAAGGATCAGCTCTCCGCAAAGCACTGATTATTAGAACAGAAGTATTATCAGCAGGAATGCATTTGATTAATACAAAAAGTAACCAGATAACCAGAAGGAGGAATTTATCACGAGTGGAGCTGGGTGTGGTTGAACTAGCTGGGCTCAGAGAGGCTGGCAAGCTGGACCGCTGAAGCATTCATGTCAATCTATAGGCAATTCCATTCACTCCCACAATCTGCCACATACGTTTACTTGTATGGCAATGATAAGGAGTGCTGGTGGCACAGCAGTTAAAACATTGGGCTACTAATCAAAAAGTTAGCAGTTCGTACCCACCAGCTGTTCTGCAGCAGTCTGCTTCTGTAAAGATTTACAGCCTTGGAAACCCTATGGAGGTTGCTATGAGTCAGAACTGACTTGATGGTAGTGGGTTTGCTTTTCGGTTTTTTTGAAAATCAGCACAGTGAGTCAGAATCAACTTGATGGCCATTGGTATACTGGATGTCTTCATCTACTGAAATTTTGGGAGCTCTGGTGGCATAGTGCCCATGGCATTTGACTGCTAACCAGAAGGCTGGAGGTTCAAATGCACCAGCCACTCCTCAGAAGGAAGGTTGGGTGATCTACTTCCGTAGCAATGCTGCCTGGGAAACCCAAGGAGGGGTCGCTATGAGTTGCAATCTACTGGTCAGCAGTGAGTTTTTAGATTACTGAGATTCTGGTGCCTAAGCTTAACCTGGCATCCACCTGGCTAGTCCACTGGGGGAAAGGGAAGGATGAGGATGGGAAGAAGAAGGAACAGAGACAAAAGTGTATCATGTGTTCAAGAAAATGAGGGAATTCAGTATGGTTCAAAGGCAGGATTCAAGTGGGCTAAAGATGGGCAGTAGCACCAAAGACGAAAAGCAAGAACTGGGGTTGGTGAGTGTTGTATATTCATCATATAAAGGTACGTATTTTATCCTACAAAGCCATGGCCAGGACTCACGATGGAGTTGTGTGTGTGTGTGTTTAGAGCTTTTTTGAGTTTATTTTAAAAATTATTTTTTTTTATTATGATGAGTATATATGAAAACAAAATGGCTATTTTAACATTCTTTTTACTTAAATAATTCAGTGGCATTCATTACTTCCATCACATTGTGCAGCCATTGCTGTTACCTGTTTCCAGATTTTACCATCACCTTTACAGAAGCTCAGTGCCCCCAGGTATCATAACGGATTTTTGATCTGTGGACAGACACCCACTTTGTTCTAGAAAGATCCCTCTGGCAGTGGTATGAAAGGTGACTTCTTTAGGGTGATGGAGTAGGAGAAGACTTGCTAGGTGTTGTCAGGTTCAACTCATAGTGACCCTGTCGGACAGTTGACCTGTCCCATGGGGTTTCCTAGGCTGTCATCTTTATAGGAACAGATAGCCACATCTTTCTCCCACAGAGTGGATCATAGGTTTGAACCTTTTGGTTAGTAAATAAGTGTGTAACCACTGTGCCACCAGGACTCCTTAAGAAGAGATTAGAAGAAGAATAGTTAGAAGCCCCAGTAATGAATGAGTACCTAAAGAAAGGGAGGAAGATACCATTATTTCCACTGTAACAAATGTTCATATAATCAATCCTTCCATAAGACTTTCCTCAATTTGGATGAATCTCTTAGAACAGTGTTTTCTAAACATACATGTTCCATAAGCATCATTCGTAATGTCTATCAACATGCACATTGCCAGGCCCACCCTTGGCGTTCCTGCTTCAGTAGGTTTAGTGTACAGCCCAAGAATCTGTATTTGTAACCCTACTCAAGGTGATTCTTAAGATCACCCATGCTGAAGAAACCTTTTTTGAGAATGCCCTCTTTTCTACAGTTTTAATTGCTAAGTAGCTTCACTTCTCTTGTTGCTGTTGGATGCCATTGAGACTGTTGGGGCTCATAGTAACCCCAGGTGACAGAGTGTTGTTGTTGTTATGTGTCATTGAGTCTGACCCAACTCATAGCGACCCCTCCTTGGGCTTCCGAGGCAGTATCACTACGGAAGTAGATTGCCCCATCTTCAGAGTAGAACTGCCTTATAGGGTTTTCTAGGCTATAATCGTGGTGCTGTGGTTAAAGAGCTCAGCTGGTAATCAAAAGTTTGGCAGTTTGAACCCCCTAGCCACTCTTCAGGAAAAAAAATGTAGCAGTCTGCTTTCATCAAGATTTATAACACATTGCAGATGAAAGGTTGACTGTTCAAACCTACCCAGGGGCTCCATGGGAGAAAGACCTGGTGATCTGCCCTGGTATTGGCTTTTGCTCAGTTAATGGCCAGTGTAAATTTGATGTCAGAGTTGTGGGTAGATTTACAGACCTGGGAGACATAATGCACTCCACAGCAGTTTACGTTTTCAATTGAAGTAAATCCATATGACATCCACATGCTGGCTGATGGTGAACTTTCTACTGTCCTTTGTTTTGCAGAAGTGTTGGGTTTGCTTTTGTTTGTTTTTCGAGGAAAGAATGAAGTACTGGGCCACTTTAACTTTACTCTCCAGAAACTCTGATAGCTAATGCCTATGATTCTGGCCAGAAATGTGATGGTCCCACTTTGTCATGAGTGCAGTTTGCAAGAGGCATTGGAACGTAGTGCTACAGAATTTAAAACACTCTTAAACTGGAGCTTCTATGGAAATGGGGACTTTGTGGCCACTTGCTGAGTCAGCTAAGGATAGATTGCGTATTAGGACGTAAGAATTTTAAGCTGCAAGTTATGAGTAATGCAGCAAGTTCTTTAAGTACTTAACATTGGACGATGATCCTTCTGTTTTTAAACACTTAGGAGTTTTGTGGATGTGGACAGCGGGGTACCTAATGTTTTCTTACGTGTTTATATGGTTTAAATTCACATTAGACTGCTACTCAGCTTCTTTGAAAGGCTTAGTCTTCTGAATGAGTATGCTTCCTTCCAGCATGGCTTTTTAGGGAGTTTCTTCCTACTGCCTCTCTATTGTTTTAGAAACACATTTTTAAATTCTAATGCTGATGGTGGGAGTTCTGGTAGCACAGTGCCTAAGGCACTTGACTGCTAACCAGAAGGCTGGTGGTTCAAAGCCACCAGCCACTCCTTGGAAAGAAGGTTGGGCAATCTACTTCCATAGTGATACTGCCTCGGAAACCCAAGAAGAGGTTGTTATGAGTCGGGTCCGACTCAATGGCACATAACAAGAACAATAAAGCTGATGGCAGAAACCCTGAGTGGTAAAAGAGATTAACATGCTTCACTGTTAACTGAAAACTTGGAGGTTTGAGTCCATCCAGAAGTGCCTCAGAATAAAGGCCTGGCAATCTTCTTCCAAAAATCAACTCCAAGGCAACTTTTTAAAAAATGTATCTGGAGTGTGAAAGGGAGTCTAGTTTTTGAGCTTGCTCTTAGGGTTTTATGGTGGATTCTAGGAACTGCAAGTAATCCTGAGTTGTGAGGGAGAGTGTACTTGGATAGAGGAGACACCAGAGAGTAGGCAGGTCAAGTTTAGGAAGGTATTTGTATGTTTTTTGGATTTTTATCCCTTAAGTAGTAAGCTATTGGAGGTTTTTGATCAAGGATGATAGGATCAGATAAGTCTATTTAGAAATATGGCTATCTAAGAAGGTGGTTTGATCTGTCCAGGATCCAGAGGGTACTATGTGGTACCAAAATGCCTCTGTGTGGTGAATTAATGCTTAGACTAGGGAGGCATCACCACCAGATGCCATCACTTTGGCTCTGACTCCTGGTGTTCCTATCTGTGTCAGAGTAGAACTGGGCTCTATTGTGTTTTCAGTAGCTGATTTTTCAGAATTAGATCACCAGGCCTTTCTTCTGAGGGACCTCTGGGTGGACTTGTACCTCCAACCTTTTGGTCAGCAACCAAGCACTTTAAGGGTTTGTACCACCCAGGGACTCTGGAGAGGCAGGGTCAGTTAATGGATAAGAGACTAGGCGCTGGAACCAGTCTTCCTGGGGTCAAAGCCTGGTCAGTCACTTACTGGCTGTGAAATTGTAAGCAAATTATTTAACCTCTCTCTGTGCCTCAGTTTTTTCACCTGAAAAAATGAGGCTAACCAGAATGCCCCCTTCTTATGAGGATTCTATGCATTTATAATAGCAAAGCACTTAGAACAGTGCCTAGTGTATAATAAATGCTCAAAATTATTAACTATCATTGTTAATACTAAGGAGCCCTGATGGCACAGTGGTTGAGTGCTCAGCAGCTAACCAAAAGGTTGGCAGTTCAAATCCCCCAGTTGCTCTGGAGAATGATATGACAGTCTGCTTCTATAAAGATGACAGCCTTGGAAACCCCATGGGGCAGTTCTCCTCTGTCCTATAGGGTCACTGTGAGTCAGAATCAACTTGATGACGATGGGTTATTATTAATACTAATGATATTATTATTGTTTTTGCTGCTGCTGCTGCTGTTGTTATTCACAGCAGCTCTCATGTAATTAAAGAGAGGCAAAGGGTATTACAGGTGTGGGCCAAAGATTTGAATAAGGGAAGGCAGTGACTCTCAACCCTGCTGAACACTAAAATCTCCAGAAGAGTTTTCAAGAAGGTTAATGTCAGCGCACAACTCTAGACCAATTACATAGAAGTTCCTGGGAGAGGGCAGAGGCATGAGAGTTTTAAAAGCTTCTGGCTGATTCCACTGTGCATTCTGAGTTATGAGTCACTGGGGTCAAGTCTGAAGCTCTGGGCAGGGGGTGGTGTAGGAAGAAAGCTGTAGGTGATATTTTAGTGAGATGTCGCCTTCCCTGACCCATGTTCCAGAACAACCTCCCATCCCTGCTCCATGCACTCTGCTCCTGGCTCTGCATCTCAAATCCAGCTAGATCTGTAGCTGTCTGAAGGCCAAGTACCAGGAAAGGTCAGAAGCTCAGTGCAGCCAGCCTGTAACGGACCCAGCTGGCATCTACCTATCAGGTAATGGATTGCATGTTCCCAGTCTCCTGCCTATAAAAATCAAGCCACCAACAAGGACTTATGGAGCACCCTTGGTGGGACTAGTGGTGTGCCAGGAGACTGAGCAGCCTCCAGATAGCCATGTGGCTGCTGTTGGGGTGTGAGTTGTATGGTTTGCTTTGCTTTTTCTACCAGAGCCAAAACTCAGCTTGTTAAGTGGTAATTGACAGCCCTTTCATCTAAGGAAGTTTCTCTCGGAGTTGCTGCCAATAAGAAGTGTATTATTCCTCGGAGCACCATTGTTCCATTTATCGAGTGCCCACTCAATTATGAGGCCTGGCCGAGTGTGCCATCTGAAAGAGGAAAGACCACTTAATGAGCCCTAGAATCAGAAGTCTGGAATGAATGGGTAGATAGACCAAAGAGTCAAGGGGGCCCCATCAACCCTGGAGAAGCCCTTTTAGCAAGAGCTGGGTCTTCCACTGAAATTGTGAAGGAGCCCTTGATGGGTGGTGTAGAAGAGAAGATAAGTTTTTGCACATAAAGGAATTGTGATTTTAGCTGACCATCCAATGGGAAGACAAGGTGCAGGCTGAAATTATGCGGCTAAACCATGTGGAAACAGATGTAAGACCAGGTAGAAAATGGAATTCAACTATGGGGTTTTAAGAATTATTCCCCCATCCCAGGAGAAACTGAACTATCTCAGAAGATAAGTTTCTCCAGCATTTTTCTGAGTCTGTTGTTTTCCTGAATGCATGATCCTTGCATATGGTGGTTAACAAAAAGGGTTTCCTTGCGGGAGAGCTTCCTTTCAGAGTTGAAGGGCCATTGATGACCCTTCCCCTTTTTTGCTGACTCTCTACCATGCACAATATCCTTCTCCAGGGACTGGTTCTTTCTGACAACATGACCAAAGTAGGTGAGTCAAAGTCTAGCCGTTCTCATTTCTAAGGAGCATTCCAGCTGCACTTCTTCCAAGGCAGATTTTTTTGGTTCTTCTGGCAGTCCATAGTATTTTCAGTATTCTGAAAATTCAAGGACATCAACTCTTATTTGGTCTTCCTTATTCATTGTCCAGCTTTCACATGCATATGAGGCTATTGAATTACTAAGGCTTGGGTTAGGTGCACCTTTGTCTTCAAAGTAATGTATCTACTCCTTAACACTAAGAGGTCTTTCGCAGCAGATTTGCTCAGTGCAATATGACATCTAATTTCTTGACTGCTGCTTCAATTGGTGCTGATTGTGGATCCAAGTAAAATGAAATCCCTGACAACTGCAATCTTTTCTCCATTTATTGTGATGTTGCTTATTGATCCAGTTGTGAGGATTTTCATTTTCTATATATTGAGGTGTAACTCATACTGAAGACTTTAGTCTTTGATCTTCATCAGTAAGTGTTTCAAGTCTTCTTCACTTTAAGCAAGCAAAGTTGTGTCATCTGCATATCACAGGTTGTTAATGAGTCTTCCTCCACTCTTGATGCTGAATTCTTCTTCATAATGTCCAGCTTCTCTGATTACTTGCTTAGCATAAAAACCAAACCAAACTCACTGCTGTCAAGTCGGACCCGACTCATAGTGACCCATCCTTGGGTTTCTGAGGTGGTTATCTCTACTGAAGTAGATTGCCCAACCTTCCTTCCAAGGAGTGGCTGGTGGGTTTGAACTGCCAGCCTTCTGGTTAGTAGTCAAATGCCTTAGGCACTATACTACCAGAGCTTGAATAAATATGGTGAAAGGATACAACCCTGACACACCCCTTTCCTGATTTTAAACCATGCAGTATCCCCTTGTTTTGTTCGAATGGCAGCCTCTTGGTCTATGTACAGATTCCTCATAAGCACAATTAAGTGTTCTGGAATTCCCATTCTTTGCAATGTTATCCATAATTTGGCATGATCCACACAGTCAAATGCCTTTGTATAGTCAGTAAAACACAGGTAAACAGCTTTCTGGTATTCTTTGCTTTCAGCCAAAATCCATCCGACATCAGCAATGATATCTCTCTTCCACATTCTCTTCTGAATCCAGCTTGAATTTCTGGAAGCTCCTTGTCAATATACTGCTGCAACCATTTTAAAATTATTTTCAGCAAAAGTTTACTTGCATGTGATAATAATGACATTGTTCAATAATTTCCACATTCTGTTGAATCCCTTATTTTTGGAATGGGCACTAATATGAATCTCTTCCAGTTGGTTGGCCAGGTAGCAGTCTTCCAGATTTTTTGGCATAAATGGGTAGCCTCCAGTACTGAATCCATTTGTTTGAAACATATCAATGGGTATTCCATCAATTCCTGGAGACTTAGTTTTCACCATTTCCTTCAGTGCAGCTGTTCGGACTTCTTCCTTTAGTACTATTGGTTCTTGATCGTATGCTACCTCCTGAAATGGTTGAACATTGACCAATTCTTTTTAGTACAGTGACTCTGTATTCCTTCCATCTTCTTTTGATGCTTCCTGCATCATTTAATAGGAGCTCTGGGTAGCGTAGTGCCTAAGGCACTTGACTGCTAACCAGAAGGCTGGCAGTTCAAAACCACCAGCCACTCCTCAGAAGGAAGGTTGAGCAATCTACTTTTGTAGTGATACCACCTCGGAAACTCAAGAAGGGGTCACTATGAGTCAGGTCTGACTCAATGGCAAAATAACAACTAACAACAACAGCATCATTTAATATTTTACCCACAGAATCCTTCAATATTGGATTCGAGACTTGAATTTTTTCCATGCATTTTCTTCATTCTTCTTTGCTCCAGATGAGGAGAGAGACCTATTGTATCTAGAGGGCCACTTGCAAGTTTTTAAGACCCTAGTTGCTACTCACCAAAGTAGGATGTAGAACAATGTTTTTGTGTAGTATGTTATTTGAGGCTTGAATTTCTTCAGTTTTTTCAGCTTGAGACATGCCAAGCATGTTCTTCTGTTCTTGGTTTTCTAACCCCAGGTCTTTGCACATTTCATTACTATTATATGAAACAATACGGAAACTCTGTCTTCTTGAGGTGCCATTTGAAATCTGTTTGGCTCTTACGCTTCATCATTTCTTCTATTTACTTTAGCTACTCTACACTCAAGAGCAAGTTTCAGAGTCTCTTCTGACATCCATTTTGGTCTTTTCTTCCTTTCCTGTCTTTTTCATTACCTTTTGCTTTCTTCATGTATGATGTCTTTGATGTCATCCCACAACTCATCTGGTCTTTAATCATTGGTGTTCAGTGCATCAAATCCATTCTTCAGATGGTCTCTAAATTCAGGTGGGATATAAGCAAAGTCTTATTTTGGCTATCATGGTCTTGTTTTAATTTTTTTTCAGCTTCTACTTGAACTTGTATATGAGCAGTTGATGGTCTGTTCCATAGTCAGCTCCTGACCTTGTTCTGACTCATGATATTGTGCTTTTTCATCACCTCTTCCCATAGATGTAGTCGATTTGATTCCTGGTATTCCATCTGGTGAGGTCCATGTATACAGTCACTGTTTCTATTGTTGAAAAGGTATTTGCAATGAACAGGTCATTGGTATAGGTATTAGTCTCTGTGAATTTTGTACGTCATTATAGAGAATTAAGAAACCACAGGGACCAATGAGCCATTAGAGGCTGGCAATAGAGAGTTGAACTGTGTAGAAGTAGCTCTGGATGGCTGGGTGATAGAGAACGATTGCACGGGGAGTTAGATGAAGAAGGATAGAGTCCTTCTAGCTTCAGACCTAGACACAGGGGACAAGAGAGAAACAAGAGAGGGAATGAGGCCAACTTATCTGAAGATCAGGAAGTTGGGCAGATTCCTGAGCCTCCAGCTCCTCCCCAGTGACCTGGCCTCAGTGGCCAGGGCCGTTTTGATCCAGCTCAGGATAGCCAGGGTTGAGATCTGATCTGACTCTGAATGGTTAGGGTCAGAGAAAGGAATTGCCGTGGAAGTGTCTGGTAATGAGTGTAAATGTGGGGTGAGGTCTGGACCCACTGCCAGCTGAGAATTGGTTTCATGATGATCTTTGCCACCAGTGATAATGGTGGAGTTTGCCTCCCTTACCCTTTTTTAGTGCAACACTTGTGTCATCTTCACAGAGGGTATCAGACTTGGGGATGGCTTGGGAAATATGATATATGTAACACTAGTACCAAATCTGACAAATATTTGCCTTTCACTTTTATCTCCAACCTTAATACCTCAGTATCTCTAATATTCTTCTTTGCAATCAAACTTTGCTTCCAAAATTCACTCCTTTCCTGCTATAACTTGCTCCTTTCCTACTACAAGAGGTAAGCACTATGAGAGCAAAAATGGTGGTTTCAATACTTGGACCTGCCATGTTTGTGGATTGAACTGGACTGTGCACAAAGAACTGTCCATCAGTTCCCTTGGTGATGAAAGGTACCATTCACAGCAGTATGTGTGACTAAAAGGAGAGGGATTCTTGCTTAGTTTTCCCTCTGCAAAAAAGAACCTAGAGGTGAGGGATAGTGTTGGCTGGCCTCAAGCCTATTCTAACACCCAATGAGAAATGTGTGAAGATCTTGGAAGATTCTTCTTCCATTTATAGTGAGTCAGAGAGCTTGTTCAGCTAGAGAAACAGCTTCCTAAATGCAATGCAAAGCAAAACAAAATGATAGCTATGTCTTACACAGTGTGAGAAGAATGTCTTGAGCTTGCACATTGCCTTCTTTTTGAGAAGGTTCAAAGTACTCTCCACACATGATGTCGTTTTTGCCAGGAGGAAAAGAAACCCCTTGAGCAGCTGGGAAAGTTCAAGAACAGGTCAGTGTCCTCAAGAAGTGTATGCAAAGTACCTGAATTCTCTGGGATCTGGATCTCTCCTACACAAAAGGATGGGCGCTAACACTTACCATGGTTGTTGTTGTTGGGAGCCTATGAGTTAATTCCTACTCACTACAAGTAGAACTGCCTCATAGGGTATGCTAGTCTGTCATCTTTATGGGAGCAGATCATCAGGTCATTTCTCCCATAGAACCACTGGTGGGTTTGAACCATTAACCTTTTGGTTATGCAGCAGAGCACTTAACGATTGTGCCACCAGGGCTCCTTCAACAGGGTTGTAGATGAAGGCTTCAGGAGGAACTCTAAGTCTTGTGCTTTCAAAAATGCAATGCAACGCACTGCTGTCAAGTCGTATCTGACTCATAGCAACCCTTCCTTGGGTTTCCAAGGCGGTATCACTATAGAAGTAGATCGCCCAATCTTCCTTCTGAGGAATGGCTGGTGGATTAGCAGTCAAATGCCTTAGGCAGACATGACCAGAGCTCCATGCTTTAAAAAGGCACACTGTAAATTTTTATAGTTGCTTATTCATTTCTCCCAATGGCTATGCTTAGAGCTGGCATCCTTTTGGCATGCTTTTTTTGGAGCAAGGTAAAAATAACATGGCATACTAAAACAAGAGACATCAAGTGTCATCATGACTTGGCATCAGACTGAATTACCTTATGTAAAACATGGAATGTCTTCTAGAAGATTCCCTGGCTTAGTTCTCTAGTGCTACTGTAACAGAAATACCACAAGTGGGTGGCTTTAAGAAACAGAAATGTGTTTTCTCATGGTTTAGGGGGCTTCAAGTCTGAATTCAGGGTGCTGGCTCTAGCAGAAGGCTTTTGCTCTCTGTTGGCTTGAGGAAGCTCTTTGTCTCTTCATCTTCTTTTCCATGGCTCTTTGGTGATCTTCATGTGGCATGGCATCTGTCATTCCCCACCTCTGCTGGCTTAATGTGCTCTTCTACATCTCAAAAGAGATTGACTCAAAACCTATTAATAATGCCTCATTAACATAGCAAAGAGAATCCATTTCCAAATGGGATTAGAGCCATGGGTAAAGGGTTAGGATTTACCACACATATTTTGGGAGATATAATTCAATCCATAATATGCCCTAAAGAGAAAAATAAAATCACCCTCTCTCTCTCTTGTTTTGATTAGGAATTTGTAGCAAAGTGCAATAGTTAGAAATTCTGTTAATAACTTGAAGGAAAAAAAGCAAAACAAAACAGTGTTATAATTTCTTTTCTTTTCCTGTGTTTGCAAGGAAATTTTAGCCACATATCATAAAGTTGCTTATTTTCCTTTTTTTCATGTTTTCCCCCTAATCCCTGCCCTGTCTTTTTTTCTTGCTTCATAAAAAAAAAAAAAAATCCTAAGAGACTGTACAAGGAAGAAAACTCTCAGGCTCTGAAGAGAAATGGAACTGTGCCTTATAAATCTAATATCATTTCCTCCAACCAAGTCCACTTCAGGGGAAGAGCCATTGGAGAAATTATCAGAAATATTGCAGCACAGATTATTTGGAAATTGAAGGTGAAAACAGGAACTATTTATCAGGTCAATTCTCTTTCCCTTTCCTTTAACTGTGTTATGAACTGGCTTCAGTTTGTTTATTTCTACTCACAGGGTTGTCAGATAGAATAACTACCGGTATTCCATTAGAATCTTTGTTTTCATAATCATCAAAGTATCTCTGGAAGGAAACATTACTGGCCATTTTAATCTTGCTCAGCTATAAGTACTTTTGGCAGTGCATGTCTTGAGTTTACGACGAAAGCAATGGATGAATGGTTCCTTTCGTGTGGTTATCTGGATTTTGGGGAGACTCTTTACGTTTTCCTTCCAAATGTTGTTCACTGCTGTTGAGTTGACCCTGATTCATGGTGACCCCATGTACAACAGAATAAACTGCTGCAGGTCCGACACCATCCCCATGATCAGTTACAGACCGGACCTTGTGATCCATAGGGTTGTCAGTGGCTTTTTTTCAAAAGTAGATCTCCAGGCCTTTCTTCCTAGTCCTTCTTAGTCTAGAAGCTCCACTGAAACCTATTCAGCATGATAGCAACGTGTGAGCCTCCCCTGACAGACAGGTGGTGGCTGCACTGAAGTGCATGGTCCAGGAATCAAAGCTGTGTCTCCTATATGGGAGGCAAGAATTCTACCACCGAACCACCAAAGCCCCATTCAGCTTCTAGTAGCTATCGGCAATTCTTGGTATTCCTGGGCTTGTAGGTGAATCTGCATGTGTCTGTTTTCATATGGCAACTCCTCCTACCCCCCCGCTTTCTGTGTCATTCTACTCTTTTTAAAAGTCAGAAGGGATTAGGATTGTTGTTGTTGTTGTTATGTGCTGTTGAGTCAGACCTGAGGCGACATCACTACGGCAGTAGATTGCCCAACCTTCCTTCCGAGGAGTGGCTGGTGGGTTTGAACCGCCAGCCTTCTGGTTAGCAGTCAAGTGCCTTAGGGACTATGCTACCAGATACATCATTAACATAACAAAAGGAAAAGCCTATTTCCAGACAGGATCACATCCACAGTACAGGAGCTAGCATTTTAATATCTATTTTGGGGAGGATACAATTCAGTCCCCAATACTCTCTTACTATGATGAGGAAAACACACTCAAAGAGCGGCACGCTTGAGACTGCATACTCATTCTCAGATTGTGTAGGACCTTTGAGTTCAAGAGCAAAGGGAACAATAACCCAGTGGTATTTTATATTGTAGGATGAAGTTTGCAGTCCCTGGATAAAATTTTAAATTGATTAGACATGTCCTGTTAATAAGCAGTTGAGTAAGTAACAGCAAGTGTGTGTGTGTATATGTGTGTGTGTGAGAAGGATTTCTGGCCCACATTGATGATAAAATGCTGTCCGATTTGTAAGTAATATCCTTTCTGCTAGTCTAGAGGCTGACTTCAGTTGCCTTGTTTAAGGAAAAAAAGAATAAATTTTCAAAGTGGTGTGGTAGAAAGGGCTTGTTTGACTCTGGAATGGCTTTGCAACATTTCTTATGTGTATCGGCTTAATGAAGTGTGACCTGTGTTGACATTTGGATACAAAGGCTGGGGGGTTTGAGTCCAAGCTATGCCATTCACTGGCTCTGCGGCCTTGAGAAAGCTCCTTCGCTACTTCTGAGCCTACTTTCTTCAATGAGGAAAAGGAGATAATTCTTGCTCTCCCCATCTCTTACAGATTTCCTCTGGCTTCAGTGAGATAATGGACGTATCAGTGAATGGTTTTAGTAGAGTGTCCTGTGAGGTTTTCACTGTGGCAATGTGTTGACATTCAGAATTTAAAGTTATGGAAGGGTAGTTATTTTCGTTTTTAGGTCCTGTTGAGTCGCTTCCAACTCATAGTGACCCTAGGTACAACAGGATGAAACACTGCCTGTTCCTGTGCTATCCTCACAGTTGTTGTTCTTTAGTCCATTGTTGCAGCCACTGTGTCAATGCTTTAGCTATGTCAATGAATAAGGGCTCAAATACAGCAATGATTGTGAAGATGGTGCCGGACCAGGCAATGTTTTGTTCTGTTATACATAAGATTGCTATCATTTGAAGCTGATTCAATGGCACCAAAAAACAATCCTGAAATGAAAAGCACAGATAATACCATATGTAATATGGAATCTGTGGAAAAAAAAGTGATAAAAAAAATGCCTACATTTAATATAAAGGAAAATCAATGGAAAACTATTTTTTATAAAGTAATATGTCCCAATTCCACCAGAAGACACACTGCAATGGTCAGATATTGGACATGTAAAATCCCTGTGAATACAGTGGCCACAGATGCCCCCGATACAGGTACGGAGGATTGGAAATGGTCACTTCACAAGTGGCTTATTTGTTGCTGGGATGGTTTTCTGAAATGGTGAGCCACACTGGGTGATAGTCAAGTAAAATAATTAACAGTCTTCCCTGGGTGTGAAATAGCTGCATTCTTAGAAAATTCAGTATAGATTAAAACAATATACAAGTATTTTGTTCTAATATGTAAAACAAAATAGGATCTAGACTTCAATGTTATAAATGGGGTTGGTGGGGCGGATGACCTTAATGGCTTGTTGAATCCGTTCCCCTACCCATATGCTGGTCCATTGGTAGAAGACAAGAGCCTTACTGGTTTGAGCTGTTTGAACATAAGTTCTCTTCAGTCGTTGGACATCCAAAAGTCATGCAGACCCTTTTTCTTGATGAGTAGGATGAGTAGGATCCTGCTTTGCAGGATGTCCAAAATTCCCAGCCCTGAACATTAAAAGCCAGTAATATGCAAACAAAATGTACCCTCATATTTCTAAAACACATTTGTGGTGTAATGTCACTCCCATCAAGAACCTGTGGCATGGAGGCTCTGCCTCACCCACACTGCATAAAACACAACTGGGGTCATGGCTGGCAATGAAGGTAGTGATAGTCACTGGAAGACCTTATGGGACTTCATGAACACCAGGTTTCTGGCCTGACTTTGTTTTCTAAAGAAACCAATATGGTCTTCCAAGATCAAAGGAGTACATTTGAGTTCTGACTTCAGGGCTCACTGGGAGCAAGTAGAACTAGAAGGCCTTCTGTCCACAAGCAATCACCTGGGAACATCTCGGACTTCTCAGGGCAGACAGGCTCTGGAAAGAGAATTCAGTCTCTCCGCTCTGAATTCAGTCTCTCCGCTCTTCCGGACATGTGGGGTCACAAAAGTTCAATGTTTGTTGTTGTTAAGTGCCATTGAGTCAGTTCCAACTCATAGCAACTCCACGTACCCAGAAATAAACATTGCCTTATCCTGTGCCATCCCCACAATCGTTGCTATGTGTGAGCCCATGTTCCGTGTTTAAGACCAGGTATTTGGGAGTTGGACAAACAGGTTTCAGTTGTTTCTGGCAATTCTAGATGTGTGACATTGGACAAGTTACTCAGTGGTCTGAGTCTTAGGCTCCTCAACATGAAAATGGGAATAGACCCTCTTTGAAAGTTGGTGGAGAGGAGAAATGAGGTCTTTAGTAAAGGCTTTTGCATGATTCTAGGCAGGAGCTCTGGTGGCATAGTGCCTAAGGCATTTGACTGCTAACTCCTCAGAAGGAAGACTGGGCAATCTACTTCCCTAGAGATACCCAAGGAGGGGTCGTTATGAGTCAGAATCAACTGGAGAGCAGTGAGTTTGGTTTGGTTTGGTTTGGAGCCACATGGTAACCAAAGGTCAGTGGTTCGAACCCACCAGCCTCTCCATGGAAGAAAGATGAGGCAGTCTACTTCCATAAAGATTTACAGCCTTGAAAACCCTATGAGGGAATTCTACTCTGTCTTAAAGTGTCACCATGAGTCAGAATTGACTCGATGGCAGTGGATTTGGCTTAGGCACATGATAAGAACTCACCCCTTTAACCGTTGTTAATACAGTCATTCTTTGG
This sequence comes from Orycteropus afer afer, assembly GCF_000298275.1. Taxonomy (NCBI): domain Eukaryota; kingdom Metazoa; phylum Chordata; class Mammalia; order Tubulidentata; family Orycteropodidae; genus Orycteropus; species Orycteropus afer. The sequence continues at coordinate 31,876,536 of NW_006921592.1, forward strand.
GGGCTTGTTTTTGTGGGGAGGGGCATTCCTCACAATGAGACTATGTGGGACAACCCTGTGACAAAGTAAAGTTCTGTTCAGCATAAAATGATGGGAGTGTCTCTACAAAGTAATTTAAGGGGCAAACGTGCCCGCTCTGGGTTATATAGCATGGCATGTTTTAAATATGAGAGCAAATATCTTCCCTCTGACTGTTCTCTTAATACTTCCTACTGAGTCTCAAGGGGCCTTTGAATAACTAAGGAGTTAGGGCACTCACACAATAGCCTTTGCAACCAAAGGAATGTGCAATGTCTGGTGTGGATTCACAGGTTTGCCATATCATGTTGACTTATCCCCAGTTGAGCTGAGTGAGAACCTGTTACTGCTCTACATGATAGGGGCCTGGAACGGAAGTTCATGTGGTTCGTTCTTCTGCACACTCTTTTCCTAAAATGTGAATGTCAATGTGTGCTTGTGCTGATGCAAAGCAAGCAAACAAACTCTCCAGGGCACACATATTTCCTGGGACAGGCATAGAGGAAAACTGTTTATATGTATTTAATGAAAACATTTTACTAGCTCAGAACTTCTTAAAGAGATCCAGATTTTCTGAGGAAACATGGCCCAGGATTCTTAGAGAAGATTTTGAAGGTTTAAGAAGTAAAGTAGAGGGTCAGCAGAAAAGAGGAAGACCCTCGAGATAGATTGACACAGTGGCTGCAATGATGAGCTCAAGCATAGCAAAGATTGTGAGGATGGCATGGGACCGGGCAATGTTTTGTTCTGTTGTACACAGGGCTGCTGTGAGTCTGAACACACTCAACAGCACCTCACAACAAGTATTGTTTTCTCAAAGAAGGTGCTGGTTGTCTTTGCATTAAAGAGTGAAAGGAACTTCTGATCCTATGCCTCCACCATTCCATGGGCACATTTTTAAATTTGTTTTCCTTTCTCACAGTAAAGCAAGCTCTTTTCTTATAATTATCTTGTTTCATAAAGGATTTAAGACAGTTTGAAATACAAGACTATAAAACATAATGAGGACCAAGCGGAAAGAGAAGGCAAAGTTGGTGTCTTAATTACCTAGGGCTGCAGCAACACAAACACCCCAAGTGGGTGGCTTTAAAGAATAAGCATTTATCATCTCATTATTTGGGAGGCTGAAGTCCAAATCAAGGCCTCAGCTCTAGGGGAGTAGGGGAGGGTCCCTCCTTGCTGGTAACCCTAAGAGTTCATTGGCATCCTCGGTGTCATGCCAATATTGGGCCAAATATTTTGGAAGGAGTGTAAGAAATATGTTACTGCTGTCAAGTTGATTCTGACTCAGAAACCCTATAGGACAGAGTAGAACAGCCCCACAGGGTTTCCAAAACTGTAAATCTTTATGGAAGCAGACTGCCTCATCTTTCTCTCATGGAGTGGCTGGTGGATTCAAACCACTGAACTTTTGGTTAGCAGCTGAGCACTTAACCACTGCACCACCAGATCTCCTAAACCCTATTAGTTGTATAGAAGAGCTTTTCCTTCCAGCTATGGCCACGTGAGTAAATTGGCAAATTTTCTCCCCGGAAATCAACTATAAGGCTGGATACAATTGACTAAACCACCATTTCAGTGCTCTGAAAACTGATCAGAGGCATACAAAAATCTGAGAAGCATTTATGGTTGAAAACTGCTGAGCTTTGGGCAGGAATAATGGGAATCTTGGGTGTTCTGGCCTGGGGCTGCACCCACCTCCTCTAGCTTATTTGGTAAGAGGATCTGTCAGGACAAGGCCAGCCATGGCCTTGCCATGGTCAAAGGCACTGACTTTAAAAAAAAAAATAGACAGCAGACTTAACTTGGAGTGGTGGACAATAGGGGTAGTATAGGGGGAGGTGACTTCTCAGAAACAGACAAGCAAGAGAGAGTCAATGGTTTGGCTCTACTGACCTGAGGTCATGACCCTGGTTGGACAAAGCAAATTCTTGGCTTAGGCTGTGCCCATGAACAGTGGAGGCCAACAAACCCTTAGGCTCATCATACAATTCCGGTCCATTCTGAGGTGCATACATGCACACAGCAGACATGGGAAGGCCTGGAAAGTAAACCCAGTGCAGATCTAAAATGGCCTCGATTTGAATCCATTCCCCTACCCATGTGCTGGTCCATTGGCTTAGGACAAAAGCCTTAACTGTTTGAGCTATTTGAAAATAAGTTCTCTGCAATCACTGGCTGACCACTAGCCACACAGACATAGGGGCAACCTATAAGAAATCTGGAGTAGAAATAAAAACTGGAATGAAAAATGGCTGAGCAGAGACATCAATAGCCACACATTGCAAAGAAGAGAGCTTTTATAGATCAGGCAAATTACTAACAAACAACCAAGACTACAACCTTAAGGGTAAAAGGATCAGAATTCAGAACTGCTACAAACTATCATATTAAATGTCCAATTTCTAACAAAAATTATGAGATATGCAAAATAATAGGAAAGGGTGACCCATACTCAAGAGAAATAGCAGTTTGCAGATTAGAACATAGTTTTGAAATTTTACCACAATTAACTAGTATTGTTCAGAAGTAGGTTGTGATAAATTAAGTCACAAACTCTAATCCCTCGTGCAACTACTAAAAAGAAAAAAAAAGTAAAAAATATCAAGAAAAGAATTAAAATTGTACACTGGGAGAGTCATTAAACAAGATGGGCGAGCATTCTTGTCCTTCAGTTTGTTCTTTTTTTTATTTATTTTTAATATTATTTCTGATTAAAGGACCGTAATCTCATTGGACAGTGGAGAGGTACACAAAGATTACACTGGCACTGCCAGTGCTTTTTTTGAGCTAAGACGGCTGTGATGCCCAAGGCGCCAATGGTTTCCTGGTAGATACGCTGGTATGTGCTTCTGTTGCAACCATATGATAGTCAGAGCGGTTGACAGCTGCTTATTTCAATTCAGAACATATTTTAATACTTTTAAATAACAATGTTTTCACTTAATTACTTTTAAAGTCATAGCTGATTGCAGCCACCTAGATCCTCAGGGGAATGCCAATGGATCTCTGGTCTCTCCTTTCGTTTAGCAAAATACCTCTTGGATCCGAAAGGTGAACTCCTTCTTCATTCCTCACTCCCAATCACGTGGTTTAGAAAGAGGCAGTGAAGACAAATGTATTGAGTAGAGTCCAAACCAAACCAAACCCAACCCACTGCCATCGAGTTGATTCTATCTCATAATGATCCTGTAGAACACAGTAGAACTGCCCCCATAGGGTTTCCATGGCTGTACATCTTTATGGAAGCAGACTGCCTCATCTTTCTCCCATGAAGTAGCTGGTGGGTTCAAACCACCAACCTCTTAGTTAGTAGCCGAATGCTTAAACCACTGCACCACTAGCATCCCCACTCCCCCCCCCTAAAAAAAAAAAACAACCAAACTCATGCCGTCGAGTAAGATCTGACTCATAGCAACCCCTCCTTGGGTGTCTGGGGCGATATCACTACAGAAGTAGATTGCCCAATCTTCCTTCTGAAGAGTGGCTGGTGGGTTTGCACTGGCAGCCTTCTGGTTAGCAGTCAAATGCCTTAGGCACTACACCACCACAGTTGGCTCTAAATAGGACTTTAAAACCAAAAACACAAACCCATTGCTGTCACATTGATTCCAAGTCCTGTCAACCCCTTGTGTTACAGAGTAGAACTGAGCAACATGGGGTTTTCTTGGCTGTAAACTTTGTGAAAGCAGATTGCCTGGCCTTTCTTCCATAGCACCACTGGGTGGGTTTGTACCACCAACCTTTCAATCAGCAGTTGAGTACGTGTCATTTGCACCATGAGGGACCTCAAATAGGAGTGCAGCGTGCTGGAAATTGGAGAGTAAGTCCTTTAGAGCAATTAGGTAAGGAGGTCAGGCAGGGGTCTTGTGGAACAACACTGTCAGTGAGAAATTCTTGTTAGCAGAGGCAGGCTGAAAGATTTATAAGAGAGATATCTACTGACAGTTTTCAGACTGTTCACTGTGGGGTGCTGTGATATAATTTTGGTTATGGCTTCAGATCTTCAGTAGAGTGTGGGGTACACACAAATGTCTTGAGTGAGTGTTGCTTTGGAGAAATGAGGAAAAGAGGCTGCTTAAATGTAATGGATGGGTGCTATTTAAATAGCAGGTGAGACATAGATGTGAGGAATTCAGAACATTAGGAAAAATGATTGTGACCCCAGAGAATACAGTATCCTCTTGGGGCTCCCCTACTGAATGTGGGATTGAGGAGTCAATTTTATGTGTATGTTAAGGATACGTGGACCTCCTGTGATTGTTTTCAAACATAGATATGGAATATTTTCTCTTGTAAAAGAAGAGATAAAAAAAAAATAGAACATTAGATAGTTCAGCTAGTGTGGTAGTTTGATGGTGCTATTTAGCATGTTTTTTCTCTTTTAAAAGTTGCTTTTCTAAAAGTTGTTTTTATTCATGGTCAAAAATGTTTTTATTTCCCCAAAAACCTCTGTGGAAAACAGTCTGGTAGTTGGTCAAAAAGTTAAGCATAGAATTACCAGCAATTCCTTGGATACATACTCCTAGGTGTGTACCCAGAAGAATTGAAAGCAGGAAAGCAAACAGATACTGGTATGCCAGTGTTCACTGCAGCATTATACATAGCAGCCAAAAGGTGGAAACAGCCTAAAAGTTCATCAGTAGGTGAACAGATCAACAGAATGTGGTGTATCTATGTTGTTGTTGTTAGGTGCTGTCTACTCAGCTCAGACTCATAGCGAACAACAGAATGAAACTCTGCTTTTCCGTGTGCCAGCCCCACGATTCTTGCTATACCGGAGCCCATCATGCAGCCACTGTGTCAATCCATCTCCTTGAGGGCCTTCCCCTTTTTCGTTGACCCTCTACTTTATAAAGCATGATACCCTTCTCCAGGGAATGGTATATGATATTAGTTGTATGAAATATCTATAATAGGAAAATGTATACAGATCTCAAGGAGCCCTGATGGTGCAGTGGTTAAGCACTTAGCTGCTAACCAAAAGGTTGGCGGTTTGAAGCCACCAGCTGCTGCATGGGAGAAAGATGTGGCAGTCTGCTTCCATGAAGATGACAGCCTTGCAAACCCTCTGGGGCAGTTCTGCTCTGTCCTATAGGGGTGCTATGAGTTGGAATAGACTGGATGGCAAAGAATTTGCTTCGATTTTATATAGACCTCAGTTTATTAGTGGTTATCAGAGGTGGGAGTGAGGGAGGGGGAATAGGGAGAGTCATTGCTTAGGGGACACTGAACTTCAGTTAAGGGTGATGGAAAAATTTGGAAATGGATAATGGTGATGATTGCCTACATGATGCATGGAATGAATGTCACTGAACTGTACATGTGAAGAAGGTTGACATGGCAAGTTTTTGTTACATAAATGTTTACCACATACACACTAAAGTTACCTATTGATTATATAGAGGGAGGCACTCGTGTTTACATCCAAGCCAGTCCCATAAGCAAACACTTCCCAAGTAATCTACTGCTCACTTTGTTAAATTTTGTTCCTCCCTCCAAGAAAGAAAATATTTCTGCTGCTTAAATAAAACCAATCAATTCATTGGAGACATATTTTGAACGTCCCCTAGGTTATGATAGCTTTTTTTAATTTTTTTTTTTTTTTTTATCTTCTACAGATGTTATTGTCTTCTTTGTGCAGTGTTTTGAAATATGTCCCTTTTTCTTTGCTACTTTGAATTACTGGCTGCTCCAGCAAGAGTTGCTAAAATGCATTTTCTTAAACTGGTCCTTTCCTGCTAGCCAGATGCTGCTGTGAAATGCCCTCCTCTCTAGGGACTGAAGTGGGACTGTCAGCCACAGAAGCTAATCTTTTTTCTTTTTATCGTGATTGGCTTCTAGGTATCAGTCCCACTGTGTATGATTGCTTTGTTCTCTGACAGCCTTCCAAAGCAGGGGGACAAGAATCTGCTGGTGTGTAGTCTCCCTTGTAAACCCCTTTGTAGTCAGAGACGATTTCTTTTAAAGAAATTCTGCCATCTGTGACTTTAACCATCTACAATCTTCCCTTCCGAATAAACCAATGGAACTATTTGAAAGACACAATGGAATTAGAACCCTTCAATTGATTTCATTAAGCAGCTGGGATTAATGAGAGGATGTATTTTGCCTACAGTGATGAAGACATCTCCATTACCCAGTATTCAGTTAGTGAAAGGAAACAATCAATATATATTTGGAATTTTTTCTTCCTCTCACCAACATTGCAAATTGCATAGATTTTGCAAGTTTTACTGTTGGAAATTAAAGTCTTATAAGAGGAAAAAGAAACTAAGCCTTATTCTTATATCAAAATGGAATGCTTTTGTGTTTCTAGCATAACAGGGAGGCTATTACCAGGTGGTATGTTTACTTTTGTTTCAGAAAGGTACATGCAGTGTATGTACCTCATCATAACCAGGAACCTGTTGCCACTGAGTCGACACGGGCTCATGGTGACCCCATGCATATCCCAGTAGAACTGTTGAAAGCTCCACAGGGTTTTTAATGGCAGATTTTTTGGAAGCAAGTCATCGGGACTTTCTCTGAGGTGCCTCTGGGTGGACTCAAATCCCCAACCTTTTGGTCAGCAGCCAGACACATTAATCATTTGCACCATCCAGGTTCCCCGTAGATAAAACCATTGCCATTGAGTGGATCCCAACTCATAGCCACCCTATGAAATACTCCATAGTGTTTCCTAGGCTGTAAAATTTTTTTATGTGGGGAACTCTGGTGGCATAGTGCCTAAGGCATTTGACTGCTAACCAGAAGGCGGGCAGTTCAGACCCACCAGTCATTCCTCTTCAGAAGGAAGAAGGGGCAATTTACTTCTGCCATGATACTGCCTCGGAAACCCAAGGAGTGGTCACTGTAAGTAGGGATTGACTCTAAGGCAGTGAGTAAATTTGTTGTAAATTTTTTAAAAATATTTTATTTTTACGTTGTTGTTAAGAACATACACAGCAGAACATACACCAATTCAACAGTTTTCTCCATGTACAATTCAGTGACATTGATCACATCCTTCAAGCTGTGCAACCATTCTCACCCTCCTTTGCTGAGTTATTCTTCCCTTGTTAACATAAGCTCCCTGCCCCCTAAGGTTCCTATCTAACCTTTCAAGTTGTTGCTGTCAATTTGATATGGTATAGATAGATCTTAAAAAAGCATAATGCTCAAGGCAGACCTTCTTTACATGTTAAACTAAACTATTGTTCGGTTTAAGATTGTATGAATAACATCTTTGAGAAGGATCTGCACAAAGCTAGTTCTTATGAGGCAGAGATTAAAGATGTCCCAAACATCCAACTTTTCCAAACTGCTGTACCACTCCATCATCTTTAATGTCAACTACTCCACCTCCCCTTAGTGCTCTCCCTTCCATTTTTGGGTTCTGTAATTTGCCACAATGTCTCACAGAATGACTGAGCCATCAAGGAAATGGCTCACGTATCTGTGGAGGCTGGCAAGTCCCAAATCTGTGATTTGGTCTGGAAGATTCTCCTCACTCATGTGGTTGCAGGGGCTAATGAACCCATACTTGCAGGTCAGATGACAAGTTGCTGGCTCACAAGGCTGTGGAAGCTGGCAAATTAGGTCAGACAATAGGTTGCTAGTTGCAGGGGCTGAGGAACCCACTATTGGCTGGTTAGACAGCAGGCTGCTAGCTCGTGGGGCAGCAGGAGCTGATGAATCATAAAATCTGCAGGTCAGATGACAGGCTGCTGGCTCACTTTCCAAGAACCGTAGGTCATAGGATGATGAGTTGGATACAGGATCCAGAGTAAGAGAGAGCACTTTGCCTGACCATTCAAATATATTGGTTGCAGACTATACCCTCAATGAAACTCTCCTTACTTGAGCAAGACAGTGCTAGGCTATAAATCTTTAATGAAACAGACTGCCACATCTTTCTCCCACAGAGCTACTAGTGGATTCCAACTGCTGCCCTTTCATTTAGCAGCAGAACGCTTAGACACCACACCATCCAGGCTCCTTTCCCCATGGATAGGCATGGCATATTCAGAGAAGCCTCTAGCTTTTCCTTGGAAGCCAAGAGAGGACAGAAACTCTTTGAAACTTGCCATAAATAGCACTGGACCTTTCCGGAAGTAGATATTGCTACTGTTGTTAGTTACTATTGTGTTGTCTCCTTTTCATGGGAACCTTATGTACAAAACAAAACTGCATCATCTTCATGATTGTTAGTATGTTTGAGTCCATTGTTGTGACCACAGTGTCAATCCATTTCATTAAGGATTTCCCTCATTTTCACTGACCCTATAGTTTGATACAGGAGCTCTGGTAGCATAGTGGCTAAGACACTTGACTTCTAACCAGAAGGCTGGCAGTTCAAACCCACCAGCCACTCCTCAGAAGGAAGATGGGGCAATCTCCTTCTGTAGTGATACTGCCTCGGAAACCCAAGAAGGGGTCACTATGAGTCAGGTCTGACTCAACGGCACATAACAGTAACAACAACATAGTTTGATATCCTTTTCTAGCAATTGGTCTTTTCTAGTGACGTGTCCAAAGTAAGCAAGCCAAAATCTCACCATCCTCACTTCTAAGGAGTACTCTGGTTGTATTTCTTGTAAGACTGATTTGTTTGTTCTTTAGGCAGTCCATGGAATATTCAATATTCTGTCCCAACAATTAATTCAAAGGTATTAATTCTTCTTTGGTTTTCTGTTTTCATTCTCTTGCTTTCTCATGCATATAAGGTGATTGATTGAAGAGAACATGGCTTGGGTTAGGCAAACCTTAGTCATCAAAGTGACCTCTTTGCTCTTTAGAAGTTTTAAAGAGATGCTTCACAGAGGCAGGTAGGAGCTGATAATCCACCTGGCTAAGATTTGACTCTGTCCCTAGATCTGTACAGCTTTATTTGATTACTGCCAACTCTTAGGTCCTTAAATGTAAGTGTGGACCAAGGAAATAAGGCACCGAGACTTAGCAGTGCCAGGGAGCCCAAGGCCTGAGCTGTCAACATCAGCTGTCATGGTCTTTCTGTTGCCTACCAATGTAGATCTTAGAGGGGGCAGATGTTGAAATTGACCATGGTTCCAAGGCTCCCCACCTCCGTGCTCTTTTGTTGTTGAATCTGGAATCTGACACATCTGCTTTTCAGGGCTCCAGGAATTGGTGACAGTGGCACAGAGACTGAGACTGTTGGGTGTATGCAGGGTACCTTCTCAATTACTCCAGCAGCTTTAGTATATTTGCAATGGGCAATTCACAAGCTTCATTATGGGCTTCTTCTTGTTTTGATTGTTCTAATCCTTCTTCAAAGAATATTGAATATACTGTGAATATACTGAGAACTGCCAGAATAAGGAACAAATCTGTCTTGGAAGAACTATAGACAGATTCTCCCTTAGGAGTGAGGATGGTGAGATACTGTCTTTCATACGCTGGCCATGTTATCAGGAGGGACCAGTCCCTGGAGAAGGACATTATGCTTCTATAAAGTAGAGGGTCAGCAAAAAAGAAGACGAGCCTCAACAAGATGGATTGACATAGTGGTTGCAATGATGGACTCAAGCACAGCAACAATTATGAGGACGGCACAGGACCAGGCAGTATTTCATTCTGATGTACATGGGGTCACTATGCTGACTCAACAGCCCCTAACAAAAACCCTTCCTTTGGCTTCTACTCATTTATTTTTTTTTCCTTTTCTCTTTGCCATGACTTACAGTTTTGCATGGTTTTCTCTCTCAGGCTATACTCAGTTAACCTGTCCTTTTAGCTGGTGAATTGTAATGGTACATAAATGGAGAAATGGAAAATACTGATCAGCCTGGTATAAAGTCTGCCAAAACGTCCATCATCCCTTCCCACTTTCATCAAACCAGGGAAATCATGTGGTGGGTCATATCCACCAATGGGCATATGAGACTATGGGTTCATGCTGTGGATTATTTGATGAGGGGGAAAAATCCATTTTGAAACTGTAAAAAGATAATATTACTACAGAATAACCTTATCTTTATTTTTCCATATTTCATTTTTAGCTTTCTTTGGTCTTCTAATCCCCCAATGATTAAATTTCTGGTCCATGGGGACGAGTAATTGATCCACCTTTTCCCTGCACTGTGGAGCCTTCTCTAAAGTTAAGTTGTAGCATTTATTCCATTTATTTAGTAAATGTAGTATTTATTCCAAGAACTCTTTTACCTGTCTCTTTTTCATGTTTTTTAAAGAAAACACACCAGGTAAAATAGAACACAGCAAACAAAGTAAGGCCAAAATGCAAACGTCCTCATCCTTACTGGTAATTAGAACATGCTCAGGGACACACCTCTTTCTGGCAGCAGCCAGAATATTGGGTCGAATGACACAGTGGCATCTGACTCTCTGGCTTCCAATGCTGGCTCAGCATTTACCAGCTGGGAGACTTTAGACAAATCATTGACCGTCTTTGCACTTCAGTTTTCTCATGTGTAAAATATGGGTTGATGAAACAGGTGTGATATGTGGAGGTCATATGTGAAACGTACTTAACAGATGTCTTAGTTTGTTAGTGCTGCTATAACAGAAATATCACAAGTGGGTGGTATTTAACAAACAGAAGTTTATTCTCTCATAGTTTAGGAGGCTAGAAGTCTGAATTCAGGGTGCCAGCTCTAGTGGTGTAGTGCCTAAGGCATTTGACTGCTAACCAGAAGGCTGGTGGTTCAAATTCACTAGCCACTCTTCAGACAGGAGATTGGGCAATCTACTTCCATAGAGATACCACCTTGGAAACCCAAGGAAGGGGTCACTATGAGTTGGATCTGACTTGACAGCAGTGAGTTTGAGTGAGCTCTCAGGGAAGGATTTCTCTCTCTGACAGCTGTGGAGGAAGGTCCTTGTTTCTTCTCAGCTTTTGTTTCTTGGTTCCTTGGTGATGTTCCTGTGGCATTTCCCTTTCCCCAGCTCTGCTTGCTTCCTTCCTTGCTGTTCTGGTTACCTAGTACCCCTCTGACAAGAATATACCACAAATAGGATGGCTTGAAGAAATAGGAGTTTATTCTCTTACAGTTTGGAGGCTTTAAGTCTGAGTTCAAAGTGCCAGGCTCTAGGGGCTGGGTGAAAGCCCTCAACTTTGGGCTTCAGCTCTGCCTCCTACTCCCGGCCCACTGAAGGTAGAGGCTTTTCTTCACTCAGCTGCTGGCTGCTGAGGCTGACAAGCCCAAGGTTGACAAGTAAAAAGGCACAGTCCCAATGTTACCAAACCACACGGCAGGCCATTAATTTAAGTCCATTGAAAGTCCCAAGATTGGCAGAGCATGACAGGCTGCTGAGCAACAACATGGCTACACACAGGGTTGAAGCATGCCATAAGCTAGAGACCATTCCCAAAGCTGTTTCTTATATACAGGAAGCAGAGCACATACCCAAAGCAGCTACTCAGCTGTTCCACCAGATTTCACTGTGGAGTTAATTACTAACCTCGCCATGGGGAATAACTACATTCAGCTGCCCAGGCACACAACCAGGCCCAGCCAAGTTGACACACAAACTTAACCACCACACTTGCTTAATCCACTCTCTTTATATCTCAAAAGAGATGGATTTCAGACACACCCTACACTAATACTGCTCATGAACACAACAAAGGGAATCCATTCCCAAATTGGATTATCATCACAGGCATACCAAACCAAAGCAAACCCATTGCAGCCAAGGCAATTCTGACCCATAGCGACCCTTTGAGACAGAGTAAAACTGCCCCACAGGGTTTCTAAGGCTGTAAATCTTAACGGAAACAGACTGCCTTATCTTTCTCCTATGGAGTGGCTGATGGGTTCAAACCGCCAGCCTATCAATTAGCAGCCGAATGCTTTAACCACTACACTACCAAGGTTCCTTTTACCACCAAAGCCAAAACCAAACTCACTGCCATTGAGTTGGTCCTGACTCATAGCAGCTCCATCTTGGGGTTCCGAAGCAGTATCTCTGCGGAAGTAGATTGCCCAATCTTCCTTCCGAGGAGTGGCTGGGTGAGTCCAGGTATCAGGTTTAGGATTTATAGCACATATTTTAGGGGGACACAATTCAATCCGTAACAACAGAGTTTGGCATGAAATGAGCACTCAGGTGTTGGCTGACTAACAATTACTCTTCTCTTCTGCCTCTTCTTCACCTCTCCTTCCTCCTCTTCCTCCTTCTCCTCCTTCTCCTCCTTCTCCTATGCCATCACAGGAAGTTGTTCTTGTTAGCTACCGTGGAGTTAGCCCCAAACTCATGGTGACCCCATGCATAACAGAATGAAACACTGCCCAGACCTGCCATCCCCATGATCACTTGTGGATTGGACCATTGTGATCTGTAGGTTTCCATTGGCTGATTTTCAGAAATAGATTGCCAGGTCTTTCTTCCTAGTCTATTTTAGCCTGAAAGCTCTGCTGAAACCTGTTCATCATCATAGCAGCATGCAAGCCCCCACTGACTGTGGGTGGTGGCTGTGCTTGAGGTACCTTGGCCGGGAATCAAACCTGGGTCTCCCATGTGGAGAGATGACATATTGTCATGATTTGTTCACTTAAAATTTAAGTGAAGTCTTAAATGATTTGTAAGATCCCTTTAGTTCTAGCACAGTCCCCCATCTCTGCCCTCACGCCCCTCCATAGGATGATGACAAAGAGATAGACTTGCCTTGGGCTTATTTCACAGAAGCTGCTATTGAGTGAGTTGGAGAAGGGAAGCTGCTAAGCTTACAATGTAGAAATTGAGTCCTTTTTACTGGGCTTCTGCACATTCCTCTCTCCTTTCCCTCCACTCTGGGTATTGCCAGCCAGCCCGCTGCTGTTCTAGAATTAGTGGGAATTATCTAACAATTGTTTGCAGGCAAAGAGGATAGGGTTGATGCTAAGGAGAAGCAGCAGCATACAGAGCAAGTGACATGTGCCCAGAGACAAACATTGCCAGTTTGACAGCCTGTCATCTTTCTGAGCTAATTCACATCTAGCACCTTTGCTGGGCCAGTCTAACAAAACCAACCAGTTCCCACAGAGTCAGTTCCAACTCATGGCAACCTTGTGTGTTGCTGAGTAGAACTGTGCTCTATGGGGTTTTAAATTTTTTTCTTCTTCTAAATTTTATTTATCTTATTGTCATTATTGAGAATATACACAGTAAAGCATACCCCAATTCAACATTTCTGCAGGTACAAATCAGTGACATTAATTTCCATAGGGTTTTCAAAGCTGTGACCTTTCAGAAGCAAATGGCTACCAGGTCTTTTTTTCCTGAAGTGACAATAATTTGCCAAGCTTTATGTCAGCATTCGAGTATTTAACCGTCTGTGACACCCAGGGACTCCTTGGGCCAGCCTAGGTCGCAACACATGTGGGCTCTCTCATCCAGTTGCCCTGACTTTGGCTTCTTCCATGTGCTGAATAGGCTGAACCGCTATGAGTCGGGTCTGATTCAAGGGCACATAACAACAACAACAACAATCTGTATATGCTGCAGTGTTCCCCGTGCACCTAATGGTATCTACCTACTCTCCTCCTGTAATGTATTCATGCCTCATATTTGAGCAGTAAAAGCTCAAGGCTGGCTCTCCTAAAGCAAGTTTGAAAAAAGCATTTTTTCTTGGTTGTGGCTGATAAGCAAATAGCAGGTGGTCTTCACATCCAGCTCTGGCAGCCTGGGCATCTCTGTTCCTGCTTCTGGAAGCCGGTGTGGCAAAGAAGGGACACTTCTCTCTTTCATCTTCCCCTGCAGCACAGCGACTCGGACCAGATTCTTGTCCATACCCAACAGAGTTTGCACTCATTCCCTGGAAAGCTTTGAATTAGGGGGTGATGCTAGTCATTAGCCCAAATCATCAAAACAGCAATTAACTCAAGCACTATGTTGTCAGGCCAGCTGTTTCCCAGGGGATGGAGAAAGAGAAACCAATGCTACAGTGGGGGCTTCTAGGAAGTCAGGCGACACATTGTAGAAACATTATAAATGTTACAGTTCAGAGGGACCGTGGACTGGGCTCTCTTTTTTTCGAGGGAAGATGGGGACAAAGAGAGATATATAAAAACAGGAGTGGAAAAGGAGAAAGTATGGAGGAATGTGTAGTGGGGAGACCTTACTTACAAGTGAATTCTCACAGCTGTCTGTCATTGATTCTATCATGGTTGTCTAGCATATGGAACATATACATTCCCCCAGGAGATTAACATCTTTGACAATAATAGTAAAGATGACTAGGCTGATCTTGTTTTACATAAAACCAAAAAAAAAAAAAAAACCCGAGTCACAGTGACTCTATAGGACAGTGTAGAACTACATCATAGCTTCCCAGGCTGTAATCTTATGGAAGCAGACAGCCACATCTTTCTCCTGTACAGAGTGGCTGGTGGGTTCAAACTATCGACATTTTGGAGCACTTAGCCGCTGCACCACCAAACTTTCTCATTTTACATACTGACTGGATATAGGTGTATTCTTTGAAAATGGCATTTTGGGAGACTAAATTATATTTTACATAAAATAAAACAGTAATATTTCACATAAAACAGTTAATAATAAAGGCACAATGGATGCTTTTAAAAATATTTTGAGTACTTCATCCCCAACTTGACCTGATATTTAACAATGAAACCCTACATTTTTCTTCAAAGTAGAAGTCCCTAGGTTACTCAGGTAACATGGCAGTAATCAGACTAGGTTTTCCAATATGGGGCCCACAAATGCTACACCCAAAGACTTTGAAAAGATATGTTTATTTCTCTGAATGTAAAATTAATCCCATGCATAGATTAATTGAAAAATACATGGAAGTATAAGAAAATGAACATTACCAATGTAATCCTACCATATCGACTGCTGTTAATATTTTGCTATGTTTTTTCTTATTTATTGTGTATGCATAATATCCTTTTCATACTGTGGTGGTTTCTGTGTTGCTGTGATGCTAGAAGCTATACCACCAGTATTTCAAATACCAGCAGGGTCACCCATCATGGACAGGTTTTAGCAGAACTTCCAGACTAAGACAGATTAGGAGGAAGGACATGGAGAACTACTTCTAAAAACCTGGCCACTGAAAACCTCATGAATAGCAGCAGGACACAGTCTGATTAGTGCCAGAAGATGAGCCCCTCAGGTTGGAAGGCACTTATAATACAACTGGGGAAGAGCTGCCTCTTCAAAGTAGAGTTGACCTTAATGATGTGGATGGAGTAAAACTTTTGGGACCATCATTTGCTGATG
This sequence comes from Orycteropus afer afer, assembly GCF_000298275.1. Taxonomy (NCBI): domain Eukaryota; kingdom Metazoa; phylum Chordata; class Mammalia; order Tubulidentata; family Orycteropodidae; genus Orycteropus; species Orycteropus afer. The sequence continues at coordinate 31,891,740 of NW_006921592.1, forward strand.
AGGAATGACTCAAAATGAGAAGCAGCAGCTGCAAACATCCATTAATAATCAGAATGTGGAATGTGTGAAGTATGAATCTAGAAAAATTGGAAATCATCAAAAATAAAGTAGAATGCATAAAGATCGATATCCTAGGCATTAGTGAGCTGAAAAGGACTGGTACTGGCCATTTTAAATTGGGCAATAATATGGTTTACTATCCCAGGAATGACAAATTGAAGAGGAATGGTGTTGCGTTAATCATCCAAAGAATATCTCAAGATCTATCCTGAACTACAGTGCTGTCGCTGATAGGATAATGTCCATATGCCTTTAGGGAAGATCAATTAATAGGACTATTATTCAAATTTATGCACTAACCGCTAATACCTACAATGTAGAAATTGAAGATTTTTCACCAACTTGGACCCTCTACCAAACTCACTGCTGTTGAGTTGGTTCCAACTCATAGAGACTCCTCCTTGGCTTTCCAAGGTGATATCTCTATGGAAGTAGATTACCCAGTCTTCCTTCTGAGGAGTAGCTGGTGGATTTGAACTGTCAGCCTTCTGGTTAGCAGTCAAATGCCTTAGACACTATGCCAAGAGAGCTCCCAAAGAAGGATTGTTGTTGTTGTTGTTGTTATGTGTCATTGAGTCATCCCCGACTCATAATGACTCCTCCTTGGGTTTCCAAGGCAGTATCACTACAGAAGTAGGATTACCCAACCTTCCTTCCGAGGAGTGGCTGGTGGGTTTGAACCACCAGCCTTCTGGTTAGCAGTCAAGTGCCTTAGGCACTATGCTACCAGAGCTTCTAAAGAAGGATTAGTAGTTGGAAATATGGTCTTAGTGATAGAAATGACATTGAGAATCACATGATAGAATTTTGGAAGACTAACCAATGACATATTCATTGGAAATACCTTTTCTTCAACAACATAAACAGTGACTATACATGTGGACCTCATCAGATGGAGTACACAGGAATCAAATCTACTACATTCGTGGAAGGAGGCCATGGATAAGCTCAATGTCATCAGTCAGAACAAGGCCAGGAGCTGACTGTGGAACAGACCATTGACTGCTCATATGCAAGTTCAAGTTGAAAATGAAGAAAATGGAAAGAAGTCCACAAGAGCCAAAGTACAACTTGAGTATATATCCCACCTGAATTTAGAGATCATCTTAAGAATAGATTTGACACATTGAGCATTAATGACCGAAGACAAAATGAGTTGTGGGTTAACATCAAGGACATCACACATGAAGAAAACTAAAGGTCATTAAAATACATGGAAGAGAGAAAAGACCAAAATGGATGTCAGAAGACACTCTGAAACTTGCTCTTGAATGTAGAGTAGTTAAAGTGAACAGAATAAAAAACAACGTGTAAGAGCTGAGCAGAAGATTTCAAAGGGCAGCTCAAGGAGACAAAATATTATAACCAAATGTGCAAAGACCTGAAGTTAGAAAACCAAAAAGAGAAGAGCATGCTTGGCATATCTCAAGCTGAAAACACTGAAGAAAAAATTCAATCCTCAAATAACATACTACACAAAAACATTGTTCTACATTCTACTTTGGTGAGAAGTGACTGGGATCTTAAAAGCTTACAAGTAGCCATCTAAATGTAACAATTGGTCTTTCCTTGTCTGGAGCAAAGAAGAATGAAGAAAACCAAAGATGCATGGAAACAATTAGTCCAAAGGACTAGTGGACCATGTGAACCTGAGCATATATGACCATGAGACCAGAAGAACTAGATGGTACACAGCTACCACTGCCAACTGCTCAGAAAGGGATGAGTGAGGAAGATTCTGGATAGAGTGGGAGAACAATGTGCAACATAACTCAAAATAATAATAAAAAGGCCAGGTTTACTGGTCTGATAGAGCCAGGTGAAACCCCCAAGACTATGACCCCTTGTTACCTTTCAGGCCTGAAAATGAATTCATTCCCATAGCTTCTAGCCAAACAATAGACAGGCATATTGGGTGAACATTTACACCAGGTAAACACACTCCTTAGAATGATCAATCATGGGAGAACAGAAAGGCAGTACTTACACATGGAGATAGCTCAGGGGGCAGGAATACACAGGAAAGAAGGACACAGGGAGGAGGTAACTACAGGGAGGAAGTGGGAAGAGAGCTGTTACATTGTGAGGATTGCAGTGAATGTCATGAAACAAAATGTGTATGAACTGCTGTATGGAAAATGAATTTTCTCAGTAAACTTTCATCCAAATCACAATTAAAAAAAATTCAAGCCTTCAGTTGTAATATTAAATTATTCTATGGGTAAGATATTAAACAGTACAGGAGCATCAAGGGAAGAAGGAAGGACAGAGTCATCGTGTCAAAAAGAATTGGTTGACCTTCAGCCATTTCAGGAGGTAGCATATGATCAAGAACCAATTATACTGATGGAAGAAGTCCAAGCTGCACTGAAGGCATTAGTGAAAAAGAAGGCTCCAGTGATTGATGGAATACTAATTGCAATGCTTCAACAAATGAATGCAACGTTGGAAGCGCTCACTTGTCCATGGAAAGAAATTTAGAATATAGTTATCTGGCCAACTGACTGGAAGGGATCCATATTTGTGCTTATTCCAGAGAAAGGTGATGCAACAGAACACAGAAATTGTGAAAAAAATGCAGTAGTATCACGAGCAAATAAAATTTTGCTAAAGATAATTCAATAATGGTTGTAACCGTACATTGACAGGAATCTGGTAGACATTCAAGCTGGATTCAGAAGTGGACATAGAACAAGGTGTATCATTGCTAATGTCAGATAGGTCTCGGCTGGAAGCAGAGAAACATGTTTTTCAGAAATACCAAAAGATGATTTTTTTATTGACTCTGCAAGGGCATTCAACTGTGTGGATCATCATAAATTATGGAAGACATTATGAAGAATGGAAATTCCAGAACACTTAATTGTGCTCATGCAGAACCTGTACATAGACCAAAAGGCAGTTGTTCAAACAGGACAAAATGATGCCGCGTGATTTAAAATCAGGGAAGGTGTGTGTCAGGGTTGTATCCTTTTACCATATTTATTCAATCTGTATGCTGAACAAATAATCAGAGAAGGTGCACTATACGAAAAAGAACATAGCATCAGGATTGGGGGATGATGACTCATTAATAACCTGCTATATGTAGACAACACAACCTTGCTTGCTGAAAGCAAAGAGGACTTGAAGCACTTACTGATAAGATCAAGGACTACAGCTTTCAGTGTGGATTACACCTCAACATAAAGAAAACAAAAATCCTTACAACTGGACCAATAAGCCACATTATGATAAACAGAGAAAAGATTGAAGTTGTCAAGGATTTCATTTTACTTGGATTTTCATTTTGCTTGGATCCGCTGAAGAACTGATGCCTTTGAATTCTAGAGTATAACTTCTAAAAATGTTTCTTAGGAGTGAGGATGGAGAGACTGTGTCTCACATACTTTGGACAGGTTATCAGGAGGAAGTAGTCCCTGCAGAAGGATATCAAGGTTGGTAAAGCAGAGTGTGAGCAAGAAAGAGGAAGACTTCAATGAGTTGGATTGACACAGTGGCTGCAACAACAGGCTCAAACACAGTAACGTTTGTGAGATGCAGTATTGGGTCTTGTTTTGTTCTTTCGTACATGGGGTCACTAGAAGTCAGCACTTAACAACAACAAGAGCAATGTATTTTTCATGTAATTTGGCTTGTAGCATCAGTACACTTCTATCCTAAAATTGAATAAACAAATCCTTCACTTCCATCCTACTTTACATCAATATCCTCAATAGGTTTTCCATTTTTGAAGTATTTTCCTTAAAATATTTAAAACATTTAAAAATGTTTTGACACAAATGTATCAGATTATTTAATTATAGATTAGTGGATTTTTAAAAACTAATAAATGATGTTTCCATGAATATTATTTCAATGTATTTAATCTATTTCACTTGGTTAAACAAGAGAATACTGCATGGCTTAAAATCAGGAAGGGTATATGTCAGGGTTGTATTCTTTCACCATACTTATTCAATCTGTATGCTGAGCAAATAATTAGAGAAGCTGGACTATATGAGGACTAGTGTAACATCAGAATTGGAGGAAGACTTATTAACAACCTGTGATATTCAGATGACACAACCTTGCTTGCTAAAAGTGAAGATGACTTGAAGCATTTACTGATGAAGATTGAAGACTACAGTCTGCAGTATGGATTACACATCAACATAAAGAAAATGAAAATCCTCACAACTGGACCAATAAGCAGTATCACAATAAATGGAGAAAAGATTGAAGTTGTCAAAGATTTCATATTACTTGTTTCCACAATCAAACACCAATGGAAGCATCAGTCAAGAAATCAGATTATGTATTGCTCTGGGCAAATCTGCTGCAAAAGATCTCTTTAAATACTGAAGGGCAAAGATATCTCTTTGAAGACTAAGGTGTGCCTAACCCAAATTATGGTGTTTTCAATAGCCTTACATGCATGTTAAAGCTGGACAATGAATAAGGAAGAAGGAAGAAGAGTTGATACTTTTGAATTGTGTTGTTGATGAAGAATACTGAAAGTCTCATGGACTGCCAGAAGAACTAACAAATCTGTCCTGGAAGAAGTGCAGCTAGAATGCACCTTGGAAGCAAGGGCCAGACTTCATCTCACCTACTTTGGTCATGTTGTCAGAAGGGACCATTCCTTGGAGAAGGATATCATTCATGGTAAAATGGAGGGTCAGCAAAAAGACTCTCATCGAGATAGACTGACACAGTGGCTGCAATGATGGGCTCAGGTATAGCAAGGATCATGAGGCTGGCACAGGACAGGGCAGTGTTTCGTTCTGTTGTACACAGGGTTGCTTTGAGCTGGAGCTGACTCGATGGCACCTAACAACAACAACAGTCTTTGATGCTCTGCACATTTCTTTCAGATAAATTCCTAGGAAGGAAATAATGTTGTTCAGGCATCTGACATATTGGCACGTTGCTTAGACAAATGATACCCATTTTTTTTTTTTTTTTATTAGGATTTGGGTGAAGATTTACAGAGTAAATTCACTTCATACTTTGTCTCATGTCATTGACCAAAATTTACAATGCAGCAGCTCCCCTCCCACT
>NW_006921592.1:31906953-31908437 GCF_000298275.1 Orycteropus afer afer
TTTCATGCAAATTCTTCTGCTAGTTGGGGTTTAGTCCAATTCTGCATCCTTTCCTTCAAGGCTCAGGGGTCCAAGATTATCTTCTGTGTCTGTGTTAATTTGTTTCCCTTTTCTTTGTTGAAGAGGGTCTGTGCAATCCTTCTGCCTAGTCCGCCATCTTGCCCCGCCTCAAATGATACCCATTTTTACTTTTTGGTGCTTGTCAGTGCTCTGACTTCTCCATGCCCTCAATGGAACTAGGTGTCATTGATTTATTTATTCTTGATCCAGTGCTTTTCAACTCTGGCTTCATTTTGGAATCAACCTGTGGAGCTTTAAACAAACTAACAGACAGACTGACCAACTGATTTATGATAGACAAACAAACATATGCTTGGTCTTTGTCCTGAACCAGAATCTCTGAAGTGTGAGGGTGTTGTTGTTGTAAGAGCTCTGGTAGCATAGTGCCTAAGTCATTTGACTGCTAACCAGAGGGCTGTCAGTTAAAACCCACCGGCCACTCCTCGGAAGGAAGGTTGGGCAATCTACTTCCATAGTGATACTGCCTTGGAAACCCAAGGAGGGGTCACTGTGAGTCGGATCTGAGTTGACGGCACATAACAACAACAACAACAACAACAACCAATGAGTGTAGTGTATAGAGAAGTGTCTAAGAAGGTTGTGCAATCTACTTCCATATTGATACCGCCTTGGAAACCCAAGGAGGGGTTGCTATGAGTCAGATCCGACTCAATGGCAGCGTGTTTGGTTTGTTTTGGTAGACCTTTCAGAAGTAGTCGATTTTAATTTTCTTGCTTTTCTTGTCTCTCAATAGCATTTGAAAATCAAATATTTCATTTATGTGGGCATTTCAACACCATGTCTTATATTTTCACTGCAAGGGTTTCTTTTGCATTTTAGTGTGGCATTACCTCCCCATCCCATCTGATTTGTTGTTTGATAGATGAAAATAGTAAAACCTCAAACCATTGCCATCAAGTTGATTCTGACTCATAATAACACTCTAGGACAGAGAAGAACTGCCCCGTAGGATTTCCAAGGCCGTAAATTTTTTTGGAATCAAACTGCCTCATCTTTTTCTTGCTGAGTGGCTGGTGTGTTCAAAGCACTGAGCTTTTTTTCCCCCACTTTTTTTTTTTTTAATTGTGATTTGGGTGGAAGTTTGGAGAGCAATTTCATTTTCCATATAGCAGTTCATACATTGTGTTTCAGGACATTGGTTGCAAACCCCATAATGTAACAGCTCTCTTCCCATTTCTACCCTGTGGCTACCTTTTCCCTGTGTCTTTCTTTGCTATGCATTCTTACCCTCTCAGCTATCTCCCTGTTCAAATACTACCTTCTGATCTTCCATGGTTGATTGTTCTAAGGAGAGTACCTACCTGGTGTGAATATTCGCCTGTCTATTGTTTGGCTGGAAGCCACAGGAGTGAGTTCAGTTCCAGGCCCAAAGGGTGACTAGGGGTCATAGTCTTGGGGGCTTC
>NW_006921592.1:31909663-31918101 GCF_000298275.1 Orycteropus afer afer
TCGGAAGCAAGATGGGGCAATCTACTTCCGTAGTGATACTGCCTCGGAAACCCAAGGAGGGGTCGCTATGAGTCGGGTCCGACTCAAGGGCACATAACAACAACAACAACAACACCCAGAGATGCCTTGGAAGAAAGGTCTGGTGATCCATGTCTAAAAAATCAGACGCTGAAAAGTCTCTGGAGCACAGTTCCTCTCTGACATACATGGGTCACCATGAGCCAAAAGCAACTCGATGACAACACCTGTTTTTATCCTGCCGTTGCCTGCCCCGTGCTGGCTCTTCCCCAAGCAGGAAGAGATTTTCCTTGCCAACCTCCCAAATACTCACTTCTCCACACTCTCTTGCAGCCAAGAGTGGTCATATAACCCAATTTTGTCCAATTGAATGTCAGCCGAATACTGCCGAGTATGTTGGGGAAAAATTTCATTTTTTTGAACAAAGGCGCAGTGATACTGGCACCCCTTTTCCTTACTTCTAGCCTTGAATTCAGATGTGATGCCTTGACTTTCATGGCCATCTTGCAACCATTAGGTAACAAAACCAAGGGAAAGACCAAGAGGCTAGCAGAGACACAAGGTCTGTCCATTGGGCTGCTGAACCATCAGTAACAACTGCCTACATCCAGACTTTTTGTGTGAGGAAAATAAACCCCTACTTACACTGATGTTGGTTGAGTTTTCTGTTACTTTCAACAGAAAACATTCCTGGTTCACCCAAATATTAGTCAATACCACATTTAAACTCACTCACACCATCAAGTTGGATCCCACTCATAGCGATCCCTCCTTGGGGGTCTGAGTCAGTATCTCTACAGAAGTAGATTGCCCAATCTTCCTTCAGAGGAGTGGCTGGTGGGTTGAACCCCCAGCCTTCTAGTTAGCAATCAAATGCCTTAGGCACTATGACACCAGAGCTCACTGATTGTAACTCATTATTGTTGTTACCTATTTATTTCTTCCACTTAAGAACTGAGTTATAAAGGCCAAGATTGTTCCTAAATGGGACAAATCCTAGCATCTTGTTACTATTAAAGGACCAAATGTGGGTCCCTGCCCTGCGCAGTTAGGCCAAAGGGCCAGAGTTAATTTACAAGTTGTTTCTAAGACACTTTTAGCGTGTCTATCACCTGCAGGAAAGAATGTTTTCCATTCAGTTTTTTAAGGAACTGAATACTCATCTGTCGGGGTGGGGAAATAGTTGAGGGTAATTTAGTTTACTTATCTATTCCCATCTAGGTTCTTATCTAATTATCTGTCTTAACCAGGGTGGGGGAAATAGTTTTTATTTTACTAGGTTTCATTACCAGTACCAGTTGCTGTTGAGTTGATGGCGACTCATGCGACCCCGTGTGTGTAAGAGTAGAAATGCGATCCCCGGGGTTTTCAATGGCTGGTTTTTCGGAAGTAGAGTGCCAGACCTTTTTTCTAAGGCACCATGGTGGACTTGAACCAGCAATCTTTCATTTAGCAGTGAGTGTGTTAACCGTTTGCACAACCCAGAGAATCTGCCCTCTTGTTCTCTCTCTCTCTCTCTTATTCTCTTCTCCCTGTGGCAATGATCAGACTTGGGCAAGCTGTGCTAAGAACTGGGAAAAGTCACCCCTGTGGTCTGTCTCTGATTATCTCTGCCTTGGTCTAGTGTTTTTGTTGTTGTTGTTATGTGCCCTCGAGTGGGACCCCACTCATAGCGACCCCTCCTTGGGTTTCCGAGGCAGTATCACTATGGAAGTAGATTGCTCCATCTTCCTTCCAAGGAGTGGTCTAGTAAGTCAGTTTAATTCAAATTTAAAAAATAGGGTGATGGGAGGGAAGGCTGTTGTTTCCACCCAAGCTTTTAGCATTGACTTGAGGCTCTCAAACACATAATGATAGTCATTTGCTTTCTACTTGCCATTGTTTCTTGTAGATTTCAGTTCTTTGCACTTCTGGTAAGGAGAGGAGGCCCATTCCAAGGCAGGATATTGACACCTTTTGCCATCTAAATGCCACCTACAGTACTCCAATTTCCAAACAATTTCTCTCAGCCTCAAGGATTGATACAGTTTTGGAAATGAATGTAATTTGAGGTTGCATCTATTTTTTTTTGTGTGTGCTGCCAAATGTCACGCCAGTGCCTTAATTGGTTTTGTTAGAGTGCACTTGAAGCCTACAGTATATAAAGCAATTAAAAACTCTTGGCATTTTGCATCAATCACCGAAGCATCATAAATTTTTGATTGGTTATGCAATGTACATATTTACTGAACACAAGTACAGTTATGATTTATGGGTATCTGACTGGGGGAGAGCCAAGAAAATGCAAATATATTTGAGGTTAAAGAGAAACACATCAAACATTTAGGCACTGTTAAAATAGGTAGATGCTGAGGGAGAAAATAAGGGCAAACTTAACCTGTTATCTCTGTAAAATTCTTGCAAGCTTTACCTATTTAAAATTTTGAGCAGAAAGATTTTGAGATAGGTTTTGCATTGTTTTCTAGCTGTTCGCTGTGTTTCCATTAAAATACATAGGCGTTTATAGAACTGGTCAGCATTTTGCCACTACATATTGTCTCAGTAGTCTTAAATCTGTGGAAGTATAATGGAAAATGTAATTATGATCTTGGGCTTGAACTAAAATACTGAAACAAAGACCTGGTTTATTTGTAACCAGGAGTCCCTAGGCCATTTTGTTTTTCAATTGGAACCTGCACTGGGCCATGAAAGAAGCAAGGAAAGAGAGTGGTCTTTGGATCCTAACTCATACTACTTGCTCCTGGGGGAAGCCACTTAATACATCCTTGTTGCCGTGATTCGAGCTCCATCTGATTGGAAGAGATTGATCATGGGAAGCAAGGAGTCCAAGTAGGGTGTCATTTTCTACCAGAGTTCCCAGAAAAAGGCTGCAAGGAAACCCAGGTAGGCCCTCTGCAGACTGACTCACGAGATCACTCAGTGATCTTCCAAAAAATGGTCTTTGCTTTTAATTAGCATGTTCATGTCCAGCTTCCTTTGTGCCCACATAACTGAGTGCAAGCTTCAGCTTGACATCTTTTTACTCTATTTTTTTGTTGTGTTGAGAATATACACAGCAGAACATACACCTATTCAATAACTCCTCCATGTACAATTCAGTGACATTGATTACTTTCTTCAAGTTGTGCAACCATTCTCACCCTCGTTTTCTGAGTTGTTCCTCCTCCATTAATATAAATTCACTGCCTTCTAAGGTACCTATCTATCTGACTGTTAGAGTTGATGTTGTCAGTTTGATCCCATATAGACAGCTCTTTAAAAGGGCCCAATGCTCAAGGGAGACCTTCTTTACTAGTTAAGCTCAACTATTGTTTGGTTTTAAGAGGACTTCAGGGAATAATTTTGGTTTTAACATTTCAAGATTATCTCAGGGCAATAGTTTTCAGGTTCATCTAGAGTCCATGACTTCAGAAAGTCTAGATGTCATTAGAATTTGAAATTCTGCTCTGTATTTTCCCCCTTTTGGTCAGGATTCTTCTGTAAACCCTTTGATCAAAATCTTTAGTAATTATAGTCAGGAACCATCCAGTTCTTCTGGTCCCATGGCAAAGGAAGCAGTTGTTCAGGGAGGCAATTAACCACACATTCCATTTCCTTCCCCTGTTCCTGACTCTCCTTCTTCCTCTGTTGCTCCAGGCAAATAGAGACCAATTCTTATACTATGAATGGCCACTGACAAGCTTTCAAGACCTCAGGCACTACACAAAGAACTAGGTAGGAGGTCAAACAGAAGCACTGAACACATTATTAAGCCAGTTAACTGGAATGTCCCATGAAACCATGGCCCTAAACCTTCAGACCAAGGAACCAAATTCCATGAAGTGTTTTGTACATAAACAGCCTCAGCATCTACTCTTTCCCTTTCTTTCTTTTCTTTTGTGGTCACTATTATAAATATATTTCAGTATGACATCTTGACTTTAAATATAGAAGGGATTTTGTGGTCTACCCTTACCCCAGGCTTGTTGGGATGTTCTGGACATGCTTCTGGGTGAAAACTGGGCCAATCTCCTATGATATCAAGATGTGGCTAGAGAATATATCTCTTTTTCAACTATCCACTTCTTTCTAGAGATCTTCAGTCTCTTTCTTATCACTCAGAAGTACAATGAAAAAAATCAGATTTAATTCTAGAAACCAACTTCTAGACTTGACATCCTCTAACCTCTGCTGAGCAGCAGCAATACTCAACTACAAAGAAGCAGTTCTTTTCTCTGTTGTTTGAGATGCATTGATTCGATTCTGAGTCACTGACCTGTAGTGCTTTTCTCTACCAACAACATAATCAATGGTGAGCCTTCTCCATATTCTTGGGAAGAAGACAAGTGATAGTTATCTTTGCTTCTTTACAGATGGAGAAACTGGCAAAGAATTACATCTTTGTAATTTGAACCCCACCCTGTGTTCTCATGGGAAGAAGTCCCGGTGGCACAGTGGTTAAGGTGCTTGGCTGTTAGCCAAAATGGCAGTGGTTCAAACCCACCAGCCACCCTGTGGAGAAAGATGAGGAGTCTGCTTTCTATGAAGATTTCAGCCTTGGAATCCCTGTGGGGCAGTTCTACTCTGTCCTATAGAGTCACTGTGAGTTGGAGTTGAATGTTGGGTTTTTGAATTTGTGTTCTTATAGGCTCTGGGTCTTTGCTTTGTTTTTCCTTGACTTGCTATGGAGGAAAATGGCCAACCCCCATCCTGATTGGGCTGCAAACTCAACCCCTCTATTTTTCAGTCTGTCATTGTTAATCATTAGTGTAGAGAATCCCCAGTGTTGTAAGACCCAATAAAACACAGGCGCCAAGCAATGAGAATAAGAAGTAAAAATCTCTGCCATGAAAGCTAATTGTGTGTTTTTAGTTAATTGCTCCAATTAGTCCCACTCTTCGGTTATACTTTTCTATAACAATGTCAGCTGGGGTGCTTCTGGAAGTGGAAATTGTTGTAATGGTCAGGTACTCTTCAATTAAAACTCTTAATATGCACAATTAGCTTCTCTTCATGTTTTCATGGCAGCCCTGGGGAGTGTGACAAGTGACATGGATGAGAGTTTACCACCACTAGAATGAATGACATCACTCCATTTCCATTGCCTATAATTTTGATAGTATACAAATTTTATTTTAGAGAAAGTAAATTATCTGTGATAGTACAAATTAATGATGCTTTACATTTGGGATGATTTTAAAAGATAGAGTTTTTCCCCTTTGTTTATTAAATTTTGAAAAAGAATAGTAGAGGTGAATAGTTAGGGCTTGGGGAAAAATGGTTTTCAAATGTCTCATCTAAGCACATTTGAAGCCTCTTTGTTGTGGTTGTTTAGTGCTGTTGAGTTGGTCCTAACTCATAGCTACCCTGTGTACAACATAATGAAACACTGCCTGGTTTTGTGCCATCCTTGGAATTGTTGCTATGTTTGAGCCCATTGTTTCAGTCACTCACTATTCAAGCCATCTCGTTGAGGGTCTTCCTCTTTTTTGCTGACCATCTACTTTACCAAACATGATGTCCTTCTCCAGGGACGGTCCCTAAACAACAACAACAAAAAAAAAACTCACTGCCATCGAGTTGATTTTGACTCATAGCAACCCCTCCTTGGGTTTCTGAGGCAGTATCTCTATGGAAGTAGATTGCTCAATCTTCCTTCTGAGGAGTGTCTGGTGGGTTTGAACCTCCAGCCTTCTGTTTAGCAGTCAAATGCCTTAGGCACTATGCCACCAGAGCTCTCAAGGGATGGTCCCTACTGATAACATATTCAAAGGATAGGAGATGAAGTCTGGCCATTCTTGCTCCTAAGGAGCATTCTTTCTGTACTTCTTCCAACAGAGATGTGTTCATTCTTCTGGCACTCCATGGTATATTCAACACCATAATTCAAAGGGATCAATTCTTCGTTGGTCTTCCTTATTCGTTGTCCATCTTTCACATACATATGAGGCTTTTGAAAATCCCATGGCTTGGGTCAGGAGCATCTTAGTTCACAAAGTGATAACTTTCCTTTTGAACACTTTAAAGAGGTCTTTTTGCCGCCAATTTTCCCAAGGGAATACACCATTTGATTTCTTGGCTGCTGCTTCCATGGGTATTAATTGTGGATCCAAGTAAAATGAAATCCTTGACAACTTCAATCTTTTCTCCATTTATCATGATGCTGCTTAGTGGTCCAGTTATAAGGATTTGTGTTTTCTTTATGTTGAGATGTAATCCATACCGAAGGTGGTAGTCTTTGATCTTCATCAATAAATTATTCAAGTTCTCTTTGCTTTCAGCAAGCAAGGTTGTGTTATCTGCATATTGCTGGTTGTTAATGAATCTTCCTCCAATCCTATGCCATATTCTTCTCATACAACCCAGCTTCTCAGATAATTTGCTGAGCATACAGATTGAATAAGTATGGTAAAAGGATACAACCCTGACACACACCTTTCTGGAAGCATCCTTAACATATTATTAATAAACATATTGTCAGTCAGCATATTTAACTATTCATTACAGCCAGACTGCTCTAGATCATCAATAGGAAAGATGAGGTTGGTTCATTTTTGTTATGCCCCAGGGACTCATGAAACTTTTTTTTTCCATAAATATTTATCCTTCTCCTTCTGTAACCTAAGATTTTATTGTAGAGTAGAATTCTCTTTCAAATAGAACTTGTTCAGTATGACAATTATTATATGATTATTAAAGAAATGAGATAGACTGTTTTCTACCATTTTTTAAAATTATTGTGAAAATTACTATTTTCTACTATTTTAAAAACTATTATGAACCATTACACATATACAAAAAAAGTGCACAAAACATCTAAAGACATAGATCACTAGATTATCACAAAGTGAACATCCATGTCAGTGTTTTTTTTTAACAGTTTTTGAAGATGTTGTAGGTACATATTTTAGATGTCATACTCTGTTTAAGCTATAGGCTCGGCCAGGTTTGCTGGGCCAGAGACACTGTAGACACATCACTGAGCTTCAGCATAGGACCTTGTGCTCATAAGATAGACAAGAGAGACCAGGTCACTTTTTCCTTTCTTACTTTTTAAAAATTTTATTCCCTTTTCCTTTTTTCAGTTGCCGCTTCTCCTAAAATCTTGGCACCTGGCCCATAGAATATTTGTATTCATTATACATATTACCCACATGAAGCGCTTGGCTCCACTCCCAAGGTAGAAGTTGAAATCAGTAAATGGCCTCTTTATTTGCTTTATAACTAAGCTCCATTTCCTTTCCTCTCTTACATCCTGGAGCCCTCATAATATATATATATATGGCATAAAAATTACATGAAATAACAAGCCATTACTCTCAAAGTACTCCCCCCCTAGTCTCTTCAGGACCTCATTTATTGATAATAATCTTAAAATTTCAACTCCTAACCAGGTATTCCCTGACCCCATTCTGTTAAGCATCCTGAGCACTCATTGTTCAGCCATCTGCAAAAAATCATAGAAAAATCTGCTGGGGGTGGGGGTGGGGGGCAGCATCAGCTTCTAGCTTTCCTTATCAAAAACAAATGCTAAAATTGGTCAGAAGTCACATTGTTTGCCCTCAGAATAAAAGTCTTTTGCAGTTGATATTTATCGTGTCACCCAACACCATGATGATATGCTTGACATGAGTTGCATGTAGGCTTTTATTATTTCAGAAGTTTCTTTAGCAACAGTCCCTTACATCCTAAACTATGAGAAAAGTAAAAATACCATCTTAATCATATCCCTGAGGATGAAATAAACGCCAGCATACTGAGTTTCTGTTTGATCCCCCAGTTCCAGCCTTTCAACTGTCCATACCAAGAATGTTAAACATTGGAAGATCAACACACTTTCTCAAAGGTTAGGGTTACCTCTTTGAATTTAAGAGGGCTTCAAGATTCTTCTGATAGGAGTGACAATTGAATGTTTTTTTCCTTTTCTTTAAATTAAAAAAAAAAAATGTTATGGTCTACCTTGTGAATTTTGTTAAATGGTTTTCAGCTATTAGCAGCCAAAAAACAAATGTAAATACCAAACTTCTGAATGCCAAAGCAGAGCTTGGAATTTGAAAATAAGTCATGAAGATACATGAGCGGTCAAAATAAATGAAATAGCTCCTACAGTCACATTCAGATTTTTATGTGAAGCAAAATTTGGTAAAGCAGGTTACAGCATTTCAAAAGCAATGGATAGGAAGTGGAAATACCATTGCTCTATTAATTCAGATACATTGGCAACAGCCAAAGAGAAAGTAATCAGATAGGGAGAGAGCAAAGGAAAAACCACCATCATGCTTGATTTTGAAGAGGGGCCACTGAGGGAAGGGATATATCACTTTACCAAAAAAAAAAAAAAAAACTCACTGCCGTTGAGTTGGATCTGACTCATAGCGACCCTCTTTGGGTTTCCAAGGCAGTATCGCTTCAGAAGTAGATTGCCCAACCTTCCTTCCAAG
>NW_006921592.1:31918201-31923026 GCF_000298275.1 Orycteropus afer afer
GGGTTTGAACTGCCAGCCTTCTGGTTAGCAGTCAAATGCCTTAGGCACTGCACCACCAGAGCTCCCTATCACTTTACAGAGGTCAGCATATCCTGAAGGCATCATGATTGCTGTTGCTCATGGTCATGAGCCCAAGTCACTAAGAAAAGAGAGGACTATCATCCACACCCTCTGTTTAAGTGGGCAGGGAAGAGTGCAATCTATTTTAGAACTGTGATCATCAGCGTGTCTGAAGTCTGGGTGAGGAGTTCTTGGTGGTACAAATGGTTAAATACTTAACTAGTAGCCACAAGATTGATGGTTTGAACCCATCCAGAGGCATCTCTGAAGACAGACCTGGGGATTTGCTTCTGAAAGGTCACAGCCTTGAAAACCCTACAGGGCACAGTTCTAATCTACACGCGTGGGGCCACCATGTGATGGAATCAACTCAAAGGCAACTGACACAACACAAAGTGTGGGTGTCCCTGTGGGTTGCAAACAATTGTGTGAAATATCAATTTATGTGCTATGGTTTATTTTCTGTAACCTGATAAGTCTAATGCATTAACAAGTATTGAAAACGAGGGAAACCCTCAATGAGATGGACTGACACGATAGCCCAACAATGGCCTCAGACATACCAGCTATCATGAAGATGGCACAGAACTGAACAACGTTTTGTTCTGTTAGACATAAGAACACTGTAAGTCAGAGATGACGTGATGGTACCTAACAACGAGGGTCATTCAATAGGATACCACTTTCAAAGAACAACTTTCCTGTAGATTGAATCATGAAAGACCTAACAAAATTTAGTGCTGATATTTCAGTAATAGATAAGAAACATGTTAAAAACAACCCAACACGTCCCTCACTACGAGCACCAAGTGTTGGAGAAATTCATTATTGTGTTTTCTTGTCTGTGTCCGTGTAAGACGAGTCTTACTGTCCTTAAATGTAAAAGTGCTAATAGTGATTACAGTTCAAGTAAAACAAAAGACTGTTTGACTACAATTATTTCCCTGGGACCAAGTAGCCATGATTTCCTGACTTGTCTGCTTTTTTTGTTCTTAATGCCTTTTCTCTTGTTAATAGCCATTTGCTGGACTCCTATGATCCCGATAACCAGATTTCCTCTTTTACGACCTGCCATACTTACCAAGCAATCAGCATCCATCTTCATAACCTGGCTTATCTTGCCAGGAGACTCAAAGTCAGTTGGCTGCAATTTCCTATTTCAATCCTTACAATAGAGCTGGCCCTGCCAATGGGACCATAATAATTGAAATATCTTGGCAAAAGCATCTCATACTTTGGATGGTTCCTGGGAAGGTACAGCCAGGCTGTCTCTTTAATTCTCTTTTTATACATGTTTGCATGTTTGAGAAACCCCTCTTTGGCTGACACAGTCCTTCATTAGCTATATTAAAACCTTGGAAGGCTATCTCATCTTGCTGCTATGGTGCTGGGCTGCCTTGCTAAAGTGACACTGAAAATGTTGGTAATCAGTCATTATGTTCTGATTGTAGAGTTATGCCTGGGTGTAATCTTATTGGTTTAGATCTGTGTTCTTGAGGAGAATGCCTCTTGGTGTTGTTGTTGCTACGTGCCATCGAATTGGACCTGACTCATAGCAACTCCTTCTTGGGTTTCCAAGGTGATATCACTCTGGAAGTAGATTGTTCAACCTTCCTTCCGAGGAGTGGCTGGTGGGTTTGAACCTCCAGCCTTCTGGTTAGCAGTCAAGTGCCTTAGGCACTACACTACCAGAGCTCACATGCCTCTTGGTAGTACCCTCATATCAGTACTTACTGTATAGTACTATCACTTTATGTCATATTCACATCTAAGTCATTAACATCCTATTAGTTTCACCAATAAAATACATCCTGATTCTACCCACTCACCACCCAGGCCTCCATGCTTACTCACCTAGACACTCACTGTGGTAGTTAAGC
The DNA here is from genome assembly GCF_000298275.1 of Orycteropus afer afer. Classification (NCBI taxonomy): domain Eukaryota; kingdom Metazoa; phylum Chordata; class Mammalia; order Tubulidentata; family Orycteropodidae; genus Orycteropus; species Orycteropus afer. The sequence goes on from NW_006921592.1 coordinate 31,920,142, forward strand.
TTGTGTGTCAACTTGGCTGGGCCTGGTTGAATGACTGGGCAGCTGGGTGTAGTATTCCTCATGATGAGACTGGTAATCAACTCCATGGTGGAATCTACTGTGAGCAGCTGTGTAGCTGCCTTAGGGATGTAGTCTGCTTCCTGTATATAAGGAGAAGCCTTGGGGAATGGTCTCTAGCTTATGGCACACTTGAACCCTGCATGTAACTGTGTCGATGTTCAGTAGCCTGCCATGTTCTGCTGACCTTGGGACTTTCAATAGACTTTAATTAATGGCCTGCCATGTGGTTTGGTAACATCAGGACTGTGCCTTTTTACTTGTCAACCTTGGGTTTGTCAGTCCCAGCAGCCAGCAGCTGTCTGAGTGAAGAAAAGCCTTTAGCTTCAGTGGGCCAGGAGCATGAGGCAAAACTGAAGCCCAAGGTTGAGGGGTTTTCACCCAGCCCCGAAAGCTTGGCCCTTTGAACTCAGACTTAAAGCCTCCAAACTGTAAGAGAATAGACTCTTGTTTGTTAAAGCCATCCCATTTGTGGTATATTCTTGTCAGAGCAGCACTAGGTAACCAGGACACTCACCTACTAGCCTCCTAACCTGTCTCCCTACTTCCAGTTTTCTCTTGCTCTTTTATCTACACAGCAGCCAGAGTCATCCCTTAAAACACAGATATATTTACACCATTCTTTCTGCTCAGATGTACAACTGCTTCCTATTGTGCCCATACATGGGCTCCAAGGCCCTACGGGATATAAGGCCACTTTTTGACAATGTCCTCTACCCTTTCCCCTTGCTCATTCTGCCTCATCTGTGTTGTTGTGAGCAGTGATCAGGTTGGCTATGACTCATGGTGATCCTACAAACAACAGAATAAAACATTGCCTGGTGCTGCGTCACCTTCATGATTATTGTTGTGTTTGAGTCCGCTGATGCTACTGTTATGCCATTCATCCCATTGAGGGCTTCTCTTGTTTTTGCTGGGCCCACATGTTAGTAAACGTGATGTCCTTCTCTAGTGATTGGCCTTTACTGCTGACCTCCAGTACTATATCAGACAATCTTCTATTGTGCTCCACAGGGTTTTCATAGGAACATTTTTGAAAGTCAATTACCAGGCCTTTCTTCTTAGTCTTTCTTAGTTTGGAAGCTGCATCACAACCTGTCCACCATGGTTGACCCTTCTGGTATTTGAAATACCATGACATAGCTTCCAGCATCACAGCCACATGCAAGCCACCACAGTACAATAAATGGACAGATGATGTGGGCTTCATCTATACTGGCCTCCTTATTACCTTCCAACTGCTTAGTCATATTCCTGCCTGAGGACTTTTGCACTTGCATTTCCCTCTGGAGGGAGGGATGTTCTTTCTCCCAGATATTCACATGCTACATTCTCTTCCCTCATTCTGAGCTTTGTGCACATGTCTCTGCACTGGAGAAGTCTTCCTTGACCACCAACCTAAAATAACAGCCTCCTACTCCAGGAAGATGGGGCAATCTACTTCCGTAGTGATACTGCCTGGGAAACCCAAGGAGGGGTCGCTATGAGTCGAGTTCGACTCAATGGCACATAACAACAACAACAACAACAACAACTCCAGGGCACATAACAACAACAACAACAACACTCCAGGTTCCATTACTCAGCTCTCCTTGCCCTGCCATTCATTAGCTCGTTAATTTATTGTCCCTCTCCCCCAACTATAGTATCAGCCCCATCAGGGTAGGGGCTTTGTCTGTTTTGCTAAAGCTGTATCCTCAGCTCCTAGAACAGTGCCTGACATCTAGTACCCACTACCATAGGGTCGATTCCAACTCAGGGCAACCATATATGGACAGAGTAGAACTGCCTCAGGGTTTTCAAGGATGTATTCTTTATGGAAACAGACTGCCACATCTTTCTCCCATGGGTGGCAAGTGGGTTCGAACTACTGCCCTTTTGGTTAATAGCCAAGCGCTTAACCACTGTGCTACCAGGACTCCTTTGAATCAACTTGTTGACAGTGGGTTTGGTTTTTGGCTTTAGATACTCAATAAAAATTTGGTGACCAACTGACAGATTGTGTCTTAATTAATTCTCACAGCACTTCTTTCAGATGTTAGGTGTTAGGTTTCAATTTCATAAATAAACTCAAAAAGCAAGCTCAAATAATTCACAATAAGGACTCGAACAGATGAATGTACATCTCCACCAGTGTTCACTGCAGCACTATTCACAGTAGCCCAAATGTGGAAATTGCCTTATTGCCCATCAGCAGACGAACTGATACATAAAATATCCATACAATGAAATATCATTCTGCCATAATGAGAAAGGAAGTTCTGACGCATGCTGCGATATGAACGAACTTTGAAAACATTTAGCCTAGTGCAGTAAGATAGACAGAAAAGGACAAGTATCATATGATTCTACTTTTATGACTTATTTTAAAGGCAAATGTATAGAGGCCAAAGTTTGTTAATAGTTACCAGGGATGGGAGGGTGGCAGGCATGAGAAATATAAGGATGATTGACAAAGGGTGTCACTGTGTTTATTAAGGGTAATAGAAAAATGTGGATGGTAGTGATCAGTTAGCAGCAAGATGAATGTAATTAATGCTGTTGAATTATACCTCTAAAGATGTTGGAATGGCAAATATTTATGTGTGTATGTATATACACACACACCCATCTATGATATTGTTATTAGTTGTTGAGTTGATTCTGACTCATGGTGACCTCATGTAGGCACAATGGAACTAATTGCTCCATAGGGTTTTCAAGGTTGTTACCTTTGGAAGCAGACCACCAGGCCTGTCTTCTGAGTGCTTCTGGGTGGGTTCAAACTGCTAACTTTTTGACAAATAGTCCCGTGCTTAACAGTTTGTGCCACCAAGGGACTCCATATT
>NW_006921592.1:31924287-31933089 GCF_000298275.1 Orycteropus afer afer
ACACATTCCATTTTTTTTTTTTTTTAAATGAGGCTCAGTCACTTGCTCAGAGAATGTAACTATTAGGAAGCTGGGTTTTGAACATTGACTCTTATGACCCTGAGTTCTGTGTGCATCACATCACCCTGTCCAACCTCACCAAGTGCTGTGCAGCTGCATGGAAATACTACATAACATTGCAGAATTTGGCCACTGATGCTCAGTAGCAGGGCAGAAGCTTTGGTTTACAGCTAACTTTACAGCTGGTACCAGTACCATTTAAGAAGTCCAACCACATATCTATCAATCAAGACTCCTCACTCTCAATACAGAGATTAGGGAGTGTAGCTTCCATTTTATTAGTGTTCTGTTCTGAATCAATAGTGAGAGAACATCCCAATTAGTCACTGGGTTATAGTGGTTATTAGTTATTTCCATAACCTTCCCAGATAGATTACCAGGTCTTAACAGTAACTAGGGAGTTCTCAGTTGGTGCAAATAATTAAGGGGCTTGACTACAGCTGAAAGGTTGGAGGTTCGAGTCCACTCAGAGGTACCTTGGAAGAAAGGCTTGGTGATTTACTTCCCAAAAATCAGCGATTGAAAACCTTATGGAGTACAGTTTGAGTTTGACATGCATGGGTTCTCCATGAGTCGGACTCGACTCAATGGTAACTGGAACAGGAACTACAGTATATTTATCTGGGTCCAGACCCAGAAGCAGAAGTTAACCAGACCAGAAGCACTCTTTCTGGAAACAGGATGTTAGACATTAAATTTTCAGGACTTTCAGCACCAGGATCCTGCTCAGCGGCTTACTGGCCCATCATGGGAATGATTGGCATGTGTTAGAGCAGGCACTAAAGACTATGCAAATGCCCACACTAGCCTCTTGATGGTGCCTCTTAGGCCAAGGCAAAGGCAACGTCAGTGGCCAGGCTGACCCTGAAGGCATGTACCTCCCAGAAAAGCATTTTGCATGGAGGACCCCAGCCATGGGAAGTCAAAGAGAGCTCCCAGATTGTGGGCTAGTGCATGCTCCCTAGGGCTTCCTTTCTGAATGGGCAATGTCTCATAGGTCAATGCCTTTGGTTTTTATTCATCTGCTGCTAAAAATATGCAGATTTCCAGGCCTTGTTTTAACTTAAAGGATGGCAAATGCAAGTCTGCTAAAACTCCAGGAAATAAGTGGTTATACATAAATATGTTTTTAAAAATGAAGGGTACAATGGGTGACAACTCAGCATGAGTCAGCAGTACTGTGATTTTGCTTAGGGGACAAATATGATTCTAGATTATGAAAATGGGAACTTAGCACCTGGTCCTTTTTCCTGCACCCATTGTTTTAACCACATATTTTTAGAACATCTATTATATGTCAGGTAATGTATTATACGCTGGCAATACAAGATGCAAGATCTAGCCCAGTTCACAAGGAGCTTGGGATCTAGCAGCTTCTCCGCTAGCCATTTCTAGATGCTTATGATCCTCGTGGAAGCTCTAGTAGTGTAGTGCCTAAGGCATTTGATGCTAACCAGAAGACTGGCGGTTCAAACCATTGGAAGGAAGATTGGGCAATCTACTTCTGTAGTGATACTGCCTTGGAAACCCAAGGAGGAGTCGCCAAGAGTTGGATCCGACTTGATGGCAGTGCATTTGCATTATGATCCTAGCTAGTTATCAGCTTTCAAAAAGTCCATAAAGGTGAATTTCTCTCACAGAGCCCTGGTGGTTAAACGTGCTAACAGTTAAGCACCCTAACTGAAAGATGGGAGCTCTGGTAGCGTAGTGCCTAAGACACTTGACTGCTAACCAGAAGGCTGGAGGTTCAAACCCAGCAACCACTCCTTGGAAGGAAGGTTCGGCACTCTACTTCCATAGTGATACTGCCTTGGAAACCCAAGGAGGGGTCGCTATGTTCAGAGATGACTCGACAGCATGTAATGACAACAACAACTGAAAGATTGGTGTTTTGAACCTACCCAGTGGCTCTGTGGACAAAAGACCTGGTGATCTGCTCCTGGAAACACTGTGGGGACAGTTCTACTCTGTCCTATATGGTCCCTATGAGTTGGGATTGACTCAACAGCACCTAACAACAATAACAAGATGTATAGAGAGACTGTGAATGAAATGGGCTGACACAGTGGCTGCAACAATGGACTGAAACATACCAACAATCATGAAGATGGCTCAGGATCAGGCATTCTTCTATATATAAACCAGCTCCATGGCAACTAACAACTAACATGTATCAGGCATCGAGGTCAAACCAAAAAAATCCACTGCCATCAAGTCAATTCTGACTCATAGTGACACCCATTGGGTTTCCAAGGCTGTAAATCTTTATGGAAACAGACTGTGTCATCTTTCTTCCATGGAGCAGCTGGTGGGTTCAAACCACCAACCTTTTGGTTAGCAGCCAAATGTCTTAACCACTACACCACCAGAGCTCCTTAGGCATTGAGCTAGGTAACAGAAATGCAAGAATGATTGATACAAGGGTGTGTCTTCAAGGAACTAGTTAATGATGAGCATTTGTTTGCTGGGAGAAGCCACAGCGAACATATGAACAGAACAGCCAGCCTACCAGAGACTCTTCCAGGTCTGCATTACAGTAGTCTCTGGACTATGTGTGGTCTTACCCTAATGTATTACTCCTGTTTTAAAATTTCCTACTTCTTTTTGACTGTCTCCAGTTTGTCGTCTTCTTTTTTCTATGTGACTAAGTATTGTACATCAACAGATGTGTTGCTGTTGGGTTCTGCTCACAGGAAGTCATTCAGAGAACACAATACAGTGATCCACCTTCGTGTTAACTCTGACCTGGAGCCTTATCATCTGCCTGACTCCATTCCAGAGAGCGAACTACCTCCCTTGACCTCTTCCCCTGTATTTCAGGCCATAAATAGGTGATGGATCTCTGCCAAGTCTGGGCACTGTGGCTTATAAAGGACTATCTGTGCCTCACAAACATTAAACAGCTGCAAAATTACTATGCCACCCAAGGTGACTCATGAAACCTACTCCTCTTAAAAAGGGAATATTAGAAATGTCACCATCTGGCCGTCACTGTCATGCAATCCTGAGCTCTAGCTCTCAGCTGACTGCCCAGAAGAACCCTCAGAGGAGCCAAACACGAAAACTGGGGAACCCAAGGTGAATGTTAGGAAGCAGGCTGAGTAGAACTTTTAGATATTTTTAATCTAGGATTGTGGTGAGGTGCTTTCGTAGTACAATGGTTAAGCACTCAGCTGCTAACCAAATGGTCAGTGGTTTGAACCCACCAACTGCTCCACTTTCCAGGAAGAAAAGATTTGGTGATCCACTCCTGTAAAGATAAGAGCCTAGATGATGCCAAGAAAACCCTACGGAGCAGATCTGCTCTGTCGTTTGGGGTCACTGTGAGTTGGCATGGACTCGAGGGCACCCAACAGGTTTGTGATAAAATGTAAATGACGTTTGATATCTATTTACAACTAAAGGAGTAATTTGAATTCTTCATCACGCTTTGGGGAATAAGAATCTCAAGAATGGTTGGACTGTAGCCCCCAAAGTCCTCTGAACCTTGTATTCCTCGATCCTTGAATGTTTTCTATCCTGGGGGTTTGGTCACTGCTTTCTGAGGTGGGCAAGTCCATAGTTGGCAAATCCTTGCTTGAATTGAAGCCCAGTCTCTCTTCCTCTAACTCTCATGCCTTTAGTGTGGATTTCTACCCTCTAGTACAATACTGAAGCAGAATGAAGACCAATTTAATCATAAACAGTTTTTCCCAAAGTGTTTTCTCTGCAATGTTCATTTGGTAGGCTGCTCAGTGTGGGAGTGGGAGGAAGGGGGTAGAGAAGGTTCTGTGGTCAGATATGTTTGGGAAATGCTCACAAGCTCATCCTTGGGAACATTTGTCATTCTTTATATTGAATGCTTTGATCTCCAGCAGCAAAGAAAGTAGCCCAACTAAATTTTAACTCCGCCTTTCCCAGGCACCCAACCTTGGAAAGTCTCCTTTTCTTTTTGATGTCATTCTACAGAGTAAGAAAGGAAGAGTTCTACAAGATTCTGACTTCGTCAATGCCAGATTTTCATTTGGAAACTGTGTCCCACTGGCCACTCTGCACCATGACTGATGCATCAGTCAACCTCGATTCACGGTAACCCATGTGTTACGGAGTAGAACTGCTCCATAGGGCTTTCTTGACGTCATTTTTACAAAAGCAGATCAACAGGCCTTTCCTCTGTGGCATAGCGGGGGGGGGGGGGTTCAAACTATCACATGATTGGGCTTTAGAAGCTCCCCTAGATTCCTTGAGTCCTTTTGGGGGCTCTTGAACATTTTTGGAGCCATCCTAGGTAGCTTGTAAGATTCCTTGGCCTCCTTATCTCACATGTTCCAGCTGGATCATGAAAATCATTGGGACCAAAAATATGTGGATGGTGTTCTTTAAAATAAAATAATAAGCTTATGTATGGATTTTACATCGACAAATATTGCAATAAAAACTTTAAAAGTCAAATAATTTTATGTTTACTTTGATCGTATATTGCAATTAAAAAAAAAATTAAAGGCCAGTTTACCAAGCCTTACATCACCAATAAGAGTACTGTTGTACAAGCATATATTGTATCTGCTTTATCAATAGGCTCTGATAGCATAGTGCCTAAGGCATTTGACTGCTAACCAGAAGGCTGGAGGTTCAAACCCACCAGCCACTCCTCAGGAGGAAGACTGAGCAATCTACTTCCATAGATACCACCTTGGAAACCCAAGGAAGGGTCACTGTAAGTGGAAATCAACTTGATGGCAGTGAGGTGGTTTTTTTTTTTTTTTTTTTAAATCAGTAGGGGAATGGATAAATAATATTTAAATTGCAATGCCTTTGTGTCTCAGTATAGTTATTGGAAACTTTAGCCTTCAAATATGCAAATTGTGCTTCACTGGAAGCTAACAAGATGAGTGCTAGTGTCATGATAGTTAAGAGTGAGGGATCTAGCAAACCAAACCAAATTCTCTGCCATTAAGTCAATTCAAACTCATAGTGACCCCTTTTGGGTTTCTGAGGCAGTAAATCTTTTCAGAAGTAGATTGTCCAGTTTTCCTTCCATGGAGTGGCTGGTGGGTTTGAACTTCCAACCTTCTGGTAGTAGTAAAATGCCTTAGGCACTATGCCACTAGATCTTCTAGAGAGGTCAGTGAACTACATACAGCCCACAGGCCTAATCTGAGCCACTGCCTGTTTGTGTAAATAAAGTTTTATTGGAACACAACCATGTCTATTTGTCCATGTAGTATCTATGACAACTTCTGTGCTACAACTGCAAAGATGCTTAGTTGTGACAAAGATCCTAAAAATTTACTCTTTGGCCTTTTACACAAAAAGTTTGCTGATTCCTGATCTAGAATATAGCTTTTTGAGTTTGAAGCCTGGCTCTGCAGTTTCCAGCTGTGTGACCTTAACCACCCACTGTCATCAAGTCAATTCTAACTCATAATGACTGAATAGGACAGAGTATAACTGTTCAGAACATTTCCATGGTTATAAATCTTCACAGAACCAGATTCCCTCATCTTTCTCCTGTGGTGGGTTCAAACTGGTGACTTTTTGGTTAGCAGCCAGATGCCTTAGCCACTGAAACACGAGAACTCCTTGTGTGACCTCAGTCAAGTTATTTAGCCTCTCTGTGCCTTAGTTTCTTCAACTGTAAAAGGAAGATGATACCATTACCTGCCTCAAAGTATTGTTACAAGCAATCAGTGAGTATACAACATTCTTAGCATAGTTCCTGGATGGAAGTAAACACTCAAACAAACATTGTTCTCATTACTCAACAACCCACAGCAAATTAACATCATAATAAAGATGCTAAACTAGGAGCAATTTATAATTGTAAGGGAAAATTAACAGTCGTTAAAAAAAACTGGACCACCTCAAATCAACAGTTGTGTGCTCCTTCGTAAGTGTCCTTTCTAAAAAGTGGCAGGCATTCTGTTTTCCTGTGGGCCATGCCCAGTGGGGTCCTTGGAACATTGACAAGCATGCCTGGCACTCAGCCATTTTAGGAGAACATAGAATTAGTCCATAGTAAACTCTGGCAGTACACTTAGCTTAATAATAACACATACTAGTAACCCTTAGTAGTTCACTAAGCAAGTTACCAGTAAATAGCCCCTAGCCATTCATAAAAATAGTAGATGGTGGAATTAGATTGTGGATTGGTTCTTTTAGTAACCGCAGATTATACTTTGAAGAGGTCTAATCCTAACCCTTACCTGTCTGGATGGTGGAGAGAATCTGGCTTATGGATTCCAAGAACACAGTTTTGTGGACTCAATCAACCAACCAATTGCAGTTGATTCTGACTCATTAAGACCCCATGTGTGTCAGAGTGGAACTGTGCTCCATTGGGTTTTCACTGGTTGATTTTTCAGTAGATCTCCAGGCCTTTCTTCCAAAGTGTCTCTGGGTGGACTTGAACTACCAACCTTTCAGTGATCAGCTAAAACCAAAAACTCCAAACTCACTGCTGTCAAGTCGATTTGACTCATAGAGACCCCTCCTTGGGTTTCTGAGGCAGTATCACTACGGAAGTAGATTGACCCAATCTTCCTTTCGAGGAGTGGCTGGTGGGTTTGAACCTCCAGCTTTCTGGTTAGCAGTCAAATGCCTTAGGCACTGCCACCAGAGCTCCTAAGCATATTAATCATTTGCCCCACCCAGAGACTCCTTAAAGGAGCTCTGGTGACGTAGTGCCTAAGACATTTGACTGTTAACCAGAAGGTTGGCCATTCAAACTCACCAGCCACTCCATGGAAGGAAGACTGGGCAATCTACTTCTGTAAAGATTTATTGCCTCAGAAACCCAAAGGGGGTCACTATAAGTTGGAATTGACTCAATGGCAGTGAGGTGGTTTTTTTTTTTTTGGTAGGGAGCTCTGGTAGCATAGTGGCTAAGACACTTGCCTGCTGACCAGACGGCTGGCGGTTCAAACCCACCACCCACTCCTCAGAAGGAAGGAAGGTTGGGCAATCCTACTTCCGTAGTGATACTGCCTCGGAAACCCAAGGAGGGGTCGCTATGAGTCGGGTTTGACTCGACGGCACATAACAACAACAACAACAACAACAGGGACTCCTTATAGCTTCCTTCTGTCCTCTGGCCATTGGCTGGATCTTTCACCAAGGTTGGCAGCTGCAAATTTTTGCTCCTGAGAAGATTGAATAGTAAGACATGTGGTGGGGTAAATATGCTTATTTGAACCCCACTGAAAAAGTCACCCAGTGCTGAGTGGTAAGTTAGTAGCATCATCTTTTGTGAAAGGGTGTTTATAATCCAGGAGAGAGGAGGGCAGCGGAGGTGGCTCCCAGTATTCCTCAGGGTTTATGTGAGGTCATTTGGCAATTTGTTCCATGACAGGGTGGTTTTGCAATTGTATGGGTTATACCAAAAATAACAGCCAGAAAGAATAAACTGCATGTTTTAATTAAGAGTTGGAGGTGTGAATAGAGAGTTCCTCTTCTAATCTGTTGATTGTTAGGAACCTTATCACTGTCAGAAGTCTCTTCACAAAATTTCAAAATGAAATACGAATCATCATTAACCTATGAGCAGGACTGGAAAAGAGCCACGGAGAATGGTTACTCAGCAGCATGGGAAGATCCATTCATCACGGTAAACTCTAATCATGGTTTCTTTTTAGACAGCCAATGGATTAAAAAAAAAAAAAAAAAAAAATCCTGTGAATGATTCTTGCACAAAACATTCCACACTGAATATCTGGTCTCTTCTTCCTTGTGATGTTCTGTCGGCAACCTCCCTCAAGGTCATGGGGATTTCCTGCCTCTTCATGTCCTCCAAGGAGCTATGGTGGGGCTGTGGTTAAAGTATTTGGCTGCTAACCAAAAGTTTGGCGGTTCGAACCCACCAGTCACTCTGCAGCAGAAAGATGAGGCAGTCTGCTTCCATAAAGATTTACAACCTTGGAAATTTACAACCACAGAGCAGTTCTACTCTGTTCTAAAAGGGTCGCTATGAGTCAGGATTGACTTGATGGCAGTGGGTTTGGTTTGGTTTTGTTTATGTCCTCAAGTTTTGCCCACTTTTCAGGGATCTCCCTTCTTGGCCCTGCACCCTCTTCCATCTAGTCTAATCATTTTTCAGTCCTGTTCTTGAAGAGTTCTTGCAGGACAAGCCTAACTTCCAGCAAGTGAATGTGAGTTATTCACATCTACCTTTTTTCCTGGATCAGAAGTGACTGGGTAATGTATCATTGAAAGAAAGGAGGATAAGAGACAATGTATGGTGCAAAGGTTAAGTGCTCCACTGCTAACCAAAAAGTGGTGGGGAGAGAAAGAGCGGCGACAAAGAGAGAGAGGGAAGGAAGGAAAAAAAGAATATCCCAGTGGTGCAATGGTTAGATGATTGGCTGCTAACCGAAAAGTTGGCGGTTTGAACCCACACAGTGGCTCCATGGGAGAAAGAGCTGGTGATCTGCTTCTGTAGAAATTATAGTGAAGAAAGCCCTATGTATTCTAATCTGTCCATGGGGCCTATGAGTTGAAATTGACCCTATGGGACCTAATAACAACCACATTGCCTTGGTTTACAGTTCTTATTCCTTCACCTTGCTTGATTTTTAAGACAACATACATTTTCTGATGATGGAAAAAACACTTATCCAATGTGAGAAGCTTGGCAAAATAAAGAAAGCTAATAAAAGAAAACATAGTTACTCATAATCCTACTACCCAGACATGGTGGTGGTGTTAGTTGCCATCAATTCTGACTGATGTGACCTTACAGAACAGAGTGGAACTGCCCTGTACAGT
>NW_006921592.1:31939324-31956541 GCF_000298275.1 Orycteropus afer afer
TTATCTTCTGTGTCTGTATTTATTGGTTTCCCTTTTCTTTGTTGAAGAGGGTCTGTGCAATCCTTCTGCCTGGTCCGCCATCTTGCCCCGCCTCCAGTATGTGTTTTCTTGATTGACCCATTGCCATTTAGTTGATTCCAACTCATGGTGACCTCACATGTGTAGAGTAGAACTGTGCTCCGTAAGGTTTTCAAGGCTGTGAACTTTCAGATTTCCAGGCCTTTCTTCTGAGGCACTTCTGGGTGGGTTGGAACCACCAACCTTTTGGTTAGTAGTTGAAGTCTTAACTGTTTATGTCACCAAGGGACTCCTATTAGTGATTATGTTTTCCAAAATAATATTCTACAGAGTCTTCCACATTTCCAAGGAACTCTTGTGGCACAATGGTGAAGTACTCAGCTGTTAACTGAAAGGTTGGTGGTTTGAACTCACCCAGCAGCTCCACAGAAGAAAGACCTGGTAATCTGCTTTTGTAAGGATTACAGACCAGAAAACTCTATGTGGCAGTTCTACTCTCTCATATGGAGTCATTGATAGCACTTAAGACCACCACCACATCTCCATATAAAATATCTGTATGTTGTTGTTGTTGTTGTTGTTTGCCATCGAGTCGGCCCCGACTCATAGCGACCCCTCCTTGGGTTTCCGAGGCAGTATCACTACGGAAGTAGGATTGCCCAACCTTCCTTCCAAGGAGTGGCTGGTGGGTTTGAACCGCCTGCCTTCTGCTTAGCAGTCAAGTGCCTTAGTAGGAATATGTTTATTTGAGATCATCATGTGCCGTTTTATAATTTGCTTTTTCACACAATGAGTTAGTGATGTAAACATTAAAAAAGACTGCATAATTCTTGATTTTTAAAGCTATGTTTGCATTGTTTGTGGGCCAGTACAGTAAGTCTATTTTATAGATGAGGTCAGGGGAAAATGCTGTGGAATTTCTCCAAACTATTTGTATTTGTTTCCTGAATCCTCTATGAAATGTCAACACTGCCACTTATTATTAAGAAAGTAGAATAAATAAGCATCCTAAAGGATACTCTTGCAGTACATGATTTCAGATGCCAAACAACAAGGCTAATTTGGAATCCTAAGATTTTGTGCTATCAGGAATATGAGATATGATGTAAGATTATTCATTTCAATCCCTTCAGTTTCTGGATGAGGAAATGGAACCTACTGCTTGCCCAAAGTCCCTCAGCTAGAAAGAACAACCAATCCTTCTGTAATGTATTAAAATAAAACAAACCAAAACCAAACCCACTGCCGTCGAGTCAATCCCCACTCATAGCAAACCCCACTGTGTTTCCAAGGCACTAAATCCATATAGAAGTAGTTGACCCATCTTCCTTCCATGGAGCAGCTGGTGGGTTTGAACCACTAACCATTTGGTTAGCACCCAAATGTCTTAAACACTGCCCTACCAGAGCTACTTAAGGTATTGAAATGTTGTTGTTGTTGTTATGTGCCGTCAAGTCGGCCGCGACTCATAGCGATCCCTCCTTGGGTTTCCGAGGCAGTATCATTACAGAAGTAGGATTGCCTAACCTTCCTTCCGAGGAGTGGCTGGTGGGTTTGAACCGCCAGCCGTCTGGTTAGCAGGCAAATGTCTTAGCCACTATGCTACCAGAGCTCCTAGGTATTGAAATAGAAAGTATTTATTTACCCCATTATTCCCTAAAGGGAGCTCTGGTGATGTAGTGCCTAAGGCATTTGAATGCTAACCAGAAGGCTAGCGATTCAAACCCACCAGCCACTCCTCAGAAGGAAGGTTGTGCAATCTACTTCCATAGTAATACTGCCTCAGAAACCCAAGGAGGGGTCACTATAAGTCAGATCCAACTCCACGGCAGTGGGTTTATTCCCTAAAGGCTTTTTTTTTTGGATTTTGGGAGACTACCTGGAAGATTCTTCTCCATAGAAATGGTCTCCAAAATAGAGTTGTCTCCTGCAGCCAGGGGTGTGCAAGACCACCCCAATAATCAAAGTGTTGACCAACTTTTAGATTTATAGAAAAATTGCAAAAAAAAAAAAAAAAAAAAGGCAGAAAATTTCCATATGTCCCTCCCCCAGTCTCCTCCACTGTTAACATCTTACATTATTGTTGTTGTTGTTGTTGAGTCATTGACTCATAGTGACCCCATGTGACGAAGTAGAACTGCCCCATGGGGTTTTCTTGGCTGAAATCTTAATGAAAGCAGATTACCAGGTCTTTCTTATGTGGTGCCACCTGGTGGATTCCAACCTTCAACCTTTCGGTTAGCAGCCAAGTGCTTAATCATTGTCCTACTAGTATAATAATGATCAGAACCAGGAAATTAACACTGCTATGGTACCATTGGGAGCTCTGGTAGCATAGTGCCTAAGGCACTTGACTGCTAACTGGAAGGCTGGAGGTTCAAACCCACCAGCCACTCCTCGGAAGGAAGTTTGGGCAATCTACTTCCGTAATGTCACCATCTAGGAAACCCAAGGAGGGGTCGCTATGAGTCAGTTCCAACTCGACTCAAGGGCACATAACAACAACAACAACTACATGATACCATTAGGAGCTCTGGTGGCATAGTGCCTAAAGCACTTGACTGCTAACCAGAAGGCTGGTGGTTCAAACCCACCAGGCACTCCTCAGAAGGAAGACTGGGGAATCTACTTCCATAGAGGTACGGCCCAAGAAGGGGTCACTATGGGTCAGAATCACCTTGCTCACCTTGCCGGCAGTGAATTTGTTTGTTTTTTATGGTACCCTTCCCTTAATGAAACTAAAGACTCATCAGTTTTTCCACTAATGCCCTTTTTTTGGATTGCTGTTCCTAAGATCTGTGCATTTAGTCAATACTTCTCTCTAGTGCTCTGCAGTCTGCAACCATGGCTTAGTCTTTCTTTGTCTTCATGACCTGAGATTCCCTCAAGATGCACTGACCAGCAGTTTTGCTGCATGTCCTTCTATTCAAACCTGTCTGGGATCTTCCCATAATAGGACTAAGGTCATGCTTCCCTAGCAAGGGCAGCATTGAAATGGCACCCCATTGTTCTTGGTGCATCAAGTTACAGGGTTCATGATGTCCATATTTATTGTTGGTGATGTTGGTCATACTCACCTGATCAAGACTGTCTCCACCAGACTTTTCTACTATAAAATTACTTTCTTCATGGAAAAAGAAGGAACAGTTTGGCCAACAAAATAGATGATCGTATTGGCTTGTTACCCATAAAATAAGTACTCATGAGTCAACAGCACAACAAATAGATCATTGAGTAAATAGATACGTGAAGGAGAATGGACAGCTCTTTGCAGTAGAAATACTGTAAAGTAATTGATAGCAATAAATGTGGAAAGAAAGTGGACATGTGAGAAGGATGAAAAGTCTAGAAAATTGCCATTATGCAAACCCTACAGAGATAATGATTGCAGATGGATCAACTGATGGATGTCAGGACTGTGGATGAAAGTTTGAGAAATGAAGGAATTGGCATTTTCTCAGTGTATCAAAGTATCTCACCAAGATATTTGTTGACTACAGGAGAAAGATAGCACATTTATATTTAATTTTTTAAAAATTTTTTTATTGTGATTTGGGTGAAAGTTTACAGAGCAAATTTATTTTCCACACAGCAGTTCACATACACTTTGTCTCATGACATTGACTGCAATTTCCCACAATGCAACAGCTCTCTTCCCACTTCCTCCCCATAGTTACCTCTTCCGTGTGTCCTTCCCTCCCATGCACTCCTGCTTCCGGAGCTGTCTCCCTGCATATACACAGCCTATATTTAATTTCTATTTTATATTTCCTAATTTTCTTTGTTTTTCTAGTGTTTATATAGTGGGGTAGTGCCTGATGCATTCAACTGCTAACCAGAAAGCTGGCAGTTCAAACCCACCAGCCACTCCTCTGAAGGAAGGTTGGGCAATCTACTTCCATAGTGATATCGCCTCAGAAACCCAAGGAGGGGTTGTGATGGGTTGGATCTGACTCGACGGCAGTGAGTGAGTAACTGAAGGAGCATTTATGGAATTCCTGGGAAGTGCAAATGGTTAGCACACATGGCTGCTGTCCAAAAGGCTGTAGGTTTGAGTCTACTCTGAGGCACATTAGAAGAAAGGTTTGGTGATCTTCTGAAAAATCAGCCACTGGAATCCCTATGAACACAGTTCTACTCTGACACACATGGGATCACCATGAGTTGGAGGCAACTTGACAGCAACTGGTAGGAGGAGTGTTAGACTTTTTTTCTTTTTTTAAAAATTTTATATTTAAAAATTTTTGTTGTGATTTGGGTGAAAGTTTATAGAGCAAATTCATTTTCCATACAGCAGTTCATACATATTTTGTTTCTTGATATTGACTGCAATTCCCCACAATGTAACAGCTTTCTTCCCACTTCTTCCTCCCTGTAGTTACCTCTTTGGTGTGTCCTTCCCTCCCATTTACCCCACCACCACCAACCCAGCTGTCTCCTTGTGCAAATACTGCCCTTCTGTTCTCCTAGGATTGATCAATTGCGCCAAGGAGTATATCTACCTGATGTAAATGTTCACTCCATATGCCTGTCTATTGTTTGGCTGGAAACTACAGGAATGAGTTCAGTTCCAGACCTGAAAGATAACTAGGAACCACAGTCTCAAGGGTCTCACTAGGTGCTATCAGACCAGCAAACCTGGTCTTCTTTATGATTTTGAGCTTTGTTCCACATCGTTCTCCCTCTCTATCCAGAATCTCTTGTATCGATGCCCCTCTGAGTGGTTGACAGTGGTAGCCAGGCACCATCTAGTTCTTCTGGTCTCACATAGACATTTTTTATTAATCATTTCTTCCTCCCATGAAAATTTAACAACACAGATATGACATATATGTAGTTGAATTGAGCTATGGATGGCAATAAGCCACTGCAATATCTAAGATTTTCTTGTTCCCTAAGGACCAATTTTCCTTCCTTAGACAATATTGCGGCTATTGAGAATGTTATTGTTGTTAGGTGCCCTTGAGTCATTTTCAACTCATAGTGACCCCATGTGAAAGACTAGAACTGCACCATAGTGTTAACCTAGGCTGTAATCTTTGTAGGAACAGATTGTCAAGTCTTTTCTCTGTGGAGCTGCTGGTGGATTTGAACTGCTCACCTTTCACTTAGCAGCCAAGTGCTTTAACTATTGTATCTCCAGGGCTCTGTTGAGAATTAAAAAAAAAAAAAAAAAAAAAAAAAAAAAAACCACTAAAAACCAAACTCACTGCCTTCAAGTCAATTTGACTCATAAAGACCCTTCCTTGGGTTTCAGGGGCAGTACCTCTACAGATGTAGATTGTACAACCTTCCTTCCTAGGAGTGGCTAGGAGGTTTGAACTGCCAGCCTCTTGGTTAGCAGTCAAATGCCTTAGACACTATGTTGTTGTTGTTGTTATGTGCCGTCGAGTCGGCACCGACTCATAGCGACCCCTCCTTGGGTTTCCGAGGCAGTATCACTACGGAAGTAGGATTGCCCAACCTTCTTTCCGAGGAGTGGCTGGTGGGTTTGAACCGCCAGCCTTCTGGTTAGCAGTCAAGTGCTTTCTGGTTAGCAGTCAAGTGCTGTAGCCACTATGCTACCAGAGCTCATAATGTTGTTGTTGTTTGCCGTTGAGTCAGCCCCGACTCATAGCGACCCCTCCTTGGGTTTCCGAGGCAGTATCACTGCGGAAGTAGGATTGACCAACCAGAGCTCATAATACATGTTCTAAATCTAAGAGGAGTGAATTCTAGAAATGAAAAGTGTTTTTTTTTTTTTTTTTTAATTTATTTTTATGATGTTTTAATTATGCATTAAATTAAGAGTAGCTTAGTATCACCTGTTCTGTATGAGGATTATGCTGAGATAGCATGAGAAAACTAAAAAAAAAATAAAAAAATAAAAATAATAACTATTGATTTAACCCTTTCATGACCAAATTATTTTCTGCTTTGAAGTTTTTGTTGATATCATGGTTTTCAGTAATGGAAGTCATGCTGAAATCAAGGGAAAAATATTCTTTTTTGAGGTAATATGGATTTTGATACAATTATGTGATTCTGGAGGTAGGATTGGTGGGTGAGGCCCATTTATTCCAATTCACACAGTTTTATAAGTCCCTACATCTACTTAAAAGTGACAGCATCTACTACAACTGGGATAGCAGGTTCCCAAGAAATCTAAGAAGCTGAAAATATTGTGGGTGCTAATACATATCCTATGGGTCATGAAAGGGTTAAAATGCCTATAGCACTGAAATACCCATAACATTTTAAACAGATATGAGCAGTGCTCATACAAATGAATGGTGATTCAGTGAAATCTGAAAGTGCAGAATTAAATCTGATAGAGAATAAAAACCATGAGAAATTGAAAAGGAGACAAAACCTTCCTAGAAAGTCAGCTAATCAGAATTTGAGTTTATCATAAAAAGGAAATATAAAAGAAAGGTTTGAAGGGGCAATAGGATGGAAGGGAAATTGTGCTAGATAGAAATTTGAAAGAAATAATATTAACTCTTCTTTGTTTCGAGTGAAAGCTACTATACTAAGTAGCTTTTTTTTCAGTTATGTTTGAAAAGGAAAGATTAAACACAACTGAAAGTGAGAGGCATGTCATACATTGTGGAAAATTGGAAACACAGAGCCCAGAGGTTAACCCACCACTTGTCTGTCACTTTGTCGTATTGTGTTGGCTTGCGTGCTGTTGTGAGTCTGGAGGCTATGCCGCTGATATTTCAAATACCAGCACCCATGGTGGACAGGTTCAGCAGAGCTTCCAGACTAAGACAGATTAGGAAGAAAAACCAAACAAACCAAACTTACTGCCATTGAGTTGATTCTGACTCATAGCGACCCCACTTGGGTTTCCAAGGCAGTAAATCTTTATGGAAGTAGATTGCCCAGTCTTCCCTGTGTGGAGTGGCTGGTGGGTTTGAACCACCAGCCTTATAGTTAGCAGGTAAATGCCTTAGTCACTACTCCACCAGAGCTCCTTGCTTAGGAAGAAAGGCTTGACCATGTACTTCTGAAAATTAGCCAATAAAGTCTTATGGATCACAACAGCATATTAGATGGTAATACACAGTGCACAGTAACAATGGACTTGAACAAACCAATGATCTTAGAGATGATGCAGGCCCGGGCAAGGATCAGTTTTGTTGTACACAGGGTCACCATGAGTCAGAGCCAACTCTATGACAACAATAAAAACAACAACAACAAGTAGTTTAACCACCTCATAATCAAGCCACAGGTCTGGATGGAATCTTTGCATTGTCAGATCTGTCTTTATTCCATTTATTCCTTCTCTTCTGGCCCCCCCTTATAAATCCACAGCAGAAGGCGCCATGTCTAAATTTTCAAAGTTCTCTCTTATATCATGTACACAAAGACTTCTCTCTTGTCAGCTCAGTCTCCCAACCCCCAGCAGCTCTGGTGGGTCCCCATTTCCTTACTTTCATCCATACCCAATACTTCAATCTGGACTGTCCTCCTCAGCACTTCATTTCTATCACCATACTCTTTATTCCTCTTCATTCCCAATCCATACTGACAATGAGGGTAGGAATGGCTTCACTGTAGATGAGGCTCAGAGAGGTTAGTGACTCCCTTGAGTCACACAGCCAGTGTTTCTAGAACCTAGGCCTTCTCCTTCTACCTCAGCGGTCTGGGGCTACCTAACAACCTGGCTTATATATTGTAATTCCTTAGTTAACTTGTTTTTAATATCAGCAAATATATAACCCAAAAAACCAACCTCACTGCTGGTGAGTCAATTGTGACTCTTAGTGATCCTATAGGACAGAGTAGAACTGCCCCATAAGGTTTCCATGGGTATAATCTTTATGGAAACAGACTGTCACATCTTTCTCTCACAGAGCAGATGGTGGGTTTGAACCATCAACCTTTCCATTAGCAGCCAAGTGTTTTAACCACTGTGTCACCAGGACTCCTCAAATGTATAGATAAATACCTTTATCTTGAAGATGGAAGGATAAAAACAATCAGAAATAACAAAGTTAACTGGATCATAAGTGTTATATTTGTTCCCTACTCATCTGTTAGCATCCAATGGCAAGTACAAATACAAAGGTGAATCTTTGCTTTTCCTTCTGAAAATATTTTGTTATTGTACAGGATAAGAGCTGAATGTTGACTCCACATTTGCCAAGTCATTGGTGACCCATGTGACAGAGTAGAATTGCTCCATAGGGTTTTCTTGGCTGCATTCTTTATGGAAGCAGATTGCCAGGCCTTTCTTCTGTGATTCTCCTGGGTGGATATGAACCACCAACTTTTAGATTAGCAGCTGATTGCAAACTGCTTGTACTGCCTAGAGACTCGTTGAATATCATTCATGTTGATTCTATATAGGACACCACAATTTTTCAGGGATATGCTATGGGTAAGTGACCACCCACAAACAGAGGTCTGGGAGTTCACAGTCAGTGCTGGGTTGTACTCTCCCTGAAGGCAGAATCTGCTGCACATGAGCTTAGCCAGGTGAAGAACATGCTTGATGCTTGACCTACATTTATAGATACAAAGGAGCTATTGTTTCCCTCCTTTTTCATATGGGGTATCTGCCAAGTTAGTAACAATTCTCTTTTCTCTGGGAACTCAGAATTGGAGTTGGCCAGCTCTTCCTTGAATTCCCACCCCTAACCACCCCTATCCATAGCCAACTGGCTAGGATTAACACCTGACCATAGCTGGACAAAGTTCCCACTCTTGAGAGTTGGAATTGGGACACTGAGAGGTTGGAGGTCAGTGTCAGTGACTAAACCCAGTAGTTAGCTGCTGTCAAGTTGGCCCCTGACACATGGTGACTCCATGCAGAATGAAACAAAATGCAATGCTGCTCAGTTGGAGGCCATCCTCATGATCACTTGGGGATCACCAGGCCTTTATTCCCAGTCTGGAAGCTCCATTAACCTGTTTAGTATTATAGGAACACACAAGCCTCCACTGATAGATAGTGGCTGTGCATGAGATGCATGGGCTGGGAATTGAACCTGGGTCTCCTACATGGCATATGAGAACTCTACCACTGAACCAACCACCAATGCCCATGGACTGATGAGCGGAGAAGCCTGACACAACCTACAGAGAAGAGTAGACAGAATATGAAGAGAGAATCCAGTGGGGATACAAACCCATTCTAAGTCTTGATTGAATTTCTGCATTTGATGACATGAGACACCCTGGTATTCTTATTACAAATTCCTTTTTATGTGAAACTTGGCTTGAGCTGATTTTGATTATTTGTAGCTAAAAATCTTCTACCATTATATCAAATTTCCAAGTTTTCCATTTTAATGAAGAAAATTATATTGGGCAGAAAAAAGTATATGAAGAGGAGAGATTGAACTTAGTTTTAAAATTATAGACATATGTAATTTGGGATTCTTGAAGTATTAAAAATGGATTTGGAGAGATTTGTGGAATAATATTGAAGGGCTCTGTGCATTGTTATTTTTGAAGTAATAGAGATTTTTTTCCTCCCCCTAAGATGAAGCTAGAGCATGAAGACAGAAAAGTAAGTGCTTAAAAACAATAAAAGCCCCTGAGTGGTGCCAAAGGTTGAAATATGCAGCTTCTATCCAAAAGGTTAGTGATTCAAATTCACCCAGAGTGCCTGGTAATATACTTCCAAAAAATCAGCCATTGAAAATCTTATGGAGTGTGAACTCTGGGATGATGATGGTATAAACAGATCATTGTTCTGACCCTCCCCCACAAATACACCAAGAAATACAAGGATACAGTGCTTGGTTTTGAGGGACTCTGAACTGGAAGGAGAGGAAAGCATTGGGGGAACTGCAGGCAGGCAAGAGTCAACAAGCCAACAATGAGTCACCTATGGTAGAAAAATCACTTCTCCCACTGTCCCTTCCCCTCTCATGTGGCCCACTGGCTGCTGTGAACGGGGGAAGTGGTCTTGGAAAAGGAGCCTGCTTCACTAACCACCACAGCCACCGCCTGCACAAAGTGACAGGACCCCAACCTTCTTCTCTAAAATCAACAAGGCAGTCCTCCCCAGGGATCCGTTTGGCACATACTAGCACCTCCCCCACCTGGACACTGTTGGTTGCAAGGCTGCTGTGAATTGCTACAGAAAGCCTGTGCAGTGAAGTCTGCTTTCACAGTCAACACTCTACTTGCTTTGCTGTGCACCTGCTAGCTCAAGCCTCTGAAAGCAATAAGGCAGACTTCCTGGGGAGTCAGTTCAGGTTTGTTTGCTCTTCTTTCTGGGTGCTGACTGAGGCTGCTGTGTGCTAGGAAGCAGGCATCATTAGCAGAGGCTACACCCACAGCCAACATACTACAGGGGGAACTCTGATAATAACAAGGCAGACCTTCCTGGGGGTTCATATGTAATATGCTTCTCCCATCCCTGCCCAGACAATATCACCTGCAAGCCAGCTGTGAATTGCTATAGAGGGCCCATGTAGCAGTCTGCTTCCATAGTCAACACTCTACCTGCCTCCCTGTGCACCCCATAGCTGTGGCTTCTGAAACCAACAGGACAAACCTCCCTTGGGTCAATTAGGGCTAGTCTGCCACCACTTCTAGTTGATGCTAAGGCCTGCTGACTGAGGCCATTGTGTGTTAGTAAGCAGGAGTCTTGAATGGAGGCTAAAGCCACAGCCAAAAATCTGCTTGGGGGCACTCTGATAGCTAAGGCAGACTTCCCTGGGAATCTGTTTGAAGTGCAACAACCCCTCTCCCAAGTAGGTAATTGTCAATTGCTGGACTGATATGAACTCCTACAGGAAGTTCCCTAAAGTGGAGTAAGGAGATGGGTCACCTAAGTTGGCCCTGCTCCTCCAACCACCACAAGGACACTGGGGCTCTGAAACCAACAAGGTAGATCTCTCAGAGATCCTTCTTGGGATTTCCAGTCCCTCTTCCTCCTGAATGAAAGAAAGTCACTCTGTGTGTCCCCTGAATGCCAGTTCAAATATAAGCAGCCCCCACAGAGCAAGGAAAGAAGCCTAGACCAACCAAAGAGTGACACCTAACCCCAGAGGGGATTCCCTGGGTGTGGGTTTTCTGACTAAAAATGTGGTTGTAGAAACAGAGAAGGGAAAGGAGTAATAACCAGAGAGAGAGGGTTACACCCCCTTGTGGACAGACCGATTAGTACATAATGTCTTGCCTGAGTTGGCAGTGCCCACTGGTGAATAGACTGACCACAACATGTTCTGTGGTATGTTTAGGAGAGATTTAAAGTTGAAAACTAAGATTTGGAGCTTTTGAATCCGAATTAAACCAGGAAGGGAGAAGGAGCTATCACAGAAAGGAAGAGGACACAGTAAACAAAGGCTGAATGCTCTGCCCACTAAGAGTTACTGGCAAAAACATCAAATACTGGGGAAACTGAGAAAGTTGACACCCTTGAAAATTTCAGTGCCCCAACAAAAAAATCACAAGATACACAAAGAAACCATGGCCCATCCAAATGAACATGGCAAAAGAGAATGCAAGTGCACCTAGGGATGATCAAATAATGAAATAAATGGAAAAATATAACACAACAATATTAAACCTAATTAAAGAACTAAGGGAAAACAGACAAAGAGCAAAAAGAAAGTAGGAAAACAATGCAAGAACAAAATAAGCATCTAAAAAAGAGATATTGCAACTGAAAGGGATAATAACTGAAATGAGAAACACAATAGAAGGATTTACCAACAGATTTAATCAGACAGAAGAAAGAACTAGGAATTTAGAAAGTTAAAATTACAGATACTGAAGAGCAAGTAGAACAGAGACTCAAGAAGGCTCAGCACCGTTTAACTGAATTAAGGGACAACAAGAGACCTAATATATATGTCATGGGGATTTCAGAAGGCGATCAGAGAGAAAGAGGAATAAAAAGAATATTTGAAGAAATAATGATAGAAAAATCCCCCAAATTTAAGAATCTCAAAGAACCCCGAGCAGAATAAATTCAAAGAGATCTACACCACGACACATCATAGTTAAGCTCTCAAAAATTAAAGATAAAGACAGAATCCTGGAAGCAATGAGAGAGAAGCAAACAATCCCATACAAATGATCCTCAATAAGATTAAGTGCTGATTTCTCCTCAGAAAAGTTGGAGGTCGGAAGGTAATGGAATGATATATTAGTGTGCTGAAAGAGAAAAGCTATCAACCAAGAATATTATACCCAGTGAAATGATCCTTCAAGAATAAGGCAGGAATTAAAACATTCCCAGATAAACAGAAGTTGAGAGAGTTCATACCCACCAGACCAGCCCTACAGAAAATACTAATGAGAGTTCTGTAGACACAAGGGAAAAGCACTA
The DNA here is from genome assembly GCF_000298275.1 of Orycteropus afer afer. NCBI lineage: Eukaryota > Metazoa > Chordata > Mammalia > Tubulidentata > Orycteropodidae > Orycteropus > Orycteropus afer. The sequence goes on from NW_006921592.1 coordinate 31,951,626, forward strand.
GAAAGTAACCCAAAGCTATACATAAAAAGAAAGCTCTTCAACAAAGGGAAATGCATGCACAAATATAAAGGCTGCTAATAAAGTATTCATGTTTGATAACTCCAAAAGTTTTGTCTTTCATGTTTTTTAATAACAAATATATAAAAAGCAAGGATCAAATTATGTTATAGGGCATTTGAAATATAAAGATGTTATTGGTGATATAATTTATATCAATGGTATAAATATGGAAATTTTTGTATGTTACTGAAGTTAAGCTGGTATCAACTTACCCTAGAATGCTATAAATACAAATTGTTAAACATAATATTCACGGTAATCAGTAAGAAAATATATAAAAAACATACACAAAAAGAAAGGAGAAGGAAACAAAAAGAGTCACTACAACAAGCCAATGAAACACAAAAGCAAGCAGTAGTAAAGGACAAAGACAAAGAAGGCTTAAGACATGCAAAAAAGAAACAGCAAAATGGCAGAAGTAAGTCATCTCTTATCAGTAATGACAGTCAATGTAAATGGACCAAATGCTACAATCAAAAGGCAGAGTAGAGGAATGGATTAAAAAACAAAACAAAAAAACATGATTCAACTACATGCTGTTTACAGGAGATACTTTAAACCCAAGAACACAGATAGGTTGAAAGTGAAAGGATGGGAAAAAACATTCCATGCAAACAATAACCAAAAGAGCACTGGAGTGGAAATCTTAATATCAGACAAAATAGACTTTAAGACAAAATCTGTTAGAGGAAATAAAGATGGACATTATATAGTGATAAAAATGTCAATTAATCAAAGAGATTTAACAATCATAAATATACATGCACCCAATATCGGGGCACCTAAATATATAAAACAAATACTTGAATTGAAGGGAGAAATAGATAATACTACAACAATAGCAGAGATTGATATTTGTGCCCATTCCAAAGAAAGGTGATCCAAAAAATGTGGAAATTATTGAACAATATCATTAACATCACATGCAAGTACAATTTTGCTGAAGTTAATTCAAAAACAGTTGCAGCAGTATATTAACAGGGAATTTCCAGAAATTCAAGCTGGATTCAGAAGAGGATCTGTAATGAGGAATATCATTGCTGATGTCAGATGGATCTTGGCTGAAAGCAAAGAATACTAGAAAGATGTTTACCAGTATTTTGTTGACTATGCATAGATATTTAACTGTGTGGATCATAACAAATTATGCATAATATTACATAGAACTGGAACTCTAGAACACTTAACTGTGCTCATGTGGAACCTGTACACAGACCAAAGAGCAGTTGTTCAAACAGAACAAGGGGATACTGCATGGTTCAAAATCAGGAAAAGTGTGTATCAGAGTTGTATCCTTTCATATTTATTCAGTCTATATGCTAAACAAATAATCCAAGAAGCTGGACTATGTGAAAAGAACATGGCATCAGGGGTGGAGGAAGACTTATTAACAACCTGCAATACACATATGACACAACTTTGCTTGCTGAAATTGAAAAAGATTTAAATCACTGACTGATGAACAAAAAAGACTAAAGTCTTCAGTATGGATTACACCACAACATAAGGAAAACAAAAGTCCCCACAACTGGATCAATAAGCAACATCAGGATAAATGGAGAAAAGATTGAAGTTGTGTGAGGGTTTTCATTTTACTTGGATCCACAATCAACACCCATGAAAGCAGGAATCAAGAAATCAGACATCATATTGCACTGGGAAAATCTGCTGCAAAAGACCTCTTTAATGTGTTAAGGAGCAAAGATGTCACTTTGAAGACTAAGGTGCATCTAACCCAAGCCATGGTATTTTCAATAGCCTCATATGCATGTGAAAGCTGGACAACTAACAAGAAAGACTGGAGAAGAATTGATACTTCTGAATTGTGGTGTTGGTGAAGAATACTTAAAACACTGTGGACTGCCAGAAGAACAACAAACCTGTCCTGGAAGAAGAGCAGCAAGAATGCTCCTTAGAAGCAAGAATGGCTAGTCTTTGTCTCACCTGCTTTAGACAAGTGGTGAGAAGGAACAAGTCCCTGGAGAAGGTATCATGCTCCGTAAAGTAGAGGGTCAGCAAAAATGGGGAAGACCCTCAACAAGATGGATTAACACAGTGGCAGCAACAATGGCCTCAGGTACAGTAGGGATTGTGAGGAAGGTGTTGGACTGGGCAGCGTTTCATTTTATTGTACATAGGGTCACTATAAGGCAGAGCTTACTTGATGGCACCTAACAACAACAACACAATAATAGTTGGAGACTTCAATACACCACTTTCAATGTTGGATAGACATCTAGAAAGAAGATCAACAAGGAAACAGAGGACTTGAATGGCACTACAAAGCAACTAGACTTAAAAGACATATATAGAATACTCTACCCTAAAGCAACCCCATATATAGTCTACTCCAATGTACATGGATCATTCTACCACATAGTTTACGAAGCAAGTTCTGATAAATTTTAAAAGATTGAAATCATATAAAGTATTTTTTTTCTGACCATAATGGAGTGAAGGTAGAAACCAATAACAGAAAAATACCTAGTAAATACACAAATATATGGAAGTTAAACAACACACTAATAAACTACCAATGAGTCAAGGAAGAAATCACAAATTTCTTAGAATCAAAAGAAAATAAAAGCACAACATACCAAAACTTATGGGATGCAGTCAAGCAGTACTCAGAGGGAAACATAGCAATAAATGCCTATATGAAGAAGGAAGAAAGATCTCAAATCAATAGCCAACTCAGCAACTCCAGGAACTAGAAAGAGAAAACTAAGCCTAAACTTACCAGAATAAAGGAAATAACAAAGATCAGAGCAGAAATAAATAAAATAGAAAACAGAAAAACAATAAGGAGAATCAATAAAACCAGAAGTTGGTTCTTTGAAAAAATCAATAAAATTGATAAACTTTTAGCTACACTGACCAAGAAAAAAAATGCAAATAACAAAAATAAAAAATGAAAGAGAAGACATTAAAACTGACCCAATAGAAATGAAAAAAAAAAAAAAATGATGACAGAATATTATAAACAACTGTATGGCAAAAAACCGAATAACCTAGATGAAATGGACAAATTTATATAAGCACACATCCTACCCAAACTGACACAAGAGGAAACAGAGAGTCTCCACAGACCTATAACAAGTAAAGAGAATGGATCAGAGATTAAAAACCTCCTGAGAATAACAACAACAACAACAACAAAAGGCCTAGACCAAATGGCTTCACTGGGGAATTCTACCAAACATTTAGAGAATTGACACTAATACTGTTTAAACTCTTCCAAAAGATGAAGAAGGAATAAATATTCCTTAATTCTTTTCTATGAAACAAGCATAACCCTAATACAAATCAGACAAAGACAACACAGGAAATGGAAACTACAGGCCAGTATCTCTTATGAATATAGATGCAAATATCCTCAACAAAATACAAGCAAACAGACTCCAACAGCATATTGAGAGTCATACACCTTGACTAAGTGGGATTTATTCCAGGGGTACAGAGAAGGTTCAGCAAAAGAAAATCAAGCAACGTAATATACCACATTAATAGAACAAAGGAAAAGAACCACATGATCATCTCAATGGATGCAGAAAAAGCATTTGATAAAATCCAACTCCTTTTCACTTTTCTAAAATCTTTTATTGTGATGTGGATGAAAGTTTACAGAAGAATTTGGTTTTCTATTCAACAATCTGCACACATTCTGTTTTGTGACATTCACTGTGATTCCCACACTGCAATAGCATTCTTCCCTCTTCTACCCCTCACATACCCCTTCCCTTCATCCTTCCTTTCCATTCCCTCCCCTCTTCCCAGCCCTGTTGTTGTTGTTATATGCCATCAAGTTGGAGCCAACTCATAGCGACCTCTCCTTGGGTTTCCGAGGCAGTATCACTACAGAAGTAGATTGCCCCGTCTTCCTTCGGAGGAGTGGCTGGTGGGTTTGAACTGCCAGTCTTCTGTTTAGCAGTCAAGTGCCTTTAGGCACTATGCTACCAGAGCTCCCCTTCCTAGTTGTATCCCTCGACAAATGCTTTTTTGATGTCATATGGTTGATTGTTTTAATGAGTGCGTAACTTCCTGGTATTACTAGCCATCTTACAGGCCTGTCTATCATTTAGCTGAAAGTTGAGCCATGAGGCTTGAGTCTAGCTCCTAGCTTGAAGACTTTCTAGGGCCATAGTCTTGGGGGTTCGAGCAGTGTTCATCAGACCAGTAAGCTTTGTCTTTTTTATGATTTTGAGTTTTGGTCCACATTCATCTCCCACTGTGCCCAGGGCCACCTATTATAATACTTTTCAAAGCAGTCAACAGTGGTAGCCAGGCATCATGTAGTTCTTCTCATCTCAGAGTCATGGAGGCTGGGGTTCACATGGACTATTAGTCCTTTGAACTTATTGTTTCCTTGTATCTTTGATTTTCTTCACTCTTTTTTACTCTTGATGGGGAGAAACCAATAGTTGCACCTTAAATGGTTGCTCACAAGCTTTTAAGACCCCAGCTGCTACTCGCAAAAGGAGGATGTAGAACATTGTCTTTGTGGACAATGTTATACCAATTGACCTCAGTGACCCCTGAGGCTATGGTCTTGAGCACCCAACCCATTCCTTCAAGTTGTTTGGTTATGATTAAGAAGTTTTCACAACTTTGCTACCTGTGTGCTCCACTACATTTATAGATAAATGTGCAGTACATATAAATACATAGGTAGAGATATCCTCTGTCAAACCTATACATATTTGTAGGTGTAGTCCCATTTGCCTTCCCACCCTTGTTCAGTTTGAGTGTCTATGTATGCATTCACTCATAGATTATTTTTATTACTATTTTATTTTTACTTTTTTTAATTATTTTATTATTTTGTTTTAATTTTATTTATTTATTTTTTATTTATT
>NW_006921592.1:31960648-31964695 GCF_000298275.1 Orycteropus afer afer
ATTTTCACGCAAATTCTTCTGCTAGTTGGGGTTTATTCCACTTTTGTATCCTTCCCTTCAAGGCTCAGGGGTCCAAGATTATCTTCTGTGTCTGTGCTAATTGGTTTCCCTTTTCTTTGTTGAAGAGGGTCTGTGCAGTCCTTCTGCCTAGTCCACCATCTTGCCGGAACTCCTGTTATCACTATTATTGCAGGATTGTGTATGTAATAGTAGAGATAGACATATATTAACTTGGGTTAAGGGAAAGGCAATATACAATAAGGGGGAAATTAGCACAAAATTATCAAGGCAGTGGAAGATCAGGAAGGAGCACACAAGTTAAAGCTATCACCTTTTCTTGATGAAAGCACTAAAGAGGATTGGAATAGAAGGAAAATTCTTCATTATGATTTAGGGCATATATGAAAAGCAAACAGTCAACATTACACTTAGTGGAGAAGGATTGAGAGCTTTCCCCTTGAAGTCAGGAACAAGACATGAGTGCTTTCTCATAACACTTCTATTCAATATTGTACTAGAAGTCCTAGGCAGAGCAATAAGACAAGAAAAAGCAATAAAAGGTGTCCAGATTGGAAAAGAAGTAAAACTATCTCTATTCATGGATGCCGTGATTGTTTATATAGAGAATCCCAAAGAATCCATAGGAAATTTCTAGAATTAATGGGGAATTTAGCAAATCTGTAGAGTACAAAGTCAACAAATGAAAATTAGTTGGGTTTCTAGCACCTGCTCCCACTGAATTAATTCTGAGTCATAGTGACCCCCATTAGGTTTCCAAGGCTATGAACCTTTTACGGAAGTAGATTGCCTCATCTTCCTCCCATGGAGCAGCTGGTGGGTTTGAACCACCAACCTTGTGGTTAGCAGTCAAATGCCTTACACACTGACCACCAGAGCTTCTTCTCCTTACAAGAGTTCTCTTTCTATACATCAGCAACAAGAAACCTGAAAAGGAAATTCGGAAAACAATTCCATTTATAATAGCCTCTAAGAGAAACAAATACATAGGAAAAAAACCAATCAGGGATGTGAAGAACTTATACAATGAAAACTATAAACATTGCTGAAAGAGATTAAAGAAGATTTAAATAAATGGAAAGATGTTCCATGTTCATGGATTGGAAGATAATATTGTTAATATGTCAACACTATTCAAAGTGATCTATAGGTATAACACAATCAAAATTCCAACAGCCTTTTTTTACAGAAATAGAAAAAACAATCTCCAACTTTATATGGAATGACAAAAGACCTTGAAAAGCTAAAACAATGTTGAAGGGGAAGAACTAAGTAGGTGGACTCATACTTTCTGATTAAAACATGCTACACAGCTACAGTAATCAAAACAGCCTGGTACTGATATAACAATAGGCATATACACCAATGGAATAGAATTGAGAGTCCAGAAATAAACCCATACATCTATGGTGAACTGATTTTTGACAAAGAGTGCTAGGTCCATTTAATGTAGAGAGAAGAATCTTCAATAAGTGGTGCTGGGAAAATTGGATTTTCACATGCACAAAAATCAAACAGGATGCATGCCTCACACCATACACCAAAACAAATCCAAAATGGATTAAGAACTTAAATGTGCAAACTAAAACCAGAAGATTCTTAGAAGAAAAAGCAGGGCAACATTGTCAGATCTAGCTTTTAACAATGGAGTTCAAACAGCAAAAGACAAAATAAATAAATGGGACCTTCTAAAAATTAAAAACTTTTGTTCATCAAAAAGTTTTACAAAAAAAACTGAAAAGACAAACTACTGACTAGGAGGAGATCTTCAGAAATAGTTTATTTGGCAAGAATCTAATAACCAAAATATACATAAAACTTTGACAATCTAACAACAGAATGACAACCCAATTATAAAATGGGCAAAGGCCCTGACTAGACATATTTTACCAATGCAAAACAAACAAAAACAAACTCACTGCGTCGAGTTGGTTATGACTCATAGTGACCCCTTGTTGGGTTTCTGAGGCAGTATCTCTATGGAAAGAGATTGCCCAATCTTCCTAAGGATTTTACCAATGAGAACATTCAAATGGCCATGAAACACACGAAAAGATGCTCAATGTTATTAGCCATGAGAGAGATGCAAATCAAAACCACAATGAGATACCATTGCGCTCCCACTAGGATAGCTAAGATAAACAAATAAAATAACAGAAAGTAACAATATTGACAAAGATATAGGGAAATTGAAACCCTTACTCATTGCTAGTGGGAATGCAGAATTGTACACAGTGAAAACAGTGTGACAGTTCCTCAAAAAATGAAAAATAGAACTGCTGTATGACCCAGTGATTTCACTCCTAGGTGTATACCCCAACATCTTGAAAGCAGAGACTCAGAGACCTGTACACCAATATTCTTTGCAGCACTATTTACAATGCTCAAAAGGTGTTGTTGTTGTTGTTGTTGTTATTTGCTGTCGAGTCGGCCCCGACTCATAGCGACTCCTCCTTGGGTTTCCGAGGCAGTATCACTACGGAAGTAGGATTGCCCAACCTTCCTTCCGAGGAGTGGCTGGTGGGTTTGAACCGCCAGCCTTCTGGTTAGCAGTCAAGTGCCTTAGGCACTATGCTACCAGAGGTAGATACAACCTAAATGTCCATAAACAGATGGATGAATAAAAAAAAAAAAAAAAAAACATACATACAATGGAATATTACTCAGCCAGTAAGAGAAATGAAATCTTGATACACACTACAATATGGATGGAGCTGGAAGGCATTATGCCAAATAAGTTAATCACAAAAGTATAAATATATGACTCTACCTACATAAAAAGACAAGAAAAAGGCAAATATATGAGAGCAGTTTATTAGTGGCTATCAGGGACAAGAGGGAGGAGGAAAGGAAGAATTAATGGTGATGGAAATATCACATCAATCAAGCATAGGGTTGCAGAGGCAATTATTGTAATTGCTGTCACTAAACTGTACACCTGTAACAAGTTAAAAAAAAAGATCAATGAATATATATTTATATGTTTTGATTAAAGGGAAATGTATAAGGAAAAAAATATCTGGATGGAGCACAATTCTACTCTGAAGCACTTGGAGTGATCATGAGTTGAATTGACCCGAAGGCAACTGGTGGGTTTTTGAAAACAATAAACATCAGCCAACAATAAAACAAAGGACCAAATAGTTACAACAGGATACATAAGAAACCTCAGCATCTTTTCTTGATGCTTTCTGACCTTCAGCTATCATATCCAACCCATCACCAAATCCTGTTTTCCTACTTATTGATCTCTTGAGTCTGTCTTCATCCACCCCAATGTCAATGACATTTGTTTCTCACAAAGCCTCACACAATGGCCTTGGATGAGTGATCTACTGGTAGCCTATCTTGCCACAGCAATTCTCCACAGTGTAGCTAGAGTCATCTTCTAGAAATGCCCAATGGATTCTGCCTCTCAGTGGAGTCTTATACTCTTCCCCAGAATGTTTGGTAAGATATAGCCCATGTACCCTGCTCAGACTTGCACTCCAAGGTGCAGCCCTAATACCCACTCTTTCTGTCTTGACGCCTGCTATCTGGCTTCCTTTCAGTTCTTGTCCTGCCAGGTCCCTTCTCACTATGAGGATTTTGTACATGTACTCCCTTCCCTACCACATTTACCCAGCTTTGTTGTCTTGTCAAACATGTGCTATCTTGTCAGACTTCTCTGACTTTGATTTCTCTTACACTTAATATAGCACTGAGTGGTATCACTACATGTCATAATAGAAATTTCACATTAAATAAGTATTATTTGGTTGTTTGTCCATTCCACTATACTGTAAGCTCTATTCAGGCAGGGAATGTCTGCTTTACCCAAAAATTTTAGTTCTAATACCTGACAGGATCATTTGATGTTGTTATTGTTGTTGTTATGTGCCGTCGAGTCGGACCCGACTCATAGCGACCCCTCCTTGGGTTTCCGAGGCAGTACCACTATGGAAGTAGATTGCCCCATCTTCCTTCCGAAGAGTGGCTGGTGGGTTTGAACCACCAGCCTTCTGGTTAGCAGTAAAGTGACTTAGGAAT
>NW_006921592.1:31964824-31978962 GCF_000298275.1 Orycteropus afer afer
CTTTTCCAAAAACTAGGTTTATAATTCAGTTGTTTTTAGCTCACAATTTCTCTTAGATTCCACATGTTGAATCTTAGATTCCATGGGTTGAATTGTGTCTCCAAAAAGTTACGTTGAAATCCTAACCTCTGTGCCTGTGAATGTGACCTTGTCTGGAGGTAGGGTTGTTATAGATGTAATTAGTTAAGATGAGGTCATTATGACTGGTCTACTTATAAAAGGGGAGAAGGGACACAGACAAAGGGAAAGATGTCATATGATTACAGAGGCAGAGATTGAAGTGATGTATCAACAAGCCAAGGAATGCCTGGGACCACCAGAAGGAACGGAGGTTTTGGAGTGATCACTGAGCTGCCAACACCTTGGTTTTGGACTTCTAGCCTCCAGTACTGTGATAGAATGCATTTCTGTTGCATTTTTTGCTATCTTTTTATGGCAACTATAGGAAACTAATACTCTGTGCTACTTATGAACAATGGTGAGATTTTGGCTTGCTTCCTTTGGAAATGTCATCAGGAAAGACTAATCACTAGAAAAGGATATGATGTTTGGTAAAATAGAGAGTCAACACAATGGAGGGAAATTGTCAGTGAAATGGAGTGACACAATAGCTGCAACAATGGACTCAAACATACAAGCAATCATGAAGATGACCCAGGACCAGGAAAAGTTTCATTCTGTTATGCACATGTTATGACCATGAGTCAGAGCTGATGCAGTGGCAATGAATAACAATTTATGAGCAGTACTATTAATAATGCCCAAACCCTTTTTATAAGTAAGGGTACAAAGTTTATCAGTCAATACAATGTGATTAATGTTGGTTGGACTCCTAGGTAAGACTATAAAGATCTCTCTAATTCATTGTGTCTCTACAAGAGTAATTTTAAGTTCTGAGAGTTAAGCCCCTGTGAACACTGAGAGGGGCCCAGGGGAGATGGAAGGAAAGAGAACTCCAATTATTTACAGGCAAAGCCTAGAACTCCATGGAGGGAAGATGCTGCCAGAGGCATGCTCCAAGATCTGCACTTCTGGTAGTGAGCGTGAGACTGGGCAGAATGGTGGGATAGAGGGCACCCTTGGGGACCATTAAAAGGAACAAGTTGCTCATAAGCCAGTTGTTTTGGTTACCTAGTGCTGCTCTAACAGAAATATACCACAAGTGGGATGGCTTTAACAAACAGGAGTTTATTCTCTTACAATTTTGAAGATTAGAAGTCCAAGTTCCAGGTGCCAGGCTCTAGAGGCTGTGTGAAAGCCCCTTGACCTTGGGCTTCAGCTCTGCCTCTTGCTCCTGGCCCACTGAGGCTAGAGGCATCTCTTTACTCAGGCACCTTCTGGCTGCCGAGGCTGACAAACCTGAGGTCGACAAGTGAAAAGGCATAGTCCCAATATTACCAAACCACACAGCAGCCATGGATTCAAGTCCATTAAAAGTCCTAAGATCAGCAGAGCATGACAGGCTGCTTAATGAAGAATCAGATACATGGAGGGTTCAAGCGTGCCAAAAAGCTGTAGACCTTCCTCAAAGCTGCTTTTTATATGCTGGAAGTAGACCACCCCCTTAAAGCATCTACTCTCCTGCTCCAGTAGATTCCACCATGGAATTGATTGCCAATCTCAACATGGGAAGTAACTACATCTAGCTGCCTAGCCACTCAACCAGGCCCAGTCAAGTTGACAACCCTAACTACCACATCAGTTGATATAGCTGGTTAGGATGAGTCCTTGTCCATTTTGGAAGTGTGTGCATGTAAGTGGAAGACATGACCTGCTGGAGGAAGACCTTTCATCTAGACTACAGAGGTAACTGTACTTTTTTTTAATGTTTTGGTGAATGTATATACACAGTGATCCATCATTTCAATAATTCCACATGTACATCTCAGTGATATTCATTCCATTGTTCATGTTGTCCAAACATTGTCTCCATTCTTCTGCAAATTTTGCCACCACTGTTGATTTAAACTCACTGTCCCCTAGAGGAGCCCCAGTGGTGCAGTGGTTTAAGCACTCAGCTGCTAACTAAAAGGTTGACAATTCAATCTCATTAGCTGTTCCATGGAGAAAGATGTGATAGTCTGCCTCTGGAAAGATTTATAGCCTTGGAAACCTTGTTTTGGCAGTTCTACTCTGTCCTATAAGGTTGCTATGAATCAAATTGACTTGATGGCATTGGGTGGTGGTGGCCCTCTAAGCTTCTTTTCTAATCTTTCAAGTTGCTTTAGTAATTTGATCTCATGTAGATAGTTGTTTAAAAGAGTGCAATGCTCAAGACATACTTTATGCATTGAGATAAACTATTTTTTGGTTCAAAGAAGACTTTCGAGGATAGTTTTGGTTCAATATTTAAAGTTTAAAGATAATCTCAGGGCCATAGTTTCAGGGATTCATCCAACCCTAATGGCTCCAGAAAAATCCAGATTCCATTGAGAATGTGAACATCATTCTACATTCTTCTTCCTTTTGATGAAGATTCTTCTACAGAATCCTTGATCAAAACGATCAGCAATGGTGGTTGCACTTTCTTTGCTAGAATCTTGTGCATCAATATTTCAGGCCAAAAGGGCAATGAAGAAAGGAGGCTGCACAGGTAGAAGGATTGGTACAAAAGTTCCTGGAGAGCAGGAGCAGTGAAGCCAATTTGGAAAGATGATGACAGACACGAATTGCAGGTGAGAAGGTGAGAAGGTGGATGGCACTCAGGGAACAAGAAGGAAGGAGTGAGAACAGAGTGAACACAGGCTCGTTACTTGTGTGTGAGGGAGGGAAATGAAAAACTCCATGCTATTTCCATGACCTGATGTTCTGACAAATATTCTCGGAGCAGAGCTCCCAGGAGAGGCCAATTGCTTCAGCTAAACCTTTCTTAGAATATCAATTTTATTTTGGAAAGAACAGTCTGGCTGCAAGTTTAAGAAAAGTCTAAAAGCCAGAAAATAGCAAACTACAGGAATGAGTTGTTTTAATGAAATGACTTAGTGCACAGAGCTCTGTAAAACCTATAATGTTGAAATCCCAACAAAGAGTATTACCTAAAATTAAACCTAGCGTTCTTTCCAAAAAGTTTGACAAATGCCATCCATGCTGCACAGCAATTCTGATAACAGCACGTTTTTCAAGAATTCATCTCCATCTTCCCTTCCACTCAGGAAGGGACCTCTTACTGGTGGCTGTTGGATATAACCATTGAACCAAATACTTGAAACCAATTTGCTGGTTTGACAAGAGGTTATTGATTCTCACAGCATGCACAGACTTGGAAAATTTCATTGTTTAACTGTACATGGATGGCTCTTGCCTCACACTACATTAAGTCAGGGAGATTGGGTGAGGTGTCTGGACTGTCTTGGATTTTTTGGAGGTCTTTGGGTAGTGCAAACAGCTTGTACTCAACCATGACCTGTCATCACAAAGCCACATCTCCCCTGTGCTGCACCTGTGCTGGTGGTTTCTTGGGCAAAGGTACTGGTACTTGTTCCTATAATATTTTATTATGTTATGATTTGACTCATTGTCCAGTGTGTCAAGAACTTTGTCATCCAAAATGCTTTCTTGTTCGTTCCAACTTCCTATCAGAATGTATAACTTTGCTTTTTCATAATCAATGATCTTGATTTAAAATATTTCATGGGGTGGAGTCTTGTGGTGCATTGCTGGAAGCCTCTTTTCAGTCTGGCTACAATCCACATCCTGCTCTGGGAGAACAGGGAATTGGAGGGGGACTTGATTGCTAACCAGAAGGCTGGTGGATCAAACCCATCAGCCACTCCTAGGAAGGAAGATGGGGCAATCTACTTCCATAGTGATACTGTCTCAGAAACCCAAGGAAGGGTCACTATGGGTCGGGTCTGACTCGATAACAAATAACAACAATAACAATAGGACTACCTCCAGGAGACTACCCCATCTTTGTGCATATCAGTGGACTTGTCCTATGTCTTACCCCACTGATCACAGAGCTGCTCTAATTCTCAAGACTATCTTAGAATGATGGGCATTTGGCCCTGGAGTACTGTCTAGTCCACTTAGGTTAAGGGGATGTCCAAGATGGAAGAGCACAAATCAGCAGTATTATTTAGCACTGCAAACTCACTCAATTGTGTTTTCTCCAACTCATAGCAACCCTTGTACAACAATACAAAATGTTGTTCTGTCCTGTACCATCCTCACAATAGCAGGTATGTTTGAGTTCAATGTTGCAGCCATTTCTCCATCAAGGCCATCGAGGGTTTTTTTCGCTGACCTTCTACTTTACCAACCATAATGTCTTTCTCCAGGGATTGGTCCCTCTTGATAACATGGCCCAAGTATGTGAGACAAAATATCACCATCCTTCCTTCTAAGGAGTATTCTGGCTGTATTTCCTCCAAGACAGATTTATTCATTCTTCTGCCAGTCCATGGTACATTCAATTTTCTTTGCCAATGTAATATCGTTTAACACTACGAACTCGCTTAATTGTAGTGTCATTCAGGCCTTATATTTATGGCTTTTGCATTATAATATCTTGGGGAAGCTTAGCAAATGCCTTTTGAAACTTTAGATGTTCGTTTTAGAATGTCTTTTCTTAATCTATACTTTTTCCCATCTAATGATCTTCACCAAACAAGGAAAGAAAAAAGAAGAAGAAGGAAATAAAAATAAGAATTGCATTAAATCAGATGTGACTTCTTAGTGACTGAACTTCTTTGGGACCCATGGGGTCTTGGAGATGTAATTACTGGCACATGGAATAGGTCAGTGCTCAATGAATACTTGTTAGCTCAAGTGCAGTTTTTCATTGAAAAACAAATAGGAGCTCTTTCTCATGGTTCTTGCTGTGAAAAGAGACTATTTCCTTACACCTGTCAAAGACATCTGCTTTGGGAAGTCCCACAAACAGCTTAGGTCCACACCAGAGAAGCAATTGACTATTTGCTTATCATGTAAATATTATTGCTGAAACTAAAACAAGATTGAGACTGAAAGTGTGAACTGAACACAGAAAGTGCCAGCTCTTTAATGTAAGCAATTAATTAGGTATCATCTTTACGTCTGGTGATAGGTCCCAGGGTGTTAATCAAAGCAAATATCACCAGCTGCTGAGAAAACAGGCTCTTTCATGGCACGTTCCCTATGCGGAAGGAGAGAAGGATGTGGCATTGAAATGGATTTCCTGAGATGCCCATAGTTAAGGATACCTATTGAGGAATCACAGGGTTCTGTTAAGTAAGCACTTCCATAACACGTTAGAGAAACATTGTCCTGAGTCAGCCAAAGTGGTGGAAAGAGCATAGGTTTGGGACAGAGCTATGTCCAACTCTTGGTTCTTCATTTGGAAAACTCATTTGAGCGTTTGTTTCTTCAGCTGTAAAATGGAGATGACCAGACCTACTTTGAAGGGTGTTCTAAAGACAAGAGGCCTTATATATAACAAAGAGAAACATTGCCAGGTCCTGTGCCATCTTCACAGCTGTTGGTATGCTTGAATCCATTGTTGGGGTCACTGTGTCAATCCATCTCATTGAGGTTCCCCTTGCCTTCACTGGGCTTCTACTTTTCCAAATACAGTGTCCTTCTCCAGCAATTAGTCCCTCCTGATGATGCAAGTTGAAGTCTTGGGCAGCATCCCATTCTGACCCACAGAGTTTCCATGGGCTGATTTTTGGAAGTAGGCAAACCAGGCTTTCTTCCTGATCTTAGCCTGGAAGCTCTGCTGAAACCTGTCTGCCACAGGTGACTCTGCTGGTGTCTGAAATAACAATGGCATAGTTTTCAGCAGCATAGCAACATGCAAGCTGCCAAAGGAGGACAAACTGACAGACAGGTGGTGGCTTAAAAATACAGTGTTGAATAAGAAAAAAAGAAAGAGAATGAGGTTATTGCAATAGTATTTGCTCACCTGAAAGCACATGCATACAAAACTACATGTTTTGCTGGAACTGAACTCATCATTGAGGCTCAACTTTGAGCCAAACCATAGATAAGTTTATAAGGTGAATAATAACACCAAGGGAGGAAAGCATTCATTAGAACCGTCAACCATAAGAGCTCAAAAAGGCAGCATTTGTCCAGGGATAAAGCTCAGAAGGCAAGAAGGGATATGAAAGAAGGACAAAGGCAAATGGTAAACTGAGGGAGGAAGTGGGAAGAGTGCAGCTACACTGTGGGGATTGCAATCAGTGTCACAAGATGAAATGTGCACGAATCATTGAATGGAAAACAAATTTATTCTGTAAACTTTCACCCAAATTACAATTAAAAAAAAAGTTTTCCAAAATTTAAACAAACAAAAAATAAAAATACATGTTTTATAAGAACACACACTAACAAAGGATATTCATTAAGCTGATTAGAACTCTTGCCTTGGGGCAGGGGAAGACTAGGAATGGGATAAAAGGGAGAAAGAAGTAAGTTAAGAGAGGTCTTGCTGGACGAAGATGATAAGGAACCATTGAGATGTATGATTAATTCAGGCTTCAGCATCTGCAACCCAAGAAAGAGTCCCATCAAAATAGATATAACTGGGGAATTAAAAAATAATATGTGTGATGGTTAATATTATGTGTCAACTCGGCTAGGCTCTGATTCTCTGTGGTTTAGTAGACTCTAGACTGATTGACTTCCATAAAATAATGTCAAGTAATGAGCTTCCATGATGTGGTCTGATGTGAGTAGCCAATCAGTTTAAAGGGGAGTTTCCTTGGGGTGTGGCTTGCATCCAGTATATAAATGGATGTTCTGGCAAAGCCCACCCTCTCTCCCTCACTCTCTCTTTCCACCCTGTGACCCTGCAACCCCTGCATTCTTCTTGTTGTCTGACCTCTGGTTCTTGGGACATAAACCTGCAGAAGTCTCCCCTGTCACCTGACCTGAAGATTTTGGATTCAACAGCCTGTACAATTCTGTTAGCCAACAGAGGCCTCCAGCCTGCCACTTGACCTATGGATTTGAGACCTGAAGTAAATCTCTCTCTCTCCAATTTCCTCTGTAAGTTTTCACCCAAATCATAATTTAAAAAGTTTTCCAAAATTTAAACAAACAAAAAAATACATGTTTTATAAGAACACATACTAACAAAGCATATGCATTAAGCTGATTAGAACTGTTGCCTTGGGGCAGGGGAAGACTAGGAATGGGATAAAGGGGAGAGAGAAATATGTTAAGAGAGGCCTCTCTCTCTCTCTCTCTGTCTCTATATATGTATATGGATAAACATATATATGTAAGTTTCACTAATTTTGCTCCTCTAGAGAAAGGCAGTATTCAAAACTTAATCTATAGCTTTCCTGAGGAATTGGCTTTTATTTATTTATTGTCTTTGAGATTTCAAAAAGTATTTAAGGCTACTTAAATAAGTATGTTAATTAAGACAAAATAAATATAAAAATAATTGAATGAGAAAAGCAGAACAGAGTATATAAAGTAGGAAAATAAGACAAAAACAAAACAAAAACAAAAAAAAAACAAAAAACCTATACCAAAAGGTCCAGTGGATTTTCTCAGGAAAGTTCTCAGATGTGGTGCTAACTTGTCCAGCAGGCCCTGCAAAGGGGATGCCTTCACATACATGGTTCACATTATCTCTAACAGTAACCACCACACAATCACTCCAAGGACTAAGATGCAGCACAGCTGTTTCCCGTTCTGAGATCAGAGAGATTTTCCTCCCCTGGGCTCTCCTAAGGAGGGCACTGTGTAATGGAATGAAGAGTGACCTAGAAAATGAAATTCTACAGAAAGTCTCACTCCACAGCCGTGCTAAATACCAACATGCTAATTTACTCTAACAGGATTTGGGATCCTTGGATGCCAGTAAATTTCAGTTTTTGGAAGCAGTTCTGGATTTGTTCCAGAGTGTTCCTGTGTGTTCAAAAACGTATGCGTACCCCCATGCACACCTCCTGCCCCAGACGCTTGGGCTCTTTCACTTGATTGACAACTGCATTGAAGGTGAGAATTCTACCACTGAACCAAAACAATTTTAGCAGCATTTAAATTTGTAGGGGCTAAAAATCAAACAAATCATTGCATAGTCCATAGAAGGTAAAGCTACTATATGGAAAAAGTCTCTCCTGAAGAAAGAAATCAGAAAGAAAGAAAATAAAAACATAATCTATAAAATGGATGGTTTAGGATAAGCATCTACAGAAGGAATCCGGAGAGATGATCTTTAAGTGGACATTTGGAACGTGTGTGTGTGTGTGTGTGTGTGGTGTGTGGCAGAGAGAGAAGGAGGAGAAGGAGGAAGAGGAGAGAGGGAGAGAAGGGGACAGGGAAGGAAAAGGGAGAGAGCAGAAGACACAAGGAGAGGGAGAGAAGGAATAAGGAGGAGGAGGCAAAGGAGAAAGGGACAGAAGGGGACAGAGAGAGAGAGGAGGAGGAGAGAATGAACCCAGTGTTCTGCTGCATTATTCTGGTCTGGACTTGGTACAAGGAGAGTCCATCATGTCCTTTGGGAGCCTGGTTGAAAACATCTCTGAGCACCACCCAATTATCTTCCATTTTTGTATATATCACATAACCTCTGCTTGGTAATTCAGTTTCCAAGTGCCTGAGAAAGGAAGGTATAGCAGATTGGAGCCAAGATAGCTGCAGTTATTTCTCTCCCTGTATCCAGACCCTGTGCAATGTGACTGTAGCTCACTTCGTCAGTAAAAACCAAGTCAAAGCAATGGTCATCAAGTTGATTCTGATTCAGGGAGACCCCATGTGTATCAAAGTAGAACTGTGCCCCTCAGGGTTTTCAGTGGCGAATTTTTTGGAAGTAGGTCTCTAGGTCTTTCTTCTGAGATGCTTCTGGGTGGACTTGAACCTCCACTCTTTGTGATTAACAACTGAGTGCTTAACTGTTTGTGCCACCCAGGAACATCTCAACCCATCAGTAGGTGGAGATTGTTTTTCACCTTTGAATCTGAACTGGCCTTGTAACTTGCTTTGACCAATGGTGTGTCATGGATGTGATGGTGTTCCACTTCTAAAGCTGGGTCTCAAGAGACTTTGAATGTACGTCTCTCTATCTTTCTCACTGAACCCTGCACAATCAACATGTGAACACATCTAGGACAACCTGTTCACTGATAAGAAATGATTGGTCCATTTTACTCCTGTGGCTCTGGCTGATAGCCAGACAACACGAGACATGTGATCATCTAGGCTATAGCTGAACCAGTACTGACCACTAGTGCATGCGAGAACCCAGGCAAGATCAGTGGAGTCTGGTCCAGGTCAGATGAACTTCCCTGCTGACCCTTAGATACGTGAGCCAACACAAATGTTTATGAACAAATGTTTACTTCCGCTTTCGGGTAGTAATAGCTGACTGGTACAGGAGGGTACACTGAATGGATATTATGAATATAACATAGAAACAGAAAATTGTGCCAGCATTACAAATGAATATCTTGGCATTCTTATTTGTGCCTTAGGATATTATAAGTCAATCAGCATGAAAGTCCCTGAGAACCTGATCAAGTCTGCTTTGTAGACAAAGTTGAATATCTGGACTTGTAAAATGGAGGATCAGACCCTAGACAAGTGACTCTTTCAAGACACCGTCCTTTCCCTAGGAAGTCCCAGCAGGAGTGTGGGGTGGTAGTCAGATGGCTCCCTGTCAATATCAAAACTAAAAAAACAAACTCAATGCCATCGAGTTGATTCTGACTCATAGCAACCCTGTAGGACAGAGTAGAACTGACCTATAGGGTTTCCAAGGCTGTAAGTCTTTACTGAAGCAGACACCTCATCGTTCTCCCATGGACCAGCTGGTGGGTTTGAATCACTGACCCTTTTGCTAGCAGCCAAATGCTTTAACCATTGCACCATGAGAGCTACATTCCCTGTGAATAGAATGTGTTAAAACTGAACAGTCATCATTTCCCCATCTCCTCCTTATTTATATGACAGAAGGTTATTTTTTTTTTTAATCAAAACCAGCTGCCACTAGTCCATTCCACCTCATGGCAACCCCAGGTGTGAGGCTGTAGAACTGTGCTCCATAGGGTTTTCCATGGCTGATTTTTTAGAAGTAGCTCACCAGGCTTTTCTTCTGAGGGGCTTTAGGGTGAACTCAAACCTCCAGCCTTTTGCTTAACCACTGAGCACATCAACTGTTTGCACCACCCAAGGACTCCAGCATAGGCAAACCTCGGAGATACTGCAGGATTGGTTCCAGGCCACTGCAATAAAGCAAATAGCACAATAAAACAAGTCACACAATTTTGTTTGGGTTTCCCAGTGCACACAAAAGTGATGTTTACACTCTAGTGTTGTTTATTGTGACAGTGACCAAAATGGGACACAGAGACAGAAAGTGATCATACGCTATTGGAAAAAACACAGTATGAGTGAAGCACAATCAAACGAGGTATGCCTATATTTTTCTTGAAGAATCTTTCGTTGCTCCTGAATTGCTGCACACTCGCTACTGTGAATTGTTTAACATTTCCTTCCTTAGGGCAGTGCTTTCCACTTTGTTGGTCTATATCCCATCACCTGTCTAGGAAATGAGGGGGAGAAGTGTACAAAAATATTTGTCAGCAGTGCAGCTATAGAACTGTGCAGTTGGAAAAATATCAACTCTTAATTGGGTTCTATGGTGGTTTCTGTGACCAGTTCTGACCGACCCCTTGGCATTTTCGTTTCCGTGTGTTTGGTTGTCAGTTTTTGTGAGGAACATGGGCTTAATGTTTGTGGCAGAGGAAGAGGCCCAGCTGGGCCTGGACCCTCTCTGCTGTGAGTCACCAGCATCTGTCAGGCTATGGCTGAGTCTCATTACCGCCATTGCCGCTGGGCTGGCCGTGTCGGCAGCGTGAATGAAGGGCTCTGGGGCGATGCAACGGGGGTGTTAGTGTCTTGGGAATACCATTGTGAAAATGTGACAATCCTAGAAGACATTGAAGATTTCTCTCATTTCCTAACAGACGACAGAAGTCATACCAGAATTCTTAGGGTATCCATGCAAGAAAATAAGCATGGTTTAGGATTCACTTTGGGGACATTTTTGTGAAATTTAAAAAATTCCCATGTACTCTTTTTTTCAGAAATCAAAAAATCAGATTTGGTGTTTGAAATGGTAATAAGAGTGCCTGGTGTTGGGCCACCTCAGGAAACATCCTGGCTCTGCTGTTAACTGTGGGGTTTGTGACAAGTATCCACCATTTCTGAATGCTAGCCCTTGCTATGACGTGAGAATGATATTAAAGTTGAAGATTAGGTAATTTACATGTGTAAAATTTTTAACAAAGAACATGAAATGGATAGACACTTGGTAAACGTTAGTTCTTTTACTTTTCCCTCTTTTTCTGACTTTTAGTTTTAGTTCTGTTGTTTGCTAGATTGCATGCTTATAAGCACTCAACAACCACTGGAAGGTTGGCGGTTCAAACCTATCCAGAGGCAGCTCAGAATAAAGGCCGGTGATCTGTTTCTGAAAGGTCACAGCTTGGAAACTCTGGGGAGCACAGTTCTACTCTGTAACACACATGGCAACCACGAGTCAGAACCAATTTTATGGCAACAGAGAACAACAATGTGTATTTTTTAACCTATAGAACTCAAGATGTGTTTTTGGAAAACAAGACATTTATAGCAAAATCTTTAAGCTCTTTGGAATTTTAACCTAATAATCTCACTTATACAAATATGTACTAAAATAAACAAAAAAGGTACAAAGTTATAGTCATAAAGAGATCCATTGTAGATTCAAAAAATGTCTTTCCTGATAATTTTCCTATTTGCTTTATTTTTCAAAAAAATGTACTTTCTTTACTCTCTCTTTTTTTAAAATCTTCTGTGCTACTTCTTCTCTTTTTAATATTTCTATGTAGCCAACAAATTATCACTATTTCCCCCAAAATTAAAAAATAGTGTTAATCCCCCTTGGGCTCTATAGGCTTATCTCTTTAGTCTAGGCAGCCAATTTCCCAAAGAAGCAAAACTCAGGATTGTAACCCACATCATATGTTCCATCTACTAGGAGAGGTTTCGGAGTAATAACTATGCAATCCTTCTTAATATTAATAATGAAATGGAACAGTCAAGAGCATGTTGAAAACAGAGGAAAGGACAATTGACTGGAAGGTTGCTACATGTTCAAGTAGACCTGGTGGCAAAGTGGGTAAGAGCTCAGCTGCTAACCAAAAGGTCAGTGGTTCAAAACTACCACCTGGTTTGCAGGAGAGAGATGTGGCAGTTGCCTTCTATAAAGATGTTGTTGTTGTTGTTATGTGCAGTTGAGTCAGACCTGACTCATAGCAACCCCTCCTTGGGTTTCCAAGGCAGTATCATTATGGAAATAGATTGCCCCATCTTCCTTCTGAGGAGTGGCTGCTGGGTTTGAACCGCCAGCCTTCTGGTTAGCAGTCTAGTGCCTTAGCCACTATGCTACCAGAGCTCCCTATGAAGATGACAGCCTTGGAAACCCTATGAGGCAGTTCTACTCTGCCCTGTAGGGCTGCTAGGAGTTAGAATTGACTTAACAGCAATGAGTTTGCTACATGCTCATCCTTATTCTGGGTTCTTCCAAAGTGTTACTCTCACAAAAACCCTGCCAATAAGCATTATAACTTCACATTTTCTGAACAGAACACTGAAGCCCAAAGGTTTCAAATAATTTACCCACAAAGCTATAATGTAAAATGAAGGACTTCTTGACTTTGTTTTGCTTTTCCACCATTTTTTAAAAATTGTGATTTGGGTGAAAGTTTACGGAGCAAATTCATTTTCCATACAGCAGTTCATACACATTTTGTTTCATGACTTTGACTGCAGTTCCCCACAACATAACACTTCTCTTCCCACTTCCTCCCTGCAGCTACCTCTTCCCTATGTCCTGCTTTCTTAGGATTCCTACTTCCCCATGCAAATATTACCCTTCTGATCTCCCATGATGATCATTCTAAGGAGTGTATTTACCTGATATAAATGTTCACCCTATATGCCTATCTATTGTTTGGCTGGAAGCTACAAGAGTAAATTCAGTTCCAGACCTGAAGGGTAATTAGGGGCCATAGTCTCGGGGGTCTCACCAGGCTTTATCAACCAGTAAACCTGGTATTTTTTTTATGATTTTGTGTTTTGTTGCACATTGTTCTGCCATTCTATCTGGGATCTAAGGGCTTCTTGACTTTAAAGTCCATGTTCTTGCTCCTATTCTCTGCTCCATCTAAGACAGTGGGTTCTCATCATTGCCTACACATTGGAATAATTTGTAAAGCTTAAAAAAATAGTAATAAAAAAATGCACTGACCCATGTCACTTTAGTTTTGCATATTTCACTGTAAATAAATTATAGTTCAACAAAATGTATTTTAGTAATGCCCAATACAATACTGAAGAAAGGGAACAAAGTTGGAAGACTCACACTATCCAATGTCAAAACAAACAAACCAAAACAAACCAATTCTTGTCCAGTCAAGTCTGATTCACAGCGACCCTAGAGAACATAGCAGAACTGTTCCCATAAGGTTTCTAAGGCTATAAATCTTTACAGAAGCAAATTGCCACATCTTTCTTCTGTGGAGCAGCTGGGGGATTCAAACTGTCAACCTTGTTTAGCAGCCAAGTGCTTAAGCACTGCACCACCAGGACTCCCACTGTACAGCGTGTTGTTGTTGTTAGGTGTCATTGAGTAGGCTCCAACTCATATTGACCCTATGTACAACAGAACAAAACACTGCCTGGTGCTGTGCCATCCTCAAAATATTTGCTTTGCATCCTCAATCCATCCCTATGTCAATCCATCTTGCTGACAGTGTTCCCCTTTTCACTGACCCTCTACTTTGCCAAACATGATATCCTTCTCACTTCTGATCACATGACCAAAGTGAAACAAAGTCTGACCACTCTGGCTTCCAAGGAGCATTTCGGCTGCACTTCTTCCAGGATAGATCTGTTCATTCTTCTGGCAGTCCAGGAACCTGGACAGAAAAGCAGTCAGCCCTAGGGTTACAGGTGAGGAGAGACAACTCAGGGACACCCAAAGTAGCAGGCGGGAACAGCAGGAGAAAGGGGATTAAAAGACAGGAAGCCAGAGAGAAGAGCAATCAGCCGAAGGGATTAGGTGAGGAGAGGAAACTCAGGCCCGCCCAAAGCAGCAGGACGGGAAAGCAGGAGAAAGGGGATAAAAGCCAGGAACCTGGACATAAGAGCAGTCA
>NW_006921592.1:31982957-31990165 GCF_000298275.1 Orycteropus afer afer
ACTACGGAAGTAGGATTGCCCAACCTTCCTTCTGAGGAGTGGCTGGTGGGTTTGAACCGCCAGCCGTCTGGTTAGCAGGCAAATGTCTTAGTCACTATACTACCAGAGCTCCCGCCCCATGCAATATGACATCTGATTTCTTGAGTGGTGCTTCCTTGGGTGTTTAGTGTAGAGCCAAGTAAAATGAACTCCTTGACAACTTCCATCTTTTCTCCATTTATCATTATGTTGTTTATTGGTCCAGTTGTAAAGATTTTTGTTTTCTTTATGTTGAAGTCTAATCCATACTGAAGATTGTACTTTGACCTTCATCAGTAAGTGCTCCAAGTCATCTTCACTTTCAGCAAGGAAGGTTGTGTCATCTGCATATTGCGGGCTGTTCAAGAGTCTTCCTCCAATCCTGATCCCGCATTCTTCTTCATATAGTCCATTTTCTTGCATTATTTGCTCATTATACAGATTGAATAAATCTGGTGAAAGGATACAACCTTGACACACATTTTTACTGATTTTAAACCATTCAGTATGCTCCTGTTCTGTTCAAACAACTGTCTTTTGGTCTATGTACAATTTCCTCATGAGCACAATTAAGTGTTCTGGAATTCCCATTCTTTGCAATGCTATCTATAATGTTTTTTTATGATCCACACAGTCAGATGCCTTTGCATAGTCAATAAAACACAGGTAAACATCTTTCTTTCTGGTAGTCTTTGTTTTCAGCCAAGATCCATCTGAAACAATGATATCCCTCATTTCACACCCTCTTCTGAATCCTCCCTGTCAACTGTACTGCTGCAACTGTTTTTGACTCAGGTGTGATATTAATAACATTGTTCGAGAGTTTCTACATTCTGTTGGATCACCTTTCTTTGGAATGGATGTAAATATGTATCTCTTCTGGTCAGTTGACCAGGTAGCTGTCTTCTAAATTTCTTGGCATAAACAAGTGAGTGCCTCTAGCACTACATCCATTTGTTGAAATATCTCAATGGGCTTTCTGTCAATTTCTAGAGCCTTGTTTTTTGTTAATGCCTTCAGTGCAGCTTGGATTTCTACCTTCAATACCATTGGTTCTTGAACCCTAACTGTACAGCATAGTCATGTCTAATTAGAATGATATTGGTTGCTGTTGAGTCAATTCCAACTCATGGAGACCTTACGTGTGCAAAGTAGAACTGCTGCACAGGGTTATCAAGGCTATGTGAACCTTTCAGATGCAGATCACCAGGCCTGTCTTTCAAGGCACTTCTGGATAGGTTTGAATGACAACCTATCAGTTAGCAACTGTGTGCGTACCCAAGGTATCACAAGGGTTCCTTACCCAACATCAAGACTTACTCTAAAGCTTCAGTACTCAAGACAGGTTGACACCGGTGAGAAGATAGGTACACAAAATCAATGGAACAGAATAGAAAGCCCAGAAATAAACCCAGACCAAGATAGTCAACTGATCTTTGACAAAAGAGCAAAAGTAATTCAATTAAAAAAGGGCGGGAGGGAATAGTATTTTCTATAAATGGTGCGGGAACAACTGGACATGCATATGCAAAAAAAAAAAAAAAAATGAACCAAGAAAGACTTCACACTTTTCACAAAAACAAACTTAAAATGGATCAAAGACCTAAATGTGATATGCGAAACTATACGGGAATTTGTGGTCTATCTTCATAATTTTTCTGTAAACCTAAAACTATTTTTAAATAAAAGGCTTATTGAAAAAGGAATCATGAGGCCTGGGTCCCGCCCATGAGATTCAGGCCAAACTTCCCTGGAGTGTGGTCTGACCCCCAGGAGTTTTTGAATCTTCCTGAGTGAGTTGAATACACAGCCAGAGAGCCACTGCTCTAAGGGAAAGACACAAGAAACTGCTCTTTCTTCCTTCTCCTATTCTGTTTAATTAAATAAATGGGGTGACCTTGTCTCTGATAAAATTACAGTGTGACATCATGGTTTTGGTGGTTTGAATGCAGCAATTTGTTAGATGTCCAGCCGATGATGATAAACAAAAAAGAAGCTTAAAGTACCATAAGCCATTTAGGTAGAGAGACAATGATGGGCAAATCATGCTACATGTGTCACCAGTTTAAATCTGTGTATGGTAAGGAGCCCTGTTGGTGTAGTGATTAAGATGCTTGGTTGGTAACCTAAAGATCAGTGGTTCAGACCCACCAGCCTTCCGTGGGAGAAAGATGTGGCACTCTGTTTCTGTAAAGATTACAGCCTTGGATTTCCTATATGGCAATTTTACCCTCTGGTGGCATAGTGGATAATGCATTTGGCTGACCAAATGTCTGCTGACCAAGTGCTGACTACTGTTGGTCAGTGGTTCAAACCCAACAGCTGCTCTGCAGAAAGAAGATGAGGCAATCTACTTCTTTAAAGATTTATGGACTTGGAAACCCAATGGTGGTTGCTATGAGTCAGAATTGACCTGATAGCAGTGGGTTTGTTTTTGGTTTTGTTTTCAATAGGCTCTCTATGGGTTGGAATGGACTCGAGGGCGCTGGGTTTATGGAAGGAATATCTTTCATTTCCCTGTGCTGTGTAACTTCATGCATACTTGGAAGCAAAACAACCCCTAAATTTTAGACATGAAGAGTTTAGCTTTAATTAGATTGTAGACTTAACCTCCAGGGCCTGATGGTGACAGATGACATAATAGCATTACCAACTGGCAAATGCAGCTTAAAGATTCAGGAACTGTGAGCAGAGCCAAGCCTTCTATTTCTCTGGTGCAGAGAACTGGGCTCTGATCTTGGAGGTGACCGGCTCCACAGTTGGGAAGGAAAGAGTCTTGCTACCCAGCACCCAGATGACCTGCAGTCAAAAGGAAGAGTGGAGAGGCCAGGAGCACTGCTTCCTCACTGGACATTAGGCCACGTCCCTTTGAATTGCTGAGACTCTATGTTTGGACTTAACACTCCCAAAGGCCAAGACATTGCCTTGTACACATTAATGTATATGAACAGTTTACTTTCCCTATCATTTTTCAAGGAGCTCTGGTAGCATAGCGCCTAAGGCACTTGACTGCTAACTAGAAGGCTGGCGGTTCAAACCCACCAGCCACTCCTAGGAAGGAACGTTGGGCCATCTACTCCCATAGTGATACCACCTAGGAAACCCAAGGACAGGTAGCTATGAGTCGTGTCCGACTTGATGGCACATAACAACAACACAATAACAAAGACAACAACATTTTTCATGTTCAGAAATAGTCATTACTAGGACTTCCTGCCTTCCTCAAATCTATAAGGTTATTAATCACCAGAAAATATTTGTGGATTGGGACGTACACTATACTAGCCACTCCCCAGAAGGAAAGTTGGGCAATCTTCTTCCGTAGTGATACTGCCTTGGAAACCCAAAGAGGGGTCGTTATGAGTCAGATCTGACTTGATGGCAGTGAGTTTGGTTTTGGTGTTCCTGCCCTCCCCTTGCCAGGTAAGACTGGAACAGGGAAGTGTTCTTGACTGAAAGGAGAGTAAAGGCTCAATCCCACCATTCAGGTGGGGGATGGTGGTGTTCAGAGGAAGGTCAGAGATTCCATCCATTGCCCAAGCTAGAGGACATGGCCAGAGACATGGGCTGCCCAGGGTGAGGACCCACACATTGGGAGCAGCCAAGTTTTTCTAGTCAAGACCAGATATGCTCAAGCCCTTTGAAATAATATTGCTAAAAGCTAATGATGCTCTTGTGGTTCAACCATAGCTTTTGGAACTGAAATTGAAACTACAATAATAAAAAAAATTGTATCGCTTTTTGCTTGCATATAAATTTCAATTATAAGATTAAATAACAAAAATGTCCTTACAAATGCTATATTTAATTGAAACAAAATAAAATTTTAAATTATTCCTCAGTCAGATTGTTAGTTGTTGTTGTTTGGTGCCGTTAGGTCAATGTTGACTCAGTGACCCTAAGAAACGGACTACAACTACCCCACAGGGTTTCCTAGGCTGTAATCTTTACCAGAGCACATCACCAGGTCTTTTCTCCTATGGAGCCTTTGGGTGGGTTTGAACTGCCAAACTTTCAGTTAGCAGCCAAACGCTCAACCTTTGTGTAACCAAGTCTCTTTTCAGTCAGATTGTTAAGTACACAGCAGCCAAATGTACAACCAGAATGCTCCTGAGAAGTGAGGATGGTGAGACATTGGCTCATTTATCTTGGGACACATGATCACAAAAGACCAATTGCTGGAAAAGGACATCCTGTTTGGTAAAGTAGAAGGTCAGTGAAAATGAAGGAAACCCTCAATGAGATGGAGGCACACAATTGACACAGCAATAGACTCAAGCATATCAGTGATCAAGAAGATGGTGCAGAGCTGGCCAACATTTTGTTCTGGTCTATGTAGGATCATCATGAGTCATAGTGGAGTCAACTAACATGTGGCTGCTGTTGTTAGGTACTGTCAAGTCGGTTCTCAATCCTAGTAACCTCATGTACAACAAAGTGAAACACTGCTGGATCCTGTGCCATCCTCATAATCTTGCTATGTTTGAGCCCAGTGTTGTAGCCACCATGTCAAACCATCTCATTAAGGGTCATTCTTGTATTTATGGTATCTAGCTCAATGGCTAGTACATATTAATTGTTAGTTGCCATGGAGTTGGTTTCTGTATAATAGAATGAAACCTTGCCTGGTTCTTATCATTGGTATGTTTGAGTTCCATTGTTGCAGCCACTGTGCCAGCCCATTTCACTGAGGTCTCCCTGGTGTATGCTGTATTATTGTCAGGTGCTGTTGAGTTGATTCTGACTTACGATATTGTTAGGTGCCATTGAGCAGGTTCCAATTCATAGTGACCCTATGTATAATAGAACAAAACACTGCCTGGTCCTGTATCATCCTCTCAATTGTTGCTAAGTTTGAGTGCATTGTTGAAACCACTGTGTCAATCCACCTTGTTGAGGGTCTTCCTCTTTTGTGCTGACCCTCTACTTTACTTAGCATAATGTCCTTCTCCAGGGACTAGGCCCTCCTCATAACATGTCTGAAGCATGAGAGACTAAGCTTAACCATTCTCGCTTCTAAGGAATATTCCAGCTGTATTTCCTCCAAGACATATTTGTTTGCTCTTCCGGCAGTCCATGCTATATTCAGTATTTTTCACTTCTAATTCTCTTCACTTTTAGCAAGCAAGATTGTGTCATCTGCGTATCGCAGTTTGTTAATGAGTCTTCCTCCAACCTTGATGCGGTGTTCTTTTTCATTTAGTCCAGCTTCTCGGATTAATGCTCATCATGAAGGTTGAATAAGTATGGTGAAAAGATACAACTCTGATGCACACCCTTCTTGGTTTTAAACTGTTCGAATGACTGCCTCTTGATCTGTGTACAGGTTCTTCATGAGCACAATAAAGTGTTCTGATTATTTGATTCAAAGTGGCCAATACCATGATCAGCATCAGGCTTACACGCTGACATGGGTAGGGGGAGGGATATACAGGAAGGGTATATGACCACCATAATAACATTAGGAAATGGGAGGACACTGAATTGTGCACATAAGAAATAGACAACAGATGCTAATACCAACCAATGTGTCCATATATTCCATGTTCTGATTATTAATGGATATTTCTCATTTTGAGCTGTGCCACATCAGCAAATGGAGGTCCCGAAAGCTTTATTCCATCCATGTCATTGAGGTCAACTCTACTTAAGGAGACAGCTCTTTCCCAGTCATGTTTGAGTACTTTTCAACCTGAAGGGTTCATCTTCCTGCAATATATCAGTCAATATTCTGCTACTATTCATAAGGTTTTCACTCTCATTCTTCCTAATCTGTCTTGGTCTGGAAGCTCTACTGAAACCTGTCCACCGTAGCTGATTCTGCTGGTATTCAAAATATCAGTGGCATAGCTTCTAGCATCATAGCAACACACAAGCCACCAAAGTACAAACTGATAGATGAGTGGTAGAGGTTTTCAGGGGCAATTTTTTTTTTTTGTTTAGAAGTAGGTTGCCAGGTCCTTATTCCTAGTCTGTCTTAGTCTGGAAACACCACTGAAACCTTCCTACCATGGACTCTGCTAGTATTTGAAATACCAGTGACATAGGTTCCAGTGTCAGAGCAACACACAAACCACCATGGTATGACAAACTGACAGATGAATGGTGGCACATATAGCTAGTGGCTACCATATTGTAAAGTGCAAACATAGGGCAATTTTATTACCATGGAGAGTTTATTGGGCAGCTCTGCCTTAAAGGTACCATTCCTAAGGATCCTCAGCACTATTGTACCTTTGTTGCTAAAAATTATTTCTTTCCCCTACAACCAGGGTAAATGCTTTGCTTTCTCTCATCATCATTTTTTGTTATAAAGACACATATGTGTTCAGCTGTGGTTGTTGTTGTTAAGTGCTAAAGAGTCATCTCCGACTGGCACAGCAGAACGAAACACCGCCCGGTCCCGTGCCAGCTCCATGATTCTTGCTACACTTGAGCCCATTGCTGCCACCATCCTGTCAATCCATCTCATTAAGGGCCTTCCCTTCTTTCGTCGACCCTCCACCTTACCAAGCATGACATCTTTCTCCAGGGAATCCTCCCTTCTGACAATATGACCAAAGTAGGTGAGATGAAGTCTGGCCATTCTCGCCTCCAAGGAGCATTCTGGCTGCACTTCCTCCAGGACAGATCTGTTAGTTCCTTCAGCAGTCCACGGTACTTTCAGCATTCTTTGCCAACACTGCAGCTCAAAAGCATCAACTCTTCTTCGGCCTTTCTTGTTCATTGTCCAGCTTTCACATGCATATGAGGCGATTGAAAATACCATGGCTTGTGTCAGGCACACCTTAGTCCTCAAGGAGACATATTTGCTCTTCAGCACTTGAAAGAGGTCCTTTGCAACTGATTTGCCCAGTGCTATACATCATCTGATGTCCTGACTGCTGCTTCCAATGGCATTGATTGTAGAACCAAACAATGTGAAGCCTTTGACAACCTCAATCTTTTTTCCATTTATCATGATGCTGCTTATAGGTCAAATTGTGAGGATTTTTGTTTTCTTTGTATTGAGGTGTAATCCATACTGCAGACTGTATTCTTCAATCTTCATCAGTAAGTACTTCAAGTTATCCTCACTTTCAGAAAGCAAAGTTGTGTCATCAGTATATCACAGGTTGTTAATGATTCATTCGCCAATCCTGATGCCACATTCTTCTTTATATACTCCAGCTTCTTGGATTATTTGCTCA
>NW_006921592.1:31991390-32020791 GCF_000298275.1 Orycteropus afer afer
CTGTTCCACAATCAGCTCTTGGCCTTGTTTTGGCTAAAGATATTGAGTTTTTCCATTGCCTCTTGGCACAGATGTAGTCGATCTGATTCCTGTGTACTCTGTCTGGTGAAGTCCACATGTATAGGTGCTGTTTGTGTCATTGAAAAAAGGTATTTTCAATGAATAAGTCCTTGGTCTTGCAAATTTCTATCGTGCGATCTTCAGCATTATTTCTGTCACCAAGGCCAAATTTTCTAATTACTGGTGATTCTTCTTTGTTTCCAACTTTTGCATTCCAATCACCAGTGATAATTAACACATCCTGATTGCATGTTAGGTCAATTTCAGATTGTAGAAGTTGATAAAAATCTGCAATTTCCTCATCTTTGGCTTTGGTGGTTGGTACATAAATTTGAATAATAGTCGTATTAATGAGTCTTCCTTGTAGGCATATGGATATTATCCTATCACTGACAGCATTGTACTTCAGGACAGATCTTGAAACATCCTTTGTGATGATGAATGTCATGCCATTCCTCTTCAAACTGTCATTCCTGACATAGTAGATCATATGGTTGTCTGATTCAGAATGGCCAAAACCAGTCCATTTCAGCTCACTAATGCCTAGGATATCAATCTTTATGCATTTCATTTCATTTTTGACAACTTCCAATATTCCTAGATTCATACTTCATACATCCCATGTTCCGATTATTAATGGATGTTTGCAGATGTTTCTCCTCAATTTGAGTCATGCCACATCAGCACATGGAGGTCCTGAATGACTTAACTTTATTCATATCATTAAGATTGTTTCTATTCTGATGAGGCAGCTCTTTCCCAGTCTTATTTTGAGTGTGTTCCAACCCAAGGGGCTAGTCTTCCTACACTGTGTCGGACAATGTTTTTAAGCTATTCATAAAGTAGCCCAGTAATGTATCAGACAGTGTTTCTCTGTTATTCATAAGGTTTTCCCTGGCCAATTTTTGAGAAGTGGATGGGCTGCTCTTTCTTCTTAGTCTGAATTAGTCTGTAAGCTGTGTTGAAACCTGTGCACCATTTGCAACTTTGCTGGCATCTGAAACACTGGTGGCACAGCCTCAAACCTCACAGCAACATACAAGCCTCACAGGATGACAAACTCACAGACAAGTTTGTCTCCCTTAGCTGCTGGAAACCTCTGCACCCTCCTTTTACCTAATTCCTACCTGAAACCTGCCACTCTGTGGTCCCCGGCAGCTCCTGGTCCCTCCTTTTCCTGGCTCTAGGGGGCTTGCCTCCCGACCCTTTTTACCTTGATATCCTGCTGCTCCGAAGGTCCCCAAGACTGCTCCTGGTCCTTCCCTTTCCTGGCTCCAGGGGACTTGGGGCCTAGCCTTGCCTCTCACCCCTTTCAGTTGTGGGAAACATTGTTTTTCTGGTGTGGAATTTGGTGAAGGGTTCATGTAAGAGATATTGGGATCAGATGACTAAAACTATGACTTTCCAGAACAAGCAACTATGTAACTCAAAAAGATAACTCCTGTAAGATACTGCTGATCTAAGTCAAGGACATATCATTAAATATTAATTCCATTAAGGTATGCCAGTAGGGAGTTACAATTCTGACCCAAATATATTTCTTTCTAGTAATTGAGTGTAATAGAGAACTAACACTCAGTGGATCATAACTGGGGTGGGCTGGGGGCCAGGGAGGAGGGTGGATCAGAATTACCTGGGAGCTGCTGCAGACCTTGGGTTGCCTCCTGATAAGGTTCATCAGAATAGTGGTGGTGGTGGGGAGGGGGATGTTGTTATATTTTGGAAAAGTTCCATGGTAATTCTTATGTACGCCAATCCAGGTAAGTATGGCTTAGAGATACGGAAAGGATAATTAGTGTGCCAACTTGCCATTGATCCTAAACCTGGCTGAATGGCCTTGGGAGTTGTATGGGCTTTTTTTCATATGTTTGGTTGCCTTTTGTTGTTTTGTGTGGAGCGCTGGTGGTTTAAAGAAAAAACATGTGGGTCCCACCTCTAGAAATTATGATTCAGGGCACCTTGGATGGGACCAGGTATCCACTCTCTTACCCTTGTGCTGTGTCTTCTTAAACTATCCCCTCAATATCCCCCTCTACCTGTTAGTGAATTTTGCCCCCTCCCCAAATATGTATTGGAGTTCTAACCCCTATACAAGTGGTTAAGGAGCTCTGGTGGCACAGTAACTAAGGTATTTGACTGCTAACCAGAAGGCTAGAATTCAAACCCATCAGCTCTCTGTGAAGGAAGATAGGCAATCTACTTCTGTAAAGATTTACTGTGTTGGAAACCCAAAGGGGGTCGCTGTGAGTCGGACTCAACTTGATGGCAGTGAGTTTGGTTTGCCTTTATACCTGTGGTTAAGGAGTCCCTTGGTGGTGCAAAAGGTTGGTGGTTTGAACCTGCTCAGAGGTGTCTCAGGAGACAAGCCTGACTCTGCTTCTGAAAGGTCACAGCTTTGAAAATCTTATGGAGCAGCTCTACTCTGCACACATGGGCTTTCCTTGGAATCAACTCCAAGGCTACTAATAACAACAACCACATAGCTGTGGATGAAATCCTATTTGGAAATAAGGTTTTCTTTGTTATGTTAACAAGACCATAACTGTGTGTCCTAAACCTAAACACTTCTGAGTTATATGGAGCAGCATAGACACAGGGATAAGACAGAGCAAAGGAGGGAAAGGGGGGATGCCACATGAACATCACCAAGAAACTGAGAAATGCCAGAGTTAAAGAAGCTGAGACAAGCATCTTCCCTGAGCTGACAGGGAGAGGCTTTCCCTAGAAAGAATGCTAGCCTCCTCAACTGTTAGAAAAGAAATTTCTCTTCATTAAAGCCACCCACTTGTGTTATTTCTGTCACAGCAGCACTAGATAACTAGGACACTGCCCCTCCCCCGGGGTCATCTGGGGTGATCAGCTAGGTTTGGAGCAACTGCCTTAGGCATGTCTTTCTAATATCACATGCTGCCAGCAAACCCTAGAGACCAGCGTGGTTCACACTCTGTTCTCGGATGCATGTTCTGCCTGGAGTGATGGTGTCCTGTACTACTAATCAAAGGAAGGGTCACATGCACAGAGGAAGCACTGGCCGGGCAGGACACTTGGTGAGGAGATCCAGGAGCCCCCTGTCCATGGAAAGGTGGGCCAAGGGTGTGTGGGGAGCATGAAAAATGTCCTCCACAAGGACCTGCTCAAGCCTCTGAATGTCTTCAGGTTGAGAGTCTATGGTCATAGAATGTTGCCCATTTTGTTAATATTAGAAGTCAATTACTGACCACAGAGAAGCCCAATGGTCCATCAGAATGACAGCTATTGGTGCTGATGGATCAAAAACCTCAGCATTCACCCTCCCAGCCCCTTATAAATCCTAGAATTCCACACCATATTTTTTTTTTTCATGGCATAAAATCCCTGGATGAGTTTGTAAAATAGTGGGAGAAAGGTAGAGGGAAGGAAGGAAAGAAGGAAGGGAGGGAAGGAAGGAGGGGGCGGGGAGAGGAAGGAAAGAATTCATAAGCAAATCTCAAGCATCTGTTATGTGCCAGGCACTGTGGTACAATGTGCTGGGGATAAAGCGGGGAACAAGAGCAGGCATGTTTCTGCTCTCATAAAATCTACAAAGATCTCAATGAGTTTGTTGCCTGGGGTTATTTAGCTCTGTGCCAAAGGGCATCCACTTGCCCTCTGGATCTGTTCACCCTTGGCTTTAGAGGCTGACCCTTACGACCCACATCAGTGGACACCGTGCTCTCTGGCAGGAAGCTGAGGGGAGGGAGGTGACTAGGGTGGGAATACTGCCTTCCTTGCCCCCTCTGTGTGAGGGTGCCTTGGGCTAGCTGTGTCCTACATGAAGCATCATTGCTACTTGGCAGGCAGTCTTCTCCTGAAGCTTTCTCTTTCCAGGTTCTTGTAATGCCTCCTTCTCTTTCTCCCGTCCTAGCCCAGGGTAGTAACTGTACTTCAGCGTCTCACCCCAGGTCACTGCACATTAGTCCTTGTGGGTCTTCCATCCTGCCTACACCTTTGTAGGAGTCCCAGTGTGCTGCAAATAATGAATGTTCTTGCTGTTAATGGAAAGGATGGAAGTTTGAGTCCACCCAGAGGCACCTTGGAAAAAAGGACGATCTGCTTCAGAAAAAATCAACCATTAAAAACCCTATGGAGCATAGTTCTACTTTGACACACATGGGTTGCATGAGTTGGATTTGACTCCAAGGCACCTAGTCACATCTTCATAAGAAGTTCCTTAGTGAATAAACCTTCTTTGAATTATCCTAATTATCCATCTTATTGAGACTGATACAAGCACTTCCAGTTAAAAGTTGGATTTGTGTTTGCCAAGTATGTTGATTTTTGCTTTAGTATAGTTGATGCTAAGCCATTTGTTCAGCTGCTTCTTAAGAAGGGTCACCCTGGTTTGCAATGATAAAATCATCTCATAAAATAGGATGCTTATCTTCCTATTGCTTTGGCAGGAGAATATACACTCGTTGAGGTAAAGGGCAGGGGAGCTAGAACATTGTTCTGCTTTATAACATTTTAAATTGCAACTTCAGTTGCCAAAATACTCTTCTTGACCATTATTATTCTGGCATTAATGCTATATTCTAGGCTTTGAAGATGCACAAATGGTCTGGGATTTTTACCAAGATGATACATGCTGATGAGAGGTTGATAAATGCTAAATGCTGCAGAAAGTCATTGTAATCAAGAGTTTTTTGGTGACATGGAACAGGATAGAAGCACTCGGATGTTCATTAGGTATGCCTGAAACACATTGCCTTTCATCAAAGACATCTCAGAGCGAGCAAGCCCTGAAAGGGGTTGTGATGAGAGCCCAACACATGTGCCCATTGTTAACTCCACAAAGGGTTTGCCCTGGGGAGCCATGTCATGAACTTACATTTGCTATTCATCTTTTTGTCTGAGCCCCACCCCAATACCTTCATGAAAATCTACAACTAGCCAGTTTTTCTGAAATGATGAATTTCTTGTAAAAAGATATGAATGTACTAAGTTTATGGTCTTTCATGGGAGTTACTTTGAGACTTCTTTTTTCATTTTGCTCCCTAAAGTCATTACTGCAATAAAAAGGAGGATGGCTGTGTAAATGAGGGTGGCTAGGGAGGT
This sequence comes from Orycteropus afer afer, assembly GCF_000298275.1. NCBI lineage: Eukaryota > Metazoa > Chordata > Mammalia > Tubulidentata > Orycteropodidae > Orycteropus > Orycteropus afer. The sequence goes on from NW_006921592.1 coordinate 31,996,524, forward strand.
TCCTCAAAGCTAGTTGCAGCCCTTGTATAATACATTGATCTGGAGATAAGAGGTAAAATTTTCTCAGAAGATGGTTGGGGTTTGCATCCCAGGAGGATTGGCCAGAGGCTTTTGTCATCTTTGATCATTAACCTTTACAGGTGAAGGCATTTCAAATGTCATCTACCCTCTAATGTTATAGCTGAGGAAATTGAGGCTCAGAAGTATTAAAAGACTTACCCAGGAAATAGTTGTTGCCCAAACACAGAGGAGAACTTTGATTCGCTAATGTCTTTCTTTTTTTTTTTTTTTTTCTATTGTACCCCTATACCTCTTAATAGTCTTATACACACTTCTGTTTTTCACAGCAATAGGATACTGCAGTGTGGTTAGAACCTCCCATTTTCTCAGGCATATCAAATGATTCACTGTACAGGAATTTGAGACCAAAATAAATTTAAGATAGTCTGAAGGCATGGTGAAAAACAGAGCTCCAGTGATTGGCAGAATATCTGTTGAGATGTTTCAACAAACAGATGCAACACTGGAAGCTCTCTTTTATGCCAAGAAATTTGGGAGACAGCTACCTGGCCAACTAACTGGAAGACATCCATATTTGTACCCATCCCAAAGAAAGGTGATCCAACAGAATGTGGAAATTATCTAACAATACCATTAATATCACATGCAAGTAAATTTTTGCTGAAAATAATTCAAAAACAGTTGCAGCAGTACATAGACAGGGGATTGTTAGAAATTCAAGCCAGATTCAGAAGAGGACTTGAAATGAGGGATATCATTGCTGGTGTCAGACGGATCTTGGCTAGAAACAAAGGATAGCAGAAAGATGTTTAACTGTGTTTTATTGGCTATGCATTTGACTGTGTGAATCATGACAAATTACGGATAACATTGTGCAGAATGGAAATTCCAGAACACTAAATTGTGCTCATAAAGAACCTGCCCATAGGCCAAGATGCAGTCATTCGAATAGAATAAGGGGATACTGCATGGTTTAAAATCAGAAAATGTGTGTGTCAGGGTTATGTTCTTTCACCACATTTATTCAATCTCTATGCTGACCAAATAATCCGAGAAGCTGGAATGTATGAAGAAGAATGCAGCATCAGGATTGGAGGAAGACTCATTAACAGACTGCTTTATGCAGATGACACAACCTTGCTTGCTGTAAGTGAAGAAGACTTGAAGCACTTACTGATGAAAATCAAAGACTACAGTCTTCAGTGTGGATTGCACCTCAACAAAACAAGACCAATAAGCAATATCCTGATAAATGGAGAAAAGATTGAAGTTATCAAAGATTTCATTTTACTTGCATCCACGATCAAACAACAAGACAAGAAATCAAATGACATATAGCATTGGGCAAATCTGGTGCAAAAGACGTCTTTAAAGTGTTAAAGAGCAAAGACTTCACTTTGAAGACTAAGGTGTGCCTGACTCAAGCCATGTTCTTTTCAATAGCCTCATATGCATGTGATAGCTGAACAATGAATAAGGAAGATCAAAGAATAATTGACGCATTTGAATTAGGCTATTAGTGAAGAATACTGAATGTACCACAGACTGGCAGAAGAAGGAACAAATCTGTCTTGGAATCAGAGCAGCCAGAATGCTTCCTAGAAGCAAGGATGATGAGACTTTGTCTTTGATTCTTTGGTCATGTTAACAGGAGGCAGCAGTCCATGGGGAAGGATATCATGCTTGGTAGAGTAGAGGGTCAGTGAAAAAGGGGAAGACCCTTAACAAGTTGGATTGACACAGTGGATGCGACAATGAACTCAAGTACAGCAACAATTGTGAGGATAGTGCAGGATCTGGCAGTGTTTCTTTCTGTTGTACATGGGGTTTCTGTGTTGGAATCAACTCAACAGTATCTAACAATAACAATGATGATAATATTATTATAACCTGAAAATATTCACCTCAAGTTTGAAGATAATGAGCTCTTATTTTAAATATTTTATTGTATTTTTGGTGAAAATATTCATGGACAATTTTTGCACTTGGTACTCAGTGACACTGATGACATTCTCCACATTGTGTCAACATTCTCATTATTTCTGTCCTAGTTGCTATATTTCCATTTACTTAGACTTCAGAAAACCAAACTCACTGCCGACGAGTTGGATCCAACTCATAGCGACCCCTCCTTGGGCTTCCGAGGCAGTATCCCTCTGGAAGTAGATTGCCCAACCTTCCTTCCGAGGAGCAGCTGGTGAGTTTGAACCACCAGCCTTCTGGTTAGCAGTCAAATGCCTTAGGCATTACAGCACCAGAGCTCCCTTACTTAGACTTCCACCCCCAAAACTTTTCATTTATATCTTATGGTCATGGGTGTCTATTTGGCAACAAGGATTTTTTTTTTTTTTTTTTAATTTTTACATGGTTGATAAAGTCTGGAGTTAGAGATGAAATTCTCCTATGCAAGCAGACCTTGGAGATAATGTGTATTTATTTCCAGACTACCTCAATAAAGTAAGTATCATAATAAAGTGAGTCACATGTATTTTTTGTTCTATACTTAGACTGAAGTCTATTCAGTGTGCAATAGCCATTATGAAAATGTTGTGAGAATGGCCAGACTGTGACAGAGACACAAAGTGTGCATATGCTGTGGAAAAATGGTGCAGACAGACTTGCTCGATGCAGGATTGCCACATACTTTCAATTTGTTAAAAATAAATACAATATCTGCGAAGTGTACTAAAGTGAGGCATAATAAAATGAGGTATGCCTGTACTTACCCCACACACTGCAGTTTATAATATTAAATTGTGTGATAAATGTTCTTTTCCAGTTATTTCTTCATTGACTTAGGTCTCTATACTTGGAAAAAAGGCTTCCAGAGAAACAAATTTTCCTTTCCAGACGTCCTGTGGATGAAACTTTGACAAAATCATTGTCAATTCTGACATTTAATTCTCCTAAAATCATCTTGTCCGTTTCAGGATGCCTAAAATACATAAGAACCACTTGTCTATCAGTTTGTCATTCTGTGGTGGCGTGTGTGCTGCTATTATGCTGGAAGATATGTCACAGGTATTCCAAATACCAACAGGGTCACTTATGATGAACAGGTATCAGTGAGCTTCCAGACTAAGACAACCTAGGAAGAAAGTCCTGGTGATCTGCGTCTGGTGATCTACTTCTAATAAAAACCATATGGATCACAGAATGTTGTCTGAGATTTTTGACTCACTTACTTTGGACATGTCATCAGATGGAACTGATTGGTGGAAAAAGGACATCATGTTTGGCAAAGTGGAGGGCAAGTGATGGTGAGGGAAACTATCAATAAGATGGACTGATACAATGGCCACAACAACGACTGAAACATACAAATGACTGTAAAGATGGCACAGGACCAGGCAATTTTTCATGCTGTTACAACTAACAGAGCTAACAAAACAATTAACAAAAGTATTCAAAGATTAGAAGACAATCAAATGGATGCTAGATATCTTAGGAAATATTTGCACATTGGTAGATAGGATATTAGGATTAGGTAACATATGATCAAGAACTAATAGCATTTAAGGAAAAAATCCAAGCTGCACTGAAGGCATTGGCAAAAAACTAGGTTCTAGGAATTGACTGAATACCAACTGAGATGCTTCAACAAACAGAAACAATGCTGGAAGCAATCACTCATCTATGCCAAGAAATTTGAAAGACAGCTAACTGGCCAACCAACTCGAAGAGATCTGTATTCTAGCCATTCCAAAGAAAAGTGATCCAACAGAATGTAGAAATTATCAAACAATATTATCAATATCACACATAAGGCAAGTTTTACTGAAGATAATTAAAAACAAATGGCAGCAGAATATAGATAGGGAACTGCCAGAAATTCAAGCTAGATGCAGAAGAGGACATAGAACAAGGGTTATCAGTGCTGATATCAGAAGGATGTTGGTTGAAAGCAAAAAAATACCAGAAAGATGTTTACTTATGTTTCTTTAACTATGCAAAGGCATTCAACTATGTGTATTACAACAAATTATGGATAGCTGTGCAAAGAATGGGAATTCCAGAACACTTAATTGTGGTCATGCAGAACCTGTACATAGACCAAGAGGAAGTTGTTCAAACCATACCAGGAGATACTGTGTGGTTTAAAATCAGGAAAGGTGTGCATCAGGGTTGTATCCTTTCAACATGCTTATTCATCCTGTGTGCTGAATGTGGTAGTTAAGGTTGTATGCCAACTTGGCTGGGACTGGTTGAGTGGTTGGGCAGCTGGAGGTAGTTGTTTCCCATGGTGAGATTGGTAATTAACTCCATGGTGGAATCTACTGGAGCAGCTGAGTAGCTGCTTTAGGGATGTGGGCTACTTCCAGAATATAAGAAGCAACTTTGAGGAAGGTCTCCAGCTGATGGCATGCCTGAACCCTGCAAGTAGCTGAGTCATTGTTCAGCAGCCTGCCATGTTGCCCTGCTGATCTTGGGACTTTTAATGGACTTGAATTAACGGCCTGCTGTGTGATTTGGTAATATTGGGACTTACGCCTTTTCACTTGTTGACCTTGGGTTTGTCAGCCTCAGCAGCCAGCAGCTGCCTGAGTAAAGAAAGTCTCCAGCTTCAGGGGGCTGGGAACAAGGGCTGAAGCCCAAGGTTGCCCCAAGCGTTTGGCACTTTGAACTCAGACTTAAAGCCTCGAAAATTGTAAAAGAGTAAACTCTTATTTGTTAAAGCCATCCCATTTGTGGTATATTCCTGTCAGAGTGGCACTAGGTAACCAAAACACTGAGCAAATAATCTGAGAAGCTGGACTATATAAAGAAGAGTCAAGATAGGATGAAGATTCATTAACAAGCTACAATATGCAGATGACACAACCTTGCTTGCTGATAGCAAAGAATTAAAGCACTTACTGATAAAGATCACTGTGGTTTACACCTCAACATAAAGAAAAAAAAATCCTCACAACTAGAATGATAAATAACATCATCATAAATGCAGAATAAAGATTGAAATTGTCAAGGATTTCATTTTACTTGCCCACGGAAGCAGCAGTCAAAAAATCAAATGACATTTTTCATTGGGCTAGTCTGCAGCAAAAGACCTATTTAAAGTGTTAAAAAGCAAAGATGTCATTATGAAGACTAAGGTGTGCCTGAAGAATTCCTTGAATCAAATGAAAGTGAAAACACAATACCAAAATCTTTGGGACACAACAAAAGCAGTGCTCAAATGGCAATTTACAGCAATAAACACACACATCATTGAAGAAGAAAAAACCAAAAGAAACACCTTAACCCAGTATCTCCAACAATTACAAAAAAGAATAGCACACACACACAAAAAGCCTACAATCACTAGAAGAAAGGAAATAAGATATATTTAAGCAGAAATAAAATGAAGCAGAAAAACGATAGAAAGAATTAAGACTAGAAGTTGGTTCTTTGAAAGGGTTAATAAAATTGACACTCCTCTGACAAATCTAAAAAAAGGAAAAGATGCAAATAACATGAATAAGACATGAAATAGGCAATGTCACAACAAAACCTACTGAAATAAAAAGGGTAATAACAGAATACTATGAAGAACTGTACTCTAACAATTTTGAAAACCTAGAAGAAATGGGCAAATTTAAAGAAACACGCTACTTACCCAAACTAAGACACTCCGAGGTAGAAAATTTCAAGCAGACCCATCACAAAAGAAGAAATTGAATAGGTCGTGGGGGGGGGGGAACCTCCAACAAAAAAATTCCTGGCAAAAATGACTTCACTGGCAAATTCTACCAAACATTCAGAAAAGAACTGATACCGATTCTACTCAAATTATTCCAAAACATAGAAAAGGATGGAATCCTCCCTAACTCATTTTATGAAGCAAGCATAATTCTGATAGCAAAACCAGTCAAAGATATCACTAAAAAAGAAAATTATAGACCTATATCCCTCATGGACATTGATGCAAACATTCTCAACAAAATCCTAGCCAGTTTCAAAAGAATAATACATCATGACCAAGTGGGATTTATACCAGGTATATGCAAGGATGGTTCAACATTAGAAAAACAATCCATGTAATCCACTACATTAAAAAAAAAAAAAAAAGGATAAGGACAACATAATCACATCAATTGATGCAGAAAAGGCATTTGACAAAATTCATCACCCATTTTTGATAAAATGGGAATGTAAGCAAAATGGGAATATAAAGGAAATTCCTCAACATAATTCTTCAACATAAGGGCACATACATAGAACCAACAGCCAACATTTTTTCTCAATGGAAAGAGATTGAAAATATTCCCATTGTGAATGGAAACAAGACAAGGATGCCCTTCATTGCCATCCCTGTTCAATACTGTGTTAGAAATACTAACCAGAGCATTAATGAAAGAAAGGGAAATAAAAGGCATTCAAACTGACATAGAAGAAGTAAAACTACCTCTATTTGCATATGATAGGATCCTGTACATAGAAAATCCTAGAAACTTAACAAAAAAACTACTAGAACTAATAAAAGAATTCAGCAAGATGGCAGGGTACAAAAACAATGTACAAAGATCCATAGGTTTCTCTACATTAACAAAGAAAACTCAGAAAAGGAAATCAGGAAAAGAATAACATTTACAATAACCACCCAAAAGATGAAGTACTTAGGAATAAATCTAACCAGAGACAAAAAAAACAAAACAAAACAAAACAAAACAAAAAAACCTGTATAAAGGAAACTATAAAACACTACTATAAGAAACCAAAAGAGATTTACATAAATGGAAGAATATACTGTAATCATGGATAGGAAAGCTTAACATTGTGAAAATGCCAAAAACTACCCAAAGAGTTCTACAGATATATTGCAATCCTGATTCAGGTTCCAACATCATTCTTAAAAGAGATGGAAAAACTAATCATCAATTTTATATGGAAAGGAAAGAGACCCTGGATAAGCAAAGCACTACTAAAGAAGAAGAGCAAAGTAGGAGACCTCTCACCCCCTGAACACAAATCCTAGTGTATAGCCATGGTGCTTAAGACAGCCTGGTACAGGTATAATGACAGACACATCAAACAATGGAACAGAATTGAGAACGTGGAAGTAAATCCATCCACTAATGGACAGCTGATTTTTGACAAAGGACCGAAACCCATTAACAAATCATGCTAGCAAAAGTGGATATCCATTTGCAGAAAAATGAAACAGGATCTATGTCTGTCAACATACACAAAAGTTAATTCAAGATGGATTAGAGATCTGAATGCAAAACCCAAACTATAAAGATCATCAAACAAAAAATAGTGGCAAACTTACGGGCCTTCCTTCATATATGGCATAAATACACTAGCAAACATAACAAAACAAATAGCAGAAGACAAACTAGGCAATTGGGACTTCCTAAAAACAGAACATTTGTGTGCATCAAAAGACTTCATTAAAAGAGTTAAAATAGAACTTGTAGACTGGAAAAAAAATTTGGTGATGACATACTGGACAAGAGATTAATCTCTAAAATTTATAGAAAGCTTCAACACTTTAACAACAAAAAGACAAACTATATAATTTAGACAGAAGGAAGGTTGGGCAATCTACTCCTGTAGTGATATCGCCTCGGAAACCCAAGGAGGGGTCGTTATGAGTCAAGTCCGACTCGATGGCACATAACAACAACAACATACAATTTAGAAATGGGCAGAAAACAGGAAAAGATACTTCACCAAAGAAGAGAGTCAAGTGGCCAACAAACACATGAAGAAATGTTCAGGATCATTAGCCCTTAGAGAGATGCAAATCGAAACAACAATGAGATGCTATATTATCCCAGCATTAATGTTGTTGTTGTTGTTGTGTGCCGTCGAGTCGGCCTCGACTCATAGCGACCCCTCCTTGGGTTTCCAAGGCAGTATCACTACGGAAGTAGATTGCCCAACCTTCCTTTTGAGGAGTGGCTAGTGGGTTTGAATTGCCAGCCTTCTGGTTAGCAGTCAAGTGTCTTAGCCACTTTGCTACCAGAACTCCTTCCCAGCATTAATAGCAAAGTTAAAAAAAGAAAACAACAAATGCTGGTGAAAGTGTGGAGAGACTGGAAACTTCATACACTGCTGTGAATGGTACAACTACTGTGGAAAATGGTATAGTCCTTCCTTAAAAAGTTGGAAATAGAGATACCATACGATCCAGCAATCTCACTACTGGGTATATACCCTAGAGAAATAAGAGCCATAACACGAATAGATATATGGACATGGGTGTCCATCACAGCACTATTCACAATAGCAAAAAATGGAAACAACCTAAATGCTCATCAACAGATGACTGTATAAACAAACCATGGCACATATGCACAATGAAACAGTACACAATGTTAAAGGATAATGAGTGATATGCAAAACACTTCATAATATGGACGAACCTAAAGGACACTATGCTGAGTTAAATTAGTCAATTATAAAAGAACAAATATTATATGAGACTACTATCGTAACAAGTCAAGGAAAAGTTTACAGACAGAAAGAATCATTCTTTGAAGGTTACCAGGTATGGGAGGGAAGGGGAGGGTAAGCCACTATTAACTTGGGTGAAGGGAAAAGCAATATACAATAAGTGGGAGGCCAGCACAAAATAATCAAGGCAGAAGACACTGGGAGGAGCACAAGAGTTAATGGCAACAACGGTTAATGCTATTACAATAACAGTAAGAACAATAATCTACCAGTGGATACGTAGACAGACACTCAAGCTTAACAGGGGTGGGGAGGTGAATGGATACACACACATGAATATATGCAATTTGACAGAGGATATTCCTACATATGTATGTACATGTGCTACAAATATATCCGTGAATATAGTAGAGTATAGGAGCTCTGGTAGTGTAGTACCTAAGGCACTCGACTGCTAACCAGAAGACTGGCGGTTCAAACCCACCAGCCACTCCTCAGAAGGAAGGTTGTGCAATCTACTTCCCTAGTGATACTGCCTCAGAAAGCCAAGGAGGGGTCGCTATGAGTTGGGTCTGACTTGACAGCAAATAACAACAACAACATAGTAGAGCATGTAGGGGATAAAGATATGAAAACTTCTTAGCTATAACCACACACCCTGAGGAAAAGAATCACTGGGCCTGGGTCCTCAGGACCATATTCTTTGGAGACATCAAGGTTAATTGGCATAGCATGGTCCACAAAGGCAATATCCTACATCCTACTACTTTGGTGAATAGTGAACTGGGGTCTTAAAAACTAGTGAGCAGCCATCTAGGTGCAATTATTGGTATCTCCCTGTCCTCAGCAAAGGAGAGTGAAGAAAATCAGACTCAAGGAAATAATTAGTCCAAAGTGTTAATGGACTAGGTGAACCCCAGCCTTCATGACCATGAGACCAGAAGAACTAGATAGTGTCTGGCTACAATTACTTACCAACCTGAAAAGGATCACAATATGAGGTCCCAGACAGAGTAGGAGAAAAATGTGGAATAAAACTCAAACCCATAAGAAAGATCAAGCTTACTGGTCTGAAGGGGAAGGCCCTCAATGAGGTAGATTGACATGGTGGTGGTGGTGAAGGGCTCATGTGTAGCAAGAATCAGGAAGCTGGCTCAGGACTAGGTGGTGTTTCTTTCTGCTGTGCATAGGGTCACTATGAGACGGAGACGACTCTATGGCATTTAACAACAACAGCAACTGCTCTGATAGAGACCAGTAAGATTATGGCCCTTAAACACCCCTCATGCCTAAAACTGAACTCATCCCATGGCTCAACTTTTAACCAAATGATAGACAGACCTGTAAGGTGAACAATAACGTCAGAGAGGAACACACTCCTTAGACCAATGAAATATATGAGATCAAAATGGCAGCATTTGTCTGATAAAGATCAGAAGGCAGGAAGGGATAGGAAAGAAGCATGAAGGGGAACAATACATACAGTGTTCTGGTTGTCTAGTGCCACTCTGGCAACAATATACCACAAATGGGATGGCTTGAAGAAACAGGAGTTTATTCTCTTACAGTTTTGGAGGCTTTAGGTTGGAATTCAGAGTGCCAGCCTCTAGGGGCTGGGTGAAAGCCCCTCAACCTTGGGGTCCAGCTGTGCCTCCTGCTCCCAGCCCACTGAAGCTAGATTTTCTTCACTCAGACAGCTGCTGGATGCTGAGGCTGACAAGCTCAAGGTTGACAAGTAAAAAGGCATAGTCCCAATGTTACCAAACCACATGGCAGGCCATTAATTCAAGACCATTGAAAGTCCCGTGGCAGGCTGCTGAAACAACAACACGGCTACATGCAGGATCCAAGCGTGCCATAAGCTCAAGACTATCCCCAAGGCTTCTCCTTATATACAGGAAGCAGACCACATCCCAAAGGCAGCTACTCAGCTGCTTGTGGTAGATCTCACCATGGAGCTGATTGCCAGTCTCATCATGGGGAGTAGCTACCACCAGCTTCCCAGCCACTCAACCAGGCCCAGCCAAGTTGACACACAAACACAACTACCACACACAGGGTGGGAAGAATGCTGTTACATTGTGGGGATTGCAATGAATGTTGCAAAACAAAATGTGTATGAATTGTTGAACAGCAAACCAGTTTAATCTGTAAACTTTCACCCAAATCACACACACACACACACACACACACACACAAATGATTGAAGTTGTCAAGGATTTCATTGTACTTGAATCCACAATCAATGTCCATGGAAGCAGTAGTCAAGTAATCAGGACGTACTACATTGGTCAAATCTGCTGCAAAAGGCTTCTTTCAAGTGTTAAAAGCACAGGTGTCACTTACCTTAAGGACTAAGGTATACCTGACCCAAGGCGTGGTATTTTCAATCACTTCATAGGCATGGGAAAGCTGGACAATGAATAAGAAAGACCAAAGAAGAATTGATGCTTTGGAATTATGGTTTTGGGGAAGAATATTGAACATACCATGGAATGCCAGGAGAATGAACAAATCTGTCTTGGAAGAAGTACAGTCAGATTGCTCCTTAGGAATGAGGATGGTGAGACTTAGTCTCAAGTACTTTCTGCATGTCATCAGGAGGGACCAGTCCCTGGAGAAGGACATCATTCTGGTAAAGTAGAGTCAGTGAAAAAGAGGAAGACCTTCTTGTGAATTGCACAGTGGCTGCAACATGGAGGTCAGTCATAGCAATGATTGTGAGGATGATATGGGACCGGGCAGTGTTTTGTTCTGTTGTACTTAGGGTTGCTATGAGTCATAACTGACTCCATAGCACTAACAACAACAAGCAGGATATTTCTGTTAAGATGTACCAGGTGGTCTTATCGGGAAGCTAGATCTAAACAAGATGAACACATTTTTTAGTTCATGTACCAGGTGACTGAGTTCAATATGCCTTGCTCACTCTTGCAACAACACAAACTGCTTTGATTAAATGTTGGAACAGAAGAAAAATAATAGGGTGTTGAACTCTCCTTCAATGGCCCCATTCTGCCTACTCTCACATGGCTTAACACGCTCATTTTGAAGGAGAAGAACTGAATGATCAGAGAAATAACAGGATCAATTAACGAACACAGTTGCCCTCCTTGGTAGGCCAATGTGCTTTTCACCAGGATAGTAGCTGAGCAGAGAGCTCAGCAGTGGTGGGTTGAGGCAGTTCTAACTATCTAGCAACATTCACGAGGAGTAAACCTAGGTTTGGCCACAACCTAATTAACCAAGTCACAGAATATGCCTCATGGTATTAAAAGAAGTAGTTGTTTGAGGGATTTATGCTCTGCACTCTTCCCAACCAACTGTGTTCCCCAAAGCCTATCTCTTGGATCATTAGCCTTTCAATATACACCAAAACAACAATTTTCAGTGGCCAAGCAAATGTGGAGATTGCCACACACGTACCATCCTCCTCCTGGCATTCCTGGGTGGTGCAAATGATTAATGCACTCAGCCACTAACTGAAAGGTTGGGGGTTCCAGTTCACTCAGAGGGGCCTCAGAAGAGAAGTCTGGCAGGCTTTTCTCAAAATCAGCCCTTGAAAACTCTGTGTCACACAGATGTACTCTCATAGGCATGAGACTGCCATGCATCCAAATTGACTCAATGGCAACAAGGTTTGGTTTGGTTTGGTTTCGTTTGGTTTTTATAGCCCCCTCAGAGAGATGCATTGTGTGTATTAGGATTTTGAAAGCTTCCCAATGTCTTGCAATAAGAAAGCTATTTAAGTTTCTTTAACCAGGTATTTCCAGATTTATTTGATCATGGACAATTTGTTCATGTAAATTTACAAGCAATGCATTTTAAGAAATCTGTCTAAAATGTATATAACTTGAAGGGATGTATGCATTGAAAAAGATTTTTGATCAAGTTCATAGATGCTACAGAAAGAGATCGGTAGGGATATCCTTACAGAACACTTGAGTGACACTTCTTACACTCTCCCACAATATATTCCCTATGACTATCAGCAGAGATGGAATAATAAGCTGGCCTTGCCATGCTTTTTACCCATTAAAAACAAACAAACAAAGTCAATTGCTGTCAAATAAATTCTAACTCCTGGCAACCCCATGTGTTCATAGAGTTTTCATGGCTGTGACCTTTTGGGAGCAGATTGCTAGGCCTTTCTTCCTAGTCTGTCTTAGACCGGAAGCTCTGCTGCAACCTGTCCACATGGGTGACCCTGCTGGTATTTGAAATACTGGTAGTTTCCAACATCAGAGCAACATGCAAGCCACTACAGTTACAACAAACTGACAGGTGAGTGGTGGTTATGAAAGTCTGTTTTTGTTGTTGTTAGTTGCTATTGAGTCAATTCTGACTCATGGCAACTCCACGTGTACAGAGCAGAACTGTAGTCCACGGAGTTTTCATGGCTATAAGCTTTCAGAAGCAGGACACTAATCCTTTCCTCCTAGGTTCCTCTAGGTGGATTTGAACTTTTGGTTAATAGCTCAGCATCAGTAACTGTTTGTACCACCCAGGTCTGTCTGAATTGCTGCGGTGTGCATGACTTGTTTGTACGTGTCCTGGATAACTAGATGGCTTAGAAAAGAAGAAAGTATTGGGCTAACAATCAGAAAGCATGATATGGTTTGGCCTTTATCAGAGGGCTGTGATAGGATAGCTTAGGGGTGTCACCCCTTTGTAGGGTGTTATAACATACATCTATCCTCAGTCACAGGCAGGACTTTAGTATCCACCAGGCCTCTCCTGTATGATTGAGACCTCAGAAATACCATCTGAAGGTGATGATGAGGAGAGAAGGCTGATGACATAACGTCTACAGTGCTGGGGTCACCTCGGGAGGAGCAGTGTTTGGTACAAAGAGCTGTGTTGTTCCTTGGGGATGTGGAAATGGACTCCTTGGTGCCCTATAGAAACTATGCAGCATAATCTGGTGGCTCATATAATGGTGTGGGTAGTCAGATGCCTGTCTAACAAAGACCTTTGGTTTTAAGTAACAGAAACTACCTTGAGCTAGTTCAAGAAAAAAAAGAAAGTATATTGAGAAATCCTTGAGCATATTATGGACTTTAAAGAATTTGAATGGCTGAGTCTTAAGAACTTCAAGGGCATAACAATTCAAGGAACCTGCTTTTACTCTCAGTTTCTATGTCTCCACTCTAATTCTTGAAAAAGAGAGCTCTCTTAGCCCAGTGTCTTAGGTCAAGTGTTCATTCTAGACCATTTAGCTATGACTTATCCAACAGCCTTTTTTCCTTTTCCTCTCCTGTTAGGACCCTGATTTGTTCAGGTGGGTGTGATATATCTTGATCTCAGGGAAAATAGGTCACTTCTCAAGCCCCAGGGATTAATTGTGATGGTCTAAACCAGTCATGTGTTAATGACTGGTAACAGTTTGATACCTGATGTGACTGATAATATATGGGGTCCTCATGGGTTGAAATCAGCAACTGTTTCCTTTTTTCAAACCAGTCATAGTTATCTCATTTCCCTTTTTCAGTAATTGGCCTAGAGATGGACATGAGACTCATTCTAATTTAGGAGATAAAACAGAAGTTGGGCATATAGGGGTTCTGGGAATGCCATGGCTCTTTGTCCCTTTTTCTTTCCCCTTTACCTCTGCAATGTGGACATGATGCCTGGTGGTACCACGATGTGCCAAGCATGAGATGAAAGCTGTCTGCTAGGAACTGTGAGGTACAAAGAAAGAGTCAATGTCCCTGTATGGCTGAGCTCCACACCCATCCTCAAGTGTATACTTCCTGATTCTTTATTGGAGAAAAATTATGACTATTTGTTGAAGTCACTGTGTGTTATGATGGGTTGCTATTACTTGCCACCAAAAGCATTCCTAAGTGACAATGTTATGTAGTATAAACATGGGTGCTAGAGGCCAGCCCCTATAGATCAGAGAGTGATTCTCAAATCTTTATTAGAGGAGAGGGAGGAGAACAACTCATGAAATGGTGACATATCCCAACCTCTCTGCAAAAACCACTCTAAAGCCTTAAAATCTCAACACTGCTGCAGAGTAGAGAGAAGAAAACGCTCATTGTGCCAGTACACACATGTCCTAGATAGAATTCATTCATTCAGTCTACTTATATTTATTGTTGTTAGGTTCCTTTAAGTCTATTTTGACTCATAACAACCACAATGTGACACAGTAGAACTGCCACCATGGCTGTCATACCTGACATAATTTATCAGTGAATTTGTCACATGGGATCACAGAATTGGAAGCTCCCTCATAGGCTCTCCTTTCCTTTATCCCTCTGGTGTCTGGTGTCACCCAGAACAGAAGAGCCAGAGTGCCCTCACCCTAGCTTCCAGCAGCTACCTGCTCCACCACATAGCAGTCCAGCTCCAACAGAGAATCCCATTCACCTTCTCTAACATTTGAACTTGGGGTGCACTTGAGACCACTGTGATTACACTCTGGGCAGTTAGGTTTCCTATGTAGATTTTGTGTTGTTGGTGCGATCCTAGGAATGTGTTTATGCCCCTTTGGAAAGGAAAACTCCCTGGAAGTCCCTGGGTGACCATTTAGAAATCCGGGTTCAGTTCTCTAAGACTTGGTACACAGAGAATCAGAAAACATCAAAGTTGGAATTGACCTTGGAGATTGATCTTCCTGTTGCCATTGGGTTGATTCTAATTCATGGTGACCCCATGTGCTTTAGAGCAGAAGTGTTCTCCACAGGGTTTTCAGTGGCTGATTTTTCAGAAGTAGATCACCAGGCCTTTCTTTTTAGGTGCCTCTGGGTGGATTTGGACCTCCAACTTTTCAGTTAGCAGCCAAGCCCATTCACTGCTTGCACTACCCAGGGACTCCTTAGAGATTAATAGTGCTCCTTTTATAAATGGGGGTTGGGGAGAGAAATGATCTGACCAGGGGTAATAGTAATACTTGCAATGTTGTTGTTGTTGTTGTTGTTATGTGCCATTGAGTCGGACCCGACTCACAGCAACCCCTCCTTGGGTTTCTAAGGCAGTATCACTATGGAGGTAGATTGCCCCATCTTCCTTCCAAGGAGTGGCTGGTGGGTTTGAACCGCCAGCCATCTGGTTAGCAGTCAAGTGACTTAGGCACTATGCTACCAAAGCTCCCAACACTTGTGATAGGAAGCCTTGCTGGATCCATATTGTTTTTTCATACATATGTTTACAACATTTCATTATAATGTGTTATTTGGACTTGCAAAACAAACAAAAAACATCTAATGTGTCAACGACATGTTAATCAAAATTCCCTGTGCATCAACATCCTATGTAGCATTATTTTTCTCATTTCACAGACAAGGAGAGGAAGGCCCAGAAAAGTTAAATCCATTCCGTTAGTAAGTTGCAACACTGAACTCACACTTGTCTCTTGCCTTTCATCCAACATTATTTCCAAGTCCAGCCCCACTTTTGTTCTCTGGGGTTGAAGGGCTGAGCAGAAATTAATTACAACTTAGGTAGGGCAGTTTCTTAGTGTCCTGGGCAGCCATGACAAAATGTCACTAAATGGATGGCTTTAAAGAACAGAAACTTATTGTCTCACAGTCCTGAAGTCCAAGTCAGGGTATCGGCCATATTGATTCTTTTGAGACCTCTGAAATTGTCCCCTGGCTCTCTCGTAGCTTCTGGTGGCTCTGGGCAGTCACTGGTATTCTTTGGCTTGCAACTGCTGTTCATCCTACTCCATCTTAAAGGAACTTATTTCCAAACAAGGGCATATTTACAATCCATAATAAGTAGGACATGGAGGTGCTCTGAAAGGTCTCTACTCCATTCTGGGATCCTAGGAGATCTCAAGAGAGGAGTTGACTATTAGGGACTCTTCTTCACCTTTACTGGCTTACAGCCCTGCAGTTGAAGCAGAGGCCCCTTGGCCCTAACATAACTGAGTACTATCTCAGTAGCTCCCTCCATGTACTTCTCTCTCTCACTTTTTAAATTGTGATTTGGGTGAAAGTTTACAGAGCAAATTGATTTTCCATTCAACAATCCATACACATTCTGTTCTGTAACATTCACTGTCATCCCCATACTGTAACAGCACTCTTTCTACTGCCTCTCTAAGCTCATCCCTTCCCTTCATTCTTCCTTTCCATCCCCTCCCACTTTTCTGGTTCTATCCTGCAAATGCTGTCCTCCTGATCTCATATGCTTGATTATTGTAATGAGTGCATGCCCTCCTGATGTTACTGTTCACCTTGTAGGTCTATTGTTTGGCTGTCAGGTGAGTCATGAGCGTTAAGTTCAGTTCCTGGCTTGAAGTGTATTTAAGGGTCATAGTCTCAGGAGTTCCACCAATCTTCATCAGGCTGGTAAGCCTGGTCTTTTAAATGATTTTGAGTTTTGTTGCACATTTCCCTCTACTCTCTCTGAGACCTCTTATTATGATCCCTTTCAGAGCAATCAGCAGAGATAGCTGGGCACCAACTAATTCTTCTGGTCTTATAGTTGTGGAGGCTGGCGTTTATGTTCTTCATTAGTTCTTTGGACTAATTATTTCCTGCATCTTTGATTTTCTTCATTCATGTTTGCTCCAGACAGGGAGAGGCCAAGAGTTGGACCTTACATGGACACTCTCAAGCTTTTAAGCCTCCATGTGTTTTAAAGACCACCTCCCAGACATAGTGTGGCATTTGAAATCACTTGGTTCTTGAAATCAATTGACTTGGTCCAAATCCTGGTTTTACCATTTACTATGGGTAACCTTAGGTAGATCACCTCCCAATGTCTCAGTTTTCTCATCTTTAAAATGGGGCCAGTGATAACACTGTCCTAAAAGGTAGTAAAGACCAAAGGAGGTAAAGCACTTAGGAGAGTAAACACTCAATAAATTTAGTCATTGCTGCACTTGCTCTTGATGAACTTGAAGGAATTCTGTCCTAGATCTGAGTTTTCCGCAGCAGTACGTAGAGAACAAGGAGCCTTGGTGGTGCAATGGTTAAGTGCTTGGCAGCTAACTGAAAGGGTGCCATTTCTAACCCACCTGGTGACTCCATGGGAGAAAGACCTGGTGATCTGCTCTCATAAAGATTACAGCCTAGGAAACCCTATGGGGGCAGTTCTGATCTGTCACATGGAGTCACTATGAGTCAGAATCAACTGGACGGCACACAATGACATATAGAAGATATGCATGGTTTATGACAACTTGTGGACACCCAAGGTAAAATGGGACTCCAGGGTAAGAAGTAGCCAAAAGGTACAATCACGTAAGTTTACTTCTTGATGCAAGGGGCTGATCCATCCCGGATCCCATACTGCAAGGGTTGTCTTCATTTCCTGTCAGGGCTACCCTTTCCAACAGTGGAAAGCTTTGGCTCACCTACCCAAACAGCTATAGCTCACCTGGTGGTTACTGGTAAGTATTGAGTCTGAGAGAAGGACAAAAAGTAAGTGCCTATTATGTAACTTGAGGAATGTAAGGAATCCTATGACAAAAATCACCATAAATTTCCTTCCTTAAGATTCTCCAGTTGTCGATGAGGTATCATTTGTTTGTTTTTGTCTTATGATAGACTAGAAAAAGTTAATGAACTTCCTTCTCGTTCTGTTGTATTAAAGAATGGGAGACTATAAAGACTATTAAAATGTGCTTAAGGACTATAAAATGCTACTATTTCAAGTTGGTCCCAATGTCTAGAAAATACCTTATGTCTGTTGAATGGTGTCAAAGCAATGTTCTGACTTCAATTTGATCGTTTCCTATGAACTGGTCTACTTGCTTACTCAGAGCTAGTTTTCTCTCTCTGCCTTATATTTTTTTCTGGCATACACAGATCATCTCTCTGCTGACCTTTCAGTAGCTCAGCATTTTGTTGCAATGTGCAGGTGAAGCTGGAAAACTGAGCCAAGTGACAAACTATGGAGCAACAGCTCAACCTTTGCAGGGAGAATGTGCCTGGGCTATTTCTGGCCAGAGCAGATGTGGCCTTGGCAGACTGTGGGGACTATATCTCTCAAGCAAAAATAAACTGCTCAGATTAGGACCAAAACGACACCAATCCTTCAATTTGCAAACAGATTATACACTGAGCTGTTGGAAGGAAGAAGCAGTCAGGATCCTTCCTGGGTTAGTCCAGATGCCACTACTATTTAGTTGTGGCTTGAGTACCTATGACCACCAAAAAATGTTCAAATCTACAAAAAAGTACAGAGACGGTAGAAACAGCACTGTGTGTACCACCATTCAGTGTGGGCAATCCTGACATGCTGTTGCTTTTGCTTTAGACAGAGTTGAAGTCCTCTGTGGACCTCCTGGTCTTGTTTCTTTTCCTCTCAACCCAGGGATAAACACTGTCCTGAATTTGCATACTCTCTACTTTTTCTAAAGGAGCTCTTGTGGCACAGTGCCTAAGGCATTTGACTGCTAACCAAAGGGTTGGTGGTTCAAACCCATCAGCCACACTGCAAAAGAAAGATTTATCACTCTGCTTCCATAAAAGATTTACAGCCTTGGAAACCCTTTGGGGGCAGTTCTACTCTGTCCTAAAGGGTTGCAATGAGTCAGAATCAACTTGATTGCAGTGGGTTTGGTTTTAGTTCTCATTTTTTCTGCATGCACATATGTCGTAGGCTGAGTTCTCTAGAGGAGCTAAAAAATGGAAGCATATATATGAAGAGAGAAAGAGAGGGAAAGATTTATTTCAAGGAAATGGCTCATGCAGTTGTGGAGGCTGGTAACTTCCAGATCCATGAGTCAGGTAGAGGCTGGAGGTTTCTCAAGTCCCAAGAATCAGAGGTCAGAGGATGATGAGAAAAATGCAAGTTCGATAGAGAGCAAGCTTTCCCAGAACATTGATTTATATCATGGCTGCAGGCCACACCCTCCAAGGAAATGCCTCTTCCAACTGATTTGCTGTTCACATCAGATCACGAAATGGCAGGTGATATACAAAGTCTGCCAAACCACTGAGAATCATAGCCTAGTCAAGTTAACACATAACATTAACCATCACACTACGTATACTTCAACAATCTATCTTTTAAAACCTTAAATAAATGGAAGCGCACTGTGCATATCATTCCATAACTTGCTTTTCTTGAATTCAGAATTAGATTTTGGCAACAGATCAGTGTTGGTGCATACAGCTCTGGCTTATTCAATTTAATGTCTTAAGAACAGACTACTATCTGTCCATTCTCCTGTTGATGAACATTTAAATTGTTTCTAATTTTGACTGTTAGGAACAATGCTTCAATGCATATTCTTGTACATTTCTTTGTACTAACATACAGAAGCTTACCTAGAATAGTGCTTCTTTAATGTTTTGCCCACAGTGTTAAAAGTACAGTATACATTGTACATCCACATGCTACAGATATATTGTTTTGGTTAGCTAGTGGCACTCTGACAGGAATATATCACAAATGGGATGGCTTTAACAAACAAGAGTTTATTCTCTTACAGTTTTGGAGGTTAAAAGTCCAAGTTCCAGGTGCCAGACTCTAGGGGCTGGGCAAAAGCCCCTCGACCTTGGGCTTTAGCTCTGCCTCTTGCTCCCAGCCCACTGAAGCTAGAGGCATCTCTTCACTCAGGCAGCTGCTAGCTGCTGAGGCTGATAAACCTAAGGTCAATAAGTGAAAAGGCACAGTCTTGATATTACCAAACCGCACAGCAGGCCATTAATTCAAGTCCATTAAAAGTCCCAGGATCAGCAGGGCAACATGGCAGGCTGCTGAACAACAACTCGGCTACATGCAGGGTTCAAGTGGGCCATCAGCTGTAGACCATCCTCAAAGTTACTTCTCATAAACTGGAAGCAGACCACATCCTTAAAGCAGCCACTCACTGCTCCAGCAGATTCAGCCATGGAGCTAATTACCAATCTCACCATGGGGAATAAATACATCCAGCTGCCCAGCCACTCAGCTAGGCCCAGCCAAGTTGACAACAACTTTAACTACCACAATTCCACCCCTTGTCAACTTGGCACCTGTACAGACCTTCATTGGATGACATCTGTTCAGATCTCCTTCACTGGATGGCTCCAATCCCCTAGTTCCTCTGTGTGGCAACCTCACCCCCTTGGCCTGGCAGGGCTGGTTCGTCTACCTCTAGGGCATGGCAGCCCTGCCCCTCACTCTTGGGCAGCAGCTATGGCTCCGTCCCACTAGCCCACATGAATGAGCAGCCCCACACTCCAGAACCAAGTTGGTGAAGGTCTGAGTCTTTGCAACCTAGGGGGCTAGGGTGGTTCCACCCCCAAAGGCCATGGTCCTACCCTTGAGGCTGAGGCAGCTCTGCTTCCAGTTTCCTTGGTCTCTCTCCTTCTGCCAATTAATGCCCGAGGGCAACCCACTCCACCAGGAATCTTCCTGCCCTAAGGACACTTAACTTTCTTGCTCTATTGGCTGGCCAACCTGCTACTCCATCTCATGCTGGTCTCTTCTACCAATTAATGCCTGAAGGCAACCCACTCCACCAAGAAACTGCCTACCCAATGGCATCCAGCTTTCTCCTCCGCGGGCTGATAAGGCTGTCACTGTCTCATGCTGGTCTCTTGGCTGTGCTTCTGCTGTCTCTCATGCCGATTTCTTGGCCCTGCTGCTGCCATGTCTCATGCCTCATGCCAGGGTCTGTCTGCTGGGGTCTCAGGTCAAGGGTGCACTCCACTTCTGTTTCTACATTTTAGGTATCTGTCAGAGCAGCACCCCACTCTCTTGGTACCATATTCTGTTTGTTTGTTTGTTTGTTTGCACAGGCCAAATAGGCAAGTTAAAAGGGATTGTGGTGAGAATTGCCACCCTTGCATCCTTCAAGTCCTTGATGGTGGCAGAAACCAAAACATATATATATGTTAAAAGAAAAGTTTCTCAAAGTAATACTTGCTTTAATTTTCTATTCATTTCTCATTCTGTTTGCCTAGTCTGGTAGCCAAAATGGCAGTGGTCCTAACCTACCAGTGGCTCTGTGGGAGAAAATATCTGGTGATCTGCTTCTGTAAAGGTTACAGTCTAGGAAGCCCCATGGGGCACATTTACACAGGGGGTCACTAGGAGTCAGAATCAATTCAATGACACCTAACAACAACAGTATGTTCTACTGCCATACATCTATCAGTTTGTCTTACGTTATGGGCTTACATGTCACTGCAATGCTGAAAAGTAGGCCACTGATATTTCAAATACCAGCAGGGTCACCCATGGTGTATGTTCCAGCAGGGCTTCCAAACTAAGGCAGACTAGGAAAGAAGGCCTGGACAATTACTTCTGAAAATTAGCCATTGAAAACCCTCTGGATCACAATAGAACATTGTCTGATATGGCACTGGAAGATGAGCTCCCCAGGTTGGAGGTCACTCAAAATATACAAGGGTTGTAACAATGAGCTAGAGCATACCAGTGATTGTGAAGATGGTGCAGGACTGGCAAGATTCATTCTGTTGTCATGGGACTACCATGAGTTGGTGCAGACTGGATGACAGCTAGCAAAACTTAAAAAAAAAAAAAAAAAAAAGCTGGAAAAAGAGAGGAGGAAGGCAAGGATGATACTTTTTGGTATTGAAGTTTTAGTGTGATTTATTTTAGCATGATCATTTGACCATTGGGAAACTGTTCCCACCAGTGAATTGTATGTTTCAGCTATGTCATAGACTCTGATAGGTAACCCACAGCAAGGGTAACCCAATTCTCTAAATAAAGAAATGTCTGAAAAGAAAGAATAAATAGCAGTTGCATTTTTGAAGCATGCTCATTAATAATACTAGTAGGTTATATTTAAAGCACTTGACTGCTAACCAGAAGGCTGGCGGTTCAAACCCACCAGCCACTCCTCGGAAGGAAGGTTGGGCAATCCTACTTCCATAGTGATACTGCCTCGAAAACCCAAGGAGGTGTCGCTATGATTCGGGGCCGACTCAACGGCACATAACAACAACAACAACAGGTTATATTTATCATAGGTGTGTATCAACTGAATGCTACCTGAGCCAGTGATTAGAACTTTCATTCATGCACTCAGCAAACTCTTATAGAGAGCCTTCTATGTGCTGGACACTGTCCTAGGAGCTGGCAATATATTAATAAGTAAAGACAAACATGCCCTTGCTAGTACATTGCACAACTGACCCAATAGAAGCAAAAGTCCTGCCTTTTAGTGTTAGCCAATTTCTGTGATGTAAATACTCCTACCATGGCCAATTTTTAGCTACCAATGTTTTGTACTGAAAGAAGATATAGACATAATCAGCTCTTGAGAGCCAGTGTGAGCTGGCTCCACCACCCCACTGGTCGTTGCTATCCAAGAACGTATAGCCAAGTAGGGGAGACAAACATTGAAAAAATAATTACTCTGAAAAAATGCTAACTTCAAACAGTGCTGCTGTGAAGAAGAAATATGTGGCATTGTGATAGAATGTAATAAGGCAATGATGGAAACATTGAATGTATTCCCTGAGAAATTGAAGTTTAAACCAAGAAATGAAGATGCAGAAGAAGATAACTAGATGAGGTAGGACAGTGTCCCAGGCAGAAGTCACAGCATATGTAAAGACCCTGTGGTGAGAGGCAACTTGTTATACTTGAAGAAAATGAAAACAATCTTTGTATGCAAGCCTGGAGGTGAAAGGAAGAGGAGCATAAGATGAATTTGAAGTGGTAGGTAGGATGGGTCATGCCAGACTTATAACTATAATAAGAATGTGGATGGGGCATCCATTGAAGAGCTCTAAGCAGGGGAGAGAAATAATGAAATTACATTTTGAAAAGATCACTCTACCGAGAATGGATTGGAAGAGACCTGGATGGGAAGCTGGGAGGCAACCGTTAGTACGGTACAGTGGTCCAAGTCAGAGATGCTTCTAACTTAGACTAGGATGGTAGCAAGAAAAACGATCAACATGGAGAGATTCCAGAGATACTTAGTTGAGGTGAGTCAATAAGCATTGGTATCTAGAATGTTACCAGGCTTGTGGCTTGTACAATTGGCTGGAAAGTGATGCCAGAGAGTAGATATGAGAATAGCACTATTGTGTGTGTGTGTGTGTGTGTGGTGGGTAGATAATAAGCCTAGACCTTGATGCATTTGAAGTATCTCTGAGACATCTAAGTGGAGGTACCGAGTAGGTTGGTTATATGAGTCTACAGCTCAGAGTAGGGGTCTGACTTGGAGATATACAGTTTGAAGTCATTTGCATGTTGATGTGGTTGGAGGAATTCTGTGTCATTATCCCTACTCACTGGCAGTAGACATCTTTTCACCACCTGTCCAGAGGCTTTGTCTGCTTTGGGGCATTTTATTCATCTATATAATGGGATAATAATGCATTTTGTCAGGTTCAACAAAATTTAGGAAACATTGTCTTTATATTCTGAATTATTTTTCCCTAAAGATTTGTAATAAGCAGTGTATTAAATGAAATAAGGAATATAAAGCATTCAGCACAGTGCCTTCCACAGCATAAGGGCTCAATAAACGGAAGCCATCCTCATCATCTTCTTCATCATCTTCATCGTACTTATCATTATCAGTAAGCTTGATATAACAACATATTGAAAAGAAATTCATGACCCACAGGAGGAAATGTTGAAGACATATACTTGTATGTGTGTGTATGTGTGTATATAAAAGTGTATATTGTTGGTGTTGTGAGTCATCAAGTGTATTCCAACTCATAGTGACCCTATAGGAGTACTGCCTATAGGGTTTCTATGGCTGCAATCTTGATAGGAGCAGATCACCAGGTATCTTCTCCTGTGGAGCAGCTAATGGCTTTGAACCGCCAACATTTTGGTTAGCAGATGAGTGCTTAAATAGAAGGATCTGAAAGGATATACACTGAACTTGATATGGTTACCTCAGAAAGATATCAGTTTGAGGAAGACTTAACAATGGAGGGTCATATATCTCTATATCTATCTATAGATATAGATA
>NW_006921592.1:32023717-32034648 GCF_000298275.1 Orycteropus afer afer
AGAAGGTGTCATGCTTGGTAGGGTGGAGGGTCGACAAAAGAGGGGGAGGCCTTCAACAAGATGGATTGATACGGTGGCTGCGATGATGGGATCAATTATAGCAGGGATTGTGGGGCTGGCACAGGATCGGGCAGTGTTTCGTTCTGCTGTGCATGGGGTCGCTATGAGTCGGAAATGATTCGACGGCACTTAACAACAACAACATATATATATGTATACATTTCTTTACTGAAAATCCTAAAAGTTAGAATTTTTCATAGGGGTGTATTACTTTTATAATTTTCTAAAAAAAAGAATCTCACGTTGCACAAGTTGAACAAGCATAGCTCTCACATGATGCTGGCCAAACAGTGACCAAATGCAAGTGAATATAAGGCAGTTATTATGGGAGAGTCATATACTGCAATATGAATCATTGGGAAGAAATCATTGCTCAATGATTGTTTAATTATTTTCCTGGTAAAAAGTGACTTATGCTGCTGACAGGAAATAAAGCAGAATTGAGATATTTGCTAGATATTCTAGTTGCTGCAGATGAAACCTCCCCAAAACAGTGGTCTAACACAACATCAACATTCATTTTGCTCACAAATTTGTAACCTAGGTGGGGCATGGTGGGGATATTTTGTCTGCTCTACTTAGCATCAGCTGGAGTGACTTGAAGGCTGAGGGATGAGATGATGTTGTTGTTGTTGTTGTTGTTTTGCCATCGAGTCGCCCTCGACTCGTAGCGACCCCTCCTTGGGTTTCCGAGGCAGTATCACTACGGAAGTAGAGATGATGTTAAGGTTCAATATTTCACAGTTTTGACGAGTAATGCTGGCTATTAGCCGTGACCTCACTGGGGTTGTAGCTGAAACACCTACATGAACCTTTCCATGAGGGGCTGTGTTAGAACATGATGGCAGATTCCAAAGACGAGTGTTAAGGATTGAATTATGTCCTCTCCAAAATATATGTTGATTCCTGGCCCTTGTGCCTGTGGAAGGAGCTCTGGTCATGCAATGGTTAAATGCTCTGCTGCTAACCAAGAGGTTAGTGGTTCAAATCCAACAGCCACCTCACAGAAGAAAGATGTCAGTCTGCTTTCAAAAAGATTACAGCCTTAGAAACTCTATGAAGCAGCTCTGTCCTAGGGTCAATTTGAGTGAAAAATGACTCAGTGATTGGAATGGGTTTGGTTTGGTTTTAGTATCTGTGGATGTGCTTCTGTTTGGAAATAGAATTTTTCTTTTGTTGTGTTAATGAGGTCATACGGGTGCAGGGTGGATCCAAAACCTAATCACATCTAAGTATAAAAAGACCAGAATACACACAGATATTCACACAATGGGGAGAGGACAGGTGCCAAGGAAGCCAAGGAGCACCAAGGAACACCAAGGAACACCAGCAGATACCAGAAACTAGGAAAGTGCTCACAGAAGGAGAAAGAATCAACACAGCCAAGACCCTGAGTTGGACTTTTAGCCTCCATAACTGTGAGAAAATAAATTTCTGTTCCTTAAAGACACCCACGTGTGGCATTTCTATCACTGCAGCACTAGCTAACTAAGACAGAGAGAGGCAGGGAGAAGCCATATCCACTTTGACTATCTAGCCTTGGAAATTACACAGTGTCATTTTCTCCATGTTCTTTCAGTCAAGGTCATCACAATGCATCAGCCAGGTTCAAGAGGAGGAAAAAAAGACCCTAGCTCTTGGTGGAAGAGTGGCATGTTCTGGAGAATCACACAGTACCAGAAATATTGCTGGGGCTGTTCCTGGAACACACAACCTGCCATAGTAAGTCTTCCATTTTCCAGTGTCATCTGCCCCACAAATCTGTCATGAACATAGGCTGAAATGAGCTGATCTGTCAGTTGTCACAGCTGGATGTGAGAACTACAACTTCACACCAAAAACACGTTAACACGTTGTGATTGTGAAAGCTGTGAATGCCTGTGTGGGGAATCCAAAAAGCTAAATATTCTTTCCCAAGCCTAGCACAGCCATGGCTTTTCAATGAATTTTCCTGTGTGCTGTCAAATTTATCTTAATATAAAAGGTAAACTGACAAATTATAGGGATGGTAAAATTCTGCTTTGAATTGGCCTGACTTAACTAGCTCATTCTGACCCAAGAAGATGGTGGGTTGATATTTTTGGTTTTGTCTTAAAGCTTACTTCTCAAACATAAAAATATAGCCCACAGAAGGGGATTCATCACCATGAATGTTTAGCAATGTATTTTCAAATACAATTACTTGAATTTACACAAACTGCACATATGACCATCCTTTTCTTTTTAATCTTATTTTCAGTATAGGAGCTCTAGTAGCATAGTGTCCAAGGCTGTCCTCAGAAGGAAGATGGGGCAATCTACTTCCGTAGTGATACTGCCTCGGAAACCCAAGGAGGGGTCACTATGAATCAGGACGGCACATAACAACAACAACAACAGTAGTATAATGTCCAAGGCACTTGACTGCTAACCAGAAGACTGGCGGTTCAAACCCACTAGCCACTCTTTGGAAGGAAGGTTGGGCAATCTACTTCCATAGTGATACAGCCTCAGAAACCCAAGGAGGGATTGCTATGAGTTGGGTCCAACTTGACAGCACATAACAACAACAACAACATTGTTAGTATATGTACTACATGCAATGTTGCAGTGTGCAATTTACTGATATTGTCATTCTCAGATGTGATGTTTACAGCCCTGAAAGAAAATAAAGATCAGATTTACAAAGTTCTGATAATAAAAGGCAATAATGATGAAAACTTAAAAAAAAAAAAAGTGAGGTAGTTGACTTACATCAGAACTGACAGAGTCATTGGAATGGAACCCAGTCGTAAATCGAGGACTACCTGTATTTCTCTTAAAGGCGCATTGGGACCCTTATTAGTATCTACTAGGCTGTGTTGACCATGATTTGTGGTTTGAGAATCAGAAGCATGTCTCCTTTATTTATTAGAGCTTGAGTCAACTCATTCATTTTCATCCTCAATGTCCTTGGTTCCAACTGGGGCCCGTGTGCATAGAACATATTAACAGGAGATTAATCACTAAGAATTTATGGATTACCCATAGAGTCATGTTTATAGGATGTAAACATCCAATTAATGGAGTCCACTAGATTCAAATCTTCTTCTATTTTATGGTGTGAACTGTTATCCTGAACCAAGCTGTAAATTAAATCTGCAGACTTCTGATTTTCAAAAGCACCATTATTGTAAATGTCGATTTCTTTGAACATATCCGAGTTCTTTCCTCGTTTAAAGAGACGTGGTCACTGTATAGCAGACATCTTAAAAACTAAGATCTTTTGGTAACTTGCATATAAAACACAGACAAACAAGCAAAAAAACCAGCCTTTTACACTGAGTTCTAAAGTATGAAAAACAGCTTTCACTCATGGTGGGATAAATCAGTTAAAAGGAATTTTAACAAAGTTTTGTCCTTAAATGTTTTCTTGTTTAGAGTGAAAACAAGCATGAGGTTTCTTCTTGTTGCTTGTTTCTTCTTAGGCAAGTCAATATTTTATTTTTCAAAATTTATTAAAGGTTTGAAAATTTTAGCAGTCATTTTTTTAAACCCTGTAACTTGTTCTTATAGTTAGTTGCCATGGAGTTGATTCTGACTCAAGGCGACCCCATGTATGCAGAGTAGAACTACTCCATAGACTTTTCAAGAGTCTTCCTAGGCACATCTGGGTAGGTTCAAACCGCTAACCTTTCAGCTAATAGCCCAGCACTTTAACTATCTGAACCCTCCAGGGATTCCTATCCTATAACTACGAGGATAAAATAGCAAAATGAATGAACTGTAACTTCCCTGAAGCTCACAGCATATATGGAATCTAATTATTGTACAATCAAACATGTATATTCATTGGCATATACTTGTGAGGAACCTTCACTAATTGATCAGAAATCAATTCTATGAATCTTCAGTTAAGACAGTGGTTCACAGCCTGGCTGTGTCTCAGCTGAGCTAGGGAAGTTTCTATAAAATGCTGCGTCTTGGGCCCCTCACCCTTAAGATCCTGACTATCAGGCCATGTGTAAGGCCCAGGAATCTAAACTCTCCAAAGGTTCCTTGTATGAATCTGGGTATCAGCCCAGTGTAGAGACTACTGACCCAGAACATTTGTTCACTCTCAACGTAATTTTTGTGACGTAAGATGTTTGGCCTTGATAAATATAAGTTTTCAGATCTCAGAACAAAATGACATTATGTTTGGATTTCTATCATTGTAACATTTTACACCAGGGACCCAGGTTTACCCTAAATTTTAGCTTTCTAAAAAATAACAATGTTCATGATGTGAATCTTTAAAATATCGTCTTGATTTGAATATTTTCTTTCACACCTCTTACCTTGGCATATAGACTCAATGTCTTTGTTCTGTTATTCTCATGGTAATTTCTTGGATTACATAATAAAATCCTTGAGGGATTTATGGAATCCTGATTTTCTGACAAGGGCGTCTTACTTTTGGCTGTTATTTTAATCCCATTGGTGGGCATTGTGGCAGGATTTTCTGGAAACTGGTGAAGTGGTGAGAACCAGATGAAATACAACCCAATGTTCATGTCTGAGTTTCTGATTCAATAATCAAGTCAAAGGGGTGACTGATGAACTGCTAACCTGATTTGCTGCATTTATGGATTTTCATTTGAAAGCTGATGAGTCACAGACATATTTTTCTCCAGAAGAAAAAGAGCCAAAGTAGAAATAAGCCATACCTCAATTCTTACCAAAAAAGCTCATACCAATTATCAAAGCACATGCATTATTATATGTGTCTATGTATATGTCCATTGGTCTACTAATTTCTCAATTTGCTAGTTTTCAGAAACATATCAAGATATTTTAAGTACTTCAAAGAAATTTTAAAATGCACATTTATCTTCTCAAAAAAGTAATTTGTATGAAATACATACATACATACATACATATATATAGATAGATAGATAGATAGATAGAGAGAGAGAGAGAGAGAGAGAGAGAGAGAGTTTTGTTTCCATTAATTTTTAGCTCTATCTTAACAATCTCATTTGGACAAAATATATAGTCTTTTCATAACTCTTACTTGAAGATTTTATTTTCAGTCAGCATCTTTTCTAAATTCTACAGCTTTCTGGGGACCACTCTCCACATTCCTGATTTCAGGAATTATACTGTAATTATACTGTAATTGTTGTGAATATTTCAGAGCATGTCCTTCAGTTCTAACTCTGACTTCTCCACCTCCTCCCACACCCCTGTCCTGGTACCAAAACATTATTAAATCTATGCTCCTTCTTGGCCACTTTAGAGTTGAGGGAATGTGGAAAGTGCATCTGACCTGGCATTGGACAGATGAGATGGACAGCAATTTACTGGCCACATAAGCCCAGAGGCCAGGGAAGGAAGACACCATATGCCATGCAGAGTCACATGGGGGTTATATCTGGAAACAGAGGGAAGCAACAAGGACTTCAGGAGGCAGAGTTTTTGTAGCAACAAGAGGGTGGGGTGCCCTGGTTCCCAGGGGAGGAGGACAACACATACCATGCAGGGCCACATGGGGGTTACATCTGGGAACAGAGGGAAGAACCACAGACTGTAGGAGGCAGAGTTTTTGTAGTAACAAGAGGGTGAGGTACTCCTGGTTTCCACAGGCAGGTATGATGAGCTTTTCTGAATAATTCCAGGGGCTAACAGGGAACTGAAGCCTGCTCTTCTGGGATATGCAGACACACGTCCAGTCCCCATGGTAAGGAGGACTATTTGCCTTGGGGACTTCATTCATGGGAGCAGAGTAGGCAGGAAGATTTGCAGCTGGGAATTCAAGGCCCTCCCAATTTTATCAGATGTCAAGTCAGCATTCATGTCAGTATTCACATCAGGTCTCAAACCCCAGCCCTTCCCTATGAAGAGTTCATCTTGTGAAGTTGCTGCCATTGAGTCAATTTTTGACTCATCACCACTTCTGTGACAGAGAAGAGCTGCCCCATGGGTTTCCTAGGCTGGTGGTGTAGTGCCTAAGGCATTTGATTGCTAACCAGAAGACTGGCAGTTCAAACCCAACAGCCACTCCTTGGAAGGAAGGTTGGGCAATCTACTTCTGTAGTGATACCACCTCAGAAACCCCAGGAGGGATCACTATGAGTCCGATCTGACTCAACGGCAGTGAGTTTGGTTTGAGTTCATCTTTAATGGAGGGGCACTGGTGACACAGTGATTAAGCACTTGTCTGTTAACTGAAAAGTTAGCAGTTGGAACCACTCCATGGGAGAAAGATGAGGCAGTCCACTTCTGTAAAAATTGACAGACTTGGGAACCCTACAGGAAGTTCCACTCTGTCCTATAGGGTCACTATGAGTCAGAATTGACTCAATGGTAACAGATTTTTTTGTTAATCTTTATAGGAGCAGATCTCCAGGTTGTTCTCCTATGGAGCCACTGTTGTTGTTGTTGTTATGTGCTGTTAAGTTGGACCTGACTCATAGTGACTCCTCCTTGGGTTTCCGAGGCGGTATCACTACAGAAGTAGATTGCCCAACCTTCCTTCAGAGGAGTGGCTGGTGGGTTTGCACTGCCAGCCTTCTGGTTAGCAGTCAAGTGCCTTAAGCACTACGCTACCAGAGCTCTAGGTGGGTTCAAAACGATTATCTTTCAGTTAGCAATTGAGCACTTAACCATTGCACCACCAGGGTTGACAATGTCGGACACACTTGTATTCCTTGCTGTCCTTGCAGATAAAGTCAGGTATTTGACCTGTGCTTCACCAATTGGCCATACCCAACCCAATCTCTGAATTGGAAGAGTAGAAAATGCCCAGAATCAGTACTGCTGGCAGAAAGTGGCAGAGACAACAACTTGAATGGTTGAATCCAGAATCCCACACCAGTGGCCCTGGGAGTGCCACCCAAGACACTTAGCATGGCAGTAGTGGTGGCTCAGGACATGTAGCATGGCAGCAATGGAATAACTCTGTGTCAGGATGTTTTAGCTCAACTTTTTCCCTTGTAGTCTCTGTGCCTAGTTCTCAGAGATTTTTCTAAGCTATCGAATATCTCTTGTGATAAACTCCTTTCAGCAAAAAATGTCAGGGTTATTTTCTGTTGCTTGTAACCAAGAATACTGTGTGTTTGTGTCAGTCAGAATCCAGCCAAAAAAGCAGACCTTGAGGTCTTTAAAACAGATGGAATTTAATACAAGTGAGTGGTTGAAATGGTGATGGAAAAGCTAAGCAGTCAAACAAGGAACAGTAAGGTAACCCTGATATTAGTGAAAGCTAAAGCAACTATGACCTCTAGGGCAGGGGATCAGTAGGGGAAGAACATTACACAAGTCCATTGTCTAATGGGGGTTATAACCCTCATGGGGTGCTTGGAGAGTGATAGTGATATCCAGGGCAGAGGAGAAAGAACAGAGGCTGAAGCCTCCACGTAATGGGAAGGGAGAGGAAAAGAGAATCCGTGCCTCTTTTCTTTTTCCCACCCTCCAATTTTACACTATAAGAGTCCTAGTGGTGCAAGGGTTAAGCACACAGCCACTAACTAAAAGGTTGATGGTTCCAAGCCACTCAGTGGCTCTGTAAGAGAAAGTCCTGGCAATCTGCTCCCATAAAGACTACTGTTCTTATTGTTAGGTACCACCAAGTCAGTTCCGGACCATAGGAACCCTGAGTATAACAGAATGAAACACTGTCCAGTCCTGTGCCATCAATAATTGCTATGTTTGAGCCCACTGTTGCAGCCACTGTGTCAATCCATCTCACTGAGGATCTTCCTCTTTTTCCCTCACCCTCTATTTTACCAGAGACTGGTCCCTCCCGATCACATGTCCAAAGTACGTGACATGAAGTCTCATCATCCTCACTTCCAAGGAGCATTCTGGTTGTACTTCTTCCAAGACGATTGTTCATTCTTCTGGCAGTTCATGGTACATTTAATATTCTTTGCCAACACCATAGTTCAAAGGCATCAACTCTTCTTCGGTTTCCCTTATTTATTGTTCCCCTTCCACATACATATGAGGTGATTGAAAATACCATGGCTTGGGGCAGGCACACCTTAGTCCTCAAAGTGACACAGTTTTTTTTTTTTTTTTTTAATGCATTGAAGAGGTCTTTTGCAGCATGTTTGCCCAGTGTAATAAGGCCATAAAGATTACAGTCAAGAAAACCCTATGAGGTAGTTGTACTCTGTCACATGCAGTTGCTATGAGTGAGAATTGACTTGATGGTATACAAAAACAAAACAACAGCTTTACACCACAACTCCTATGGACTGTAAGTACCCAGAAGCCAGAGGCAGGAGGCCTAGTATTGCAAAGTAGAGCAGAAATGAGTCAAAAATAGTCCTGAGGACCATCAGACAGTTGACATGTCTGTATAACAAGAGGTCAAATAGGTTTTGACTATATGAATGGAGAGAGTAACCACATAGCAGGCTGGGACCAGAGCCTTGTGCTATACCAACCTTTACAGCATAGGGAATAAGGTCAGTGGTAGAATTCTGACCTCCCATGCAGGTGACCAGGATTCCATTCCTAGCCAATGCCTGTCATGTACAGCCACCATTCATCCATCAGTGGTGGCTTACGTGTTGCTAGGAAGCTGACCAGGTTTCAGCTGAGCTTCCAGACTAAGACAGACAAAAGGAAAAAAGGCATAGTGACCTATTTCTGAAAATCAGCCAATGAAAACCATATGGATCACAATGGTACAATCCATAGTCGGTCATGGGGAGGGTGCAGGACTGGGCAGCATCTCCTTCCATTGTCCGTGGGGTCACTGTGAATTGGGGCAAACCCGATGGTGGTTAGCAATAACAATGTATAGAGGAATAGGAGGACTCCTCTAAGGACAAGCAATTGGAGAGATAGGAGGAAAACACAATAGGAGTCGTGTGCTAGAAGTACAGCTCTGGAGCTATCAACTCCAGCAGACACTGAACTGGATTTCCACCAGATAGACTCAGAATTGTTCATGGCATCTAGACAGAGGACTCAGAGCTTTGGGTATCATAGCTTCTATCTGTGCCGTTCCCTGGGTACCTTGAATTATTAAATGAGGCTGACAGTGCTTGCCAGCTATTGTTGGGCAAGAAGGGAAGTAAAGATGATTATCAAACACTTGGTAAAATAAAAAAAAACACGTGGCAGTAGGATTCTTAATTGATAATGATAAGCACATTCCCTCTCCTAGTTTGAATTTACAGGACTGTCCTCCATGGCTCCCATGAGTGAAGAGAATGCAGTATCTTTGTTGGTGGCAGGTCTGCCTTATGCAGAGGAGAAACTAAAGGTTCCTGTTTAGTGTTTGGAGATGGAGCATCATGGAATGGAAAGAATATAGACATAAGACTCGGGCAGATCTGGTTTTCATCTCTGCTCTGCTGCTCACTAGCCCTGTGATTTTGGCGTATTTCCAACTGAGCTTTGGTTTCCTCATGTTTAAGATGGGTTGTTGTTGTTAGTTGCCACTGAGTAGATTCCAACTGTTGTTGTGTGCAATGGAGTCAATTCTGATTCATAGCAACCCTATAGGATAGAGTAGAACTGCTCCTTAGGGTTTTGCAGGCTGAAATTTTTAGCAGCACAGATGACCAGATCTTTTCTCCCACGGAGGTATTAGTGGGTTTGAACCACCAACCTTTCAGTTAGCAGCTGAATACTTACCCATTGCATTATTACCACCTAGCTTAGAATAATGAGGGCTTTTATGAATATGAGGACAGAGCTTCTAGCTCAATACCCAGCGTAGGGTGGCACCTCATAAATATTTGTTCCCTTCCTCGATCTCCCTTCCCCCTTTTTTTTAACCAGTTGCCATCCAATCAATTCTGACCCGTGTGTATCAGAGTAGAACCGTACTCCATGGGGTTTTCAATGGCTGGTATTTTTTTTCAAAAGCAGATCACCAGGCCTTTCTTCCAAGGCACATCTGGCGGGACTCAAATCTCCAACCTCTCAATTAGCATGTCAGCCATTTGCACCACCCAGGGACCCTTTTCTCTTCCCACTGATCTAACCTATTAAAAAAAAAAAAGTGAAAAGGTAAACTTAAATATTTCCTAGAAAGGAAACGGCTAGCATGCATCAGCTTTATAGAGGAATAATTAAAGGAATGAAAACCCAAGACTCAGTGCTCTTGCTTATTGTCAAAAGCACCAGAATCCATGGGAATTATAAATCCTACACTGTTTACTCAGAATTTCATCTGTTTAAACAAACAAACAAAAAACTCATCTGTTTTAATTTTGCTTCTTCTAAAACCCCCACTTCCTGTGGCTGCTGATTTTACATTTTAGTCTCTCTGCCGCTGTTTTAAGTGGGATTTTGTTCCCAGGTGGTGTCTTGGTGTTCCTGTGACTTGCTCACCCAGCTTCTTTTTGACACAGCTGGAAATGTGATTGCCTCAGGCCTACACAGAGGAGCGGGGCTTTTGTGATGGGTCAGCAGCAGCAGGGAGTGTTGCCAAGTTGTGACACAAACCACAGGACCCATCAGCCTCCCCCTCTGGGTTTCTGGAACAGCTGCCTCTAGCTCAGCTGTTGAAATTTCAGTGCCTTGTTGAAATCCAAACACATCTGTCCCCTCAAACAGGAAAATGCCTAATAAACTGACTTCCTCCAAGCTAGCCCTCTTGTGGATTTATTTAGCCCTTGAAGCCTACAGAGGAGCTGAGGACCACAAAGTGGCCTGTCCAGGGATGGAGCCAGGTCTCAGTGGTGGGGCCCTGAGGTGGAGGATCCCTAACCAAGCTTCATGTCTGGGGCTGCCATCAGCGCATGCACAGCTTGCTTTGGCTTCAAGACATACACAACTCTCATTTAAGCTTTATCCTTAAGTGTACAACTTATGTGTCTTCTTTCTTATTCTTTGACCACATTTCTCTTCTCCACTTAATTTTTGACCAGAGCAGGAATACTGATTCCTTTCTTTCTTTTTTTTTT
>NW_006921592.1:32035988-32050098 GCF_000298275.1 Orycteropus afer afer
GGTGTTTTGCAGATTCTACATTATTCTTTAGCGTTGCATAGTGGAATACTGATTCCTTTCTTTATACGTTAGTCACATTATCTTTTCACCACCATCTGTCAGTCTGTTGCATTGTGGTGGCTTGCGTGTTGTTGTGATGCTGGAAGCTATGCCACTGATATTTTAAATACCAGCAGGATGGATAGGTTTCAATGGAGCTTCCAGACTAAGACAGATGAGGGAAAAAGGACTGGTGATCTGTTTCCAAAAATCAGCCAGTGAATGGATCACAGTAGAAAATCGTCCAACAGAGTACTACAAGATGAGCCCTCTAGGTTGGAAGATCACACAAGGGACTCAAGCAACCAGCGATCATGACGATTGCACAAGACCAGGCATGTTTCATTCTGTTGTACATGAGGTCACTGTTCAACAGCAGCTAACAACTATAGCACATGTCTTTATTTTATTTATTTATTTTTATTGTGATTTGGGTGAAAGTTTACAGAGCTATTTCATTTTCCATAAAGCAGTTCTTACACATTTTGTTTCATGACATTGATTGCAATCCCTATAATATAACAGCTCTCTCCCCACTTCCTCCCTGTGGTTACATTTTTCCTGTGTCCTTCTTTCCTATGCATTCCTGTCCCCTGAGCTATCTCCCTGTACAAATACTGCCCTTCTGATCTCCCATGGTTGATTGTTCTAAGGAGTGCACCTACTCAGTGTAAATGTTCACCTGTTCCCTGTCTATTTTTTGGCTGGAAGCCGGGGGAGTAAGTTCAATTCCAGGCCTGAAGGGTGATTAAGGGCCATAGTTTCGGGGGACAGCACATGTCTTTAAATGTCAATTTTGTCTCATGACTGTTCTAGAAAATATCATTTCAGACCAAAAGTTATTCTATTTTTTAAAAGGAGTGGTAGTGGTAGAGAAAATCCCATAAAAACCTGTTGCTATAGAGACAATTCTGACTCATAGAGACCCCATAGGACAGAGTAGAACTGCCCCATAGGGTTTCTTTATGGAAGCATACTGCCATGTCTTTCTTCCATGGAGACACTGGTGGGTTTGGTTAGCAGCCAAGCCTTTTAACCACTGCACCACCAGGACTCCTCTTAAATATACAGCCATCAGTTATTGTTGTGTGTTTCAAAGTCCCTGTTATAGACCAAATTTTCAGAACAACTGTCTTCTCATGCAATATACCTTTGAGGCATTTGTTTGTTTATGTGTTCATTTGGGGATACTTCACTGCCTTGGAAACCCAAGGAGGGGTCACTATGAGTTGGGTCCAACTCAATGGCACGTAAAAGCATTTAACAACAACAGCAACAACATTGGTTACGGAGTCGGGTTGACTGTAATCTTTACAGTGGCCTATCACCAGGCCTGGGTATTCTGCGGTACCACTGGGTGAGTTCAAACCAGCAACCTTTAGGCTACCAGTCGAGTGCAGACTGCCTGCACCACTCAGGGACCTTCATCCAATACATGTTTGAATAATGTAATCCAAACAGTAGGAAATAAAAATCAAAAGTGCCCCTTCATCTCCAACCCCTACAAGTGCAGTCTCCAAAGGTAAAGTTTCAATAATTAGTTATAGTAACAATAGCTAGCATTATATCTACCACTCAGCTGTCAGCTGTTGGGTTTAGCACATTGTGACACTGGAAACTATGCCACTGGTATTTCAAATATCAGCAAGGTCACCCATACTGGATAGTTTTCAGTGGAGTTTCCAGACTAAGAAAGAGGACCTAACAATCTAAGGTGCATCTGACCCAAGCCATGGTATTTTCAATCACCTCATATGCATGTGAAAGCTGGACAATGAACAAACAAGACCGAAAAAGAATTTTCTTTGAATTATGGTGTTCGCCAAACAAACATATCTCTCTTGAAAAAAGTGTAGACAACGTGCTCCTTAGAGGCAAAGATGGCCTCATGTACTTTGGACATAGTATTAGGAAATACCAGTCCCTGATGAAGGACATCATTCTTTATAAAGTAGGTGGTTAGTGAAAAAAAGGAAGACCCTCAATAAAATGGACTGACACAGTGGCTTCAACAACGGGCTCAAACATAGCAATGACTGTGAGGATGATGCAGGAGCGGGCAGTGTTTCTTTCTGTTGGACACAGATAGTTTGCTATGTGTTAGAACCGACACGACAGCACATATCAGCAACAACATTTGTATAGCCCTGGACTGTGAGTCAGACATTGTTCTAAATACTTTATATATATTTACTCATTTAGATACTCATGTTGTTGTTGTGTTATGTGCTGTGGAGTCAGACCCAACTCATAGTGACCCCTCCTTGGGTTTCCAAGGCAGTATCACTACAGAAGTAGATTGCCCCCATCTTCCTTCCAAGGAGTGGCTGGTGGGTTTGATACTCAAAGTATCCCCATATCCCCAGTACCCCATTTTACATATGAGCAAACTGAGGCTCAGAGATGGCAAGCTATTTGGCTAATGTCACACAGCTAGAGACGAGCATTTGAGCTCAGGCAGTCTGGCTCCAAAACTTATATTCTTAGTCACTATAATATAACACATCTTAGACGCCTTTCCATATGAGATCTATATATTGTATGCATAATTTCAGTCTACAGAGAATTCTATCAAGTGAATATATCTTATTTTATCAGCTTGTAATTGGTGAGGATTTTAATCTCTTCTAGATTTTTTAATATTAAAAATAAACTGCCAACAATAAAAAACATTTTTGTTTGTTTATTTGTTTTAAGTAAACTGCTGTGGACAACCTTGCACTCTTGCCTGAGTCTATCCATGGAATAAATTTCTCCAAGTGGGATTGCTGAATCAAAGAACTTTTGATTGATAATACCAAATGGCCTCCAAAATTTATAGTAATTTTCATCTACAAATCACTGAGAGGACCAGTGGTTTTATTTTATTACTTTATTACAGTGAAAATATACACGGCAAAGCATTCACAAATCCACCAATTTCTCTATGTATACAGGCATACCTCATTTCAATGTGCTTCGCTTTATTCTGCTTTGCAAATATTGCACTCCTTACCCATTGAAGCTTTGTGGCCACCCTGCATCGGGCAAGTCTATCAGAGCCATTTTTCTAACAGCATGTGCTCACTTCATGCCTCTGTGTCACATTTTGGTCATTCTCACAATATTTCAAAGTTTTTCATCATGCCATGTTGTTGTTATGTGCCCTCGAGTCGGACCGGACTCATAGTGACCCCTCCTTGGGTTTCCTAGGTGGTATCACTATGGAAGTAGATTGCCCAACCTTTCTTCCGAGGAGTAGCTGGTGGGTTTGAACCTCCAGCCTTCTGATTAGCAGTCAAGTGCTTTAGGCACTACTTCATAGACTACAGTAGAGCATCAACATAACCTTTATATGCACTGGAAAGCCAAAAAGGTTGTGTGCCTCACTTCATTGAGCTCATTGCTTTATTGCAGAGGTCTGGAACCAAACCTGCAAGATCTCCGAGGTATGCCTGTAATTTAGTGACACTGACTACCTCCCTCATGTTGTGCAACCATTGTCACTCAGCTTTACCAAATTATTCCACCATGATTAAGGACCATTTTTTTTTTCATGAACTTCCATTTCTTTACTCTATGTGTGTGTGTGTGTGTGTGGTTTTTTTTTTTTTTAGTTCTGATTTCTATGTTGTTGATAAGGAATTTTACCACATAGTAAACAGCATAGCTTCTTGTATTCCTGTGAGGTGATAACTTCCCTCCAGGGCAAGTGAGCAGACATGCAGACCTCTCTACTGGGGCTGCCTGGTGCCCTGAGGCTCTGAAGGAATTACTGCGAAGAGGGAGCTGCTCTGGCAGATTTATTGGCTCTTAAATATTTATCCAAGCAGAACCTCCAAAGCAATATATGGCTTCACTCATTTGCACTCAGAAAGGGAGAAAGAAATGAGAACAGCAAGGAGTGAAACTCCTTGGAGAAGAACTTCATCCTCACCTCAGCCTTGCAAACTTCTTACAAAATGGGATTCATCATTTCTTTCCAACTTAAGAGCTCTTGTTTGTCCTCATTTTTCTCAGACCATGGGTACATGAAAAGTACATTGGTAAAAAAGGAAATTAACAAGACTATTCAACATATCACTATTTTATTCATTGAGCAAGTATTTGTTTTGTAAGGAAAATATTGAATGAAATTTGCGATCCACCAAGAAGCTTGCATCTTCTCCACCTCTTCTAAGAATGGAGTATGGAGAAAAAGGCTTGAATTTAAACAAGAAAGAATTTAGATGAGAAAGGGAGAAATAGGATGGGACCACCAGTTGCCATTGAGTTGATTCCAACTATCATGGGTTGAATTGTGTCCCCCAAATATGTGTCAACTTGACCAGGCCATGATCGCCAATATTGTGTGGTGGTCCTTCACTTTGTGATCTGATGTAAATTACCTTCCATTTTGTGATGTGTTGTAAATCCTAACCTCTATATGTAATGAGGTAGGATCAGGGTGGGGTGTGCCTTGAGTAACAGCCCTAAAAGAGGGTGTGACTCATGTCCTACCCTTACTCAAGTCCCATCCTTACTTATGTCTCATTCTTACTCAAGTCCCACACTCAAGTCTCATCTTTATTCAAGTCACAACCTTACTCAAGTCATGCCCTTGCTTGAGTCACACCTTTTATCATATAAGAAATAATAGGAGAGAGAAGCAAGGAGAGAGGAGAAGGCCTCACTGCTACAAAGAAAGAAAAACCATGAGCAGATGGTGTTCTTTGGACCCATGATCGCCGTGCTGAGCACCTCTTAGACCCAAGGGAAGATTGATGCCAAGACACATGAAGATTTCCAAGGAATGCCAAGCCCACAGGTTTTGAAAGTAGTTAAGGACCTTCCCTGAGAGCTGGTGTACTGAATTCAGACTTTTAGCTAAACAGTGAAAACAAATTTCTGTTTGTTAAAGCTGCTCATCTGTGGTATTTCTGTTACAGCAGCACGAGATGACTAAGATACTAACTGTCAAAGAGAAACATTAATAGCATGCATTTTTAAAATATAAAATTGAATTAAGTTATTAATGTCCCCCATATTGTTTATCCTTCCTGCTTTATATATTCTGCTATATCAAGACAAGAGCCCTGGTGGCACTGTGGTTAAAGCATTGGGCTGCTAACCAAAAAGGTCTTCTGTTCGAATCCACCAGCCACTCTGCAAGAGAAAGATGAGGCAATCTGCTTCTGCAAAGATGCACAGTTTTGGAAACTATGTACTGTTCTATTCTGTCCTATACGCTCGGTCAGTTGGTTGCTAAAACCAAAAACAAAAAAAAAACCCAACAAACTCACTGCCATTGAGTCAATTCTGACTAATAGCCACCCCCACTGGTTTTCCAAGGTGGTAACCCATCTTCCTTCTGCAGAGTGGCTGGTGGGTGTGAACCACCAACCTTCTGGTTAGCAGGCAAAGCTTTACGCACTGCACTGCCAGATCTCCTATAGGGGCTAGGAGTCGGCATTGACCCTACCGCACCGAGTTTGCTGTATCAAGTGTCCATACTGAGTCCTAACGCCAAGTTTCTAAGCTCCATCCAAGCCACTACATAACGTCCGTTTACATAAAATATTCCTCCTGAATGGATTACTTCAATCAGTGAAAACACAGGAGGCTTAGGGACTTTTCTAGAATCCCCTAAATTCAGCAGGGAGCCGGGCAGGGTGAGAACCTGCCCGACCCCACTCAGCTTCCATTTGGGTCTCCTGAGGGGATGGAGAACATGTGATCTCTGCAGGGTTGTTCCAGACGCGTGAAGTGGCATGTTTGCTCGCTGGCTTGGATTCCTCACACATATGTTCTATCTTTCCGCTCTCAAGCAGAGGGCTCTTGCCTGCACCAGGCTGGATGTCAGCAGGTGGCCTGCTGGCCCCAGAAGCTTTCTGCATGAATTACTGTGTGTGGTTTCACACATTGAAACTTGGCACATCTCCCCCTCACGCCTCACACACACTCTATCTATATTCCATTAGAAGCTGTGCAGACTCTTGGCTCTGAGACAGGGCCAAAGCTAGGTTTCTTCAGAGAATCACCTAATTTTCATTTGCTAGGATACTCTCCTCCCTACCAGATAAACCAATCTCCCTTGTCCGTTTCCGGCTTCTAGAACCTCCCTCTGTAGTCCCTTCTCCACACAGCCACCTGACTGAGCTGGTCACATCACTCCACAGCTCTAGAATCTTCTATGGCTCCCCATCAATTCAGTATAATGTATATATTTCTTACATGGCAAGCAAAGTCCTTCATAATGTGACCTTAACTTACCTACCAAGCCCTCATCTTAAGCCCACCCCCCCTTCTTCTCTTGCTCTAACACAGTTTCTGCATTTGACATGTTTTCTTATCTGTCTCATTCCACAATGTCTCTTTGTCCCCTGGCAACACCCCCTCATCCTTCAGAAGGCAGTAGAGTGGACTGACCTCACTGACTCCACCCCCTCACCTCCACTGTCCAGGGGTGGATTGACCAGTAAGTATCATATAAAATGGGTTACAGAAGCAAGGTACACATTGCTTTCTTTCTAATCTGTAGTGCACAACTTCACTGCGTTTCACCACATGGAAAACAGGTGAAATTATGCACTACCGATTAGTAAGTAAACACAATGAAGTCCATGCCTACCTTGCTTATTGGGTAATGAGTTCCTGACTATCCCCATTCAGCCTAAGGTGCTCTTAATCCACCAACACTGAATGGTATTGGTCAGCCTATTTCTGTCCAACATAGGACCATGAGGGCCTTGTGAGCAAGGAGAGGATTTTTTTTTTTCCTAATTTTTTATTCTAGTGTCTAGTTTCTAGTAAACAGCAAGCACTCAAAAATGTACCAGTGACTCTTCTTGTTGCTGTTATGTGCCGCAGAGTCAGACTTGACTCATAGCCACCTCTCCTTGGGTCTCTGAGGTGGTATCACTATGGAAGTAGATTGCCCAACCTTCCTTCCAAGGAGTGGCTGGTGGGTTTGAACCCCCAGCCTTCTGGTTAGCAGTCAAATGCCTTAGGAACTACGCTACCAGAGCTCCTCCTGGGTATAATTCCACCACAAGCAAAACATGTACAAGAATGGGCACAGCAGCTGAATTAATGTCACTCTCAAACTGGCAGTCAACCAAATGTGCATTAGCTGTGGAATGGATAAGTCAGTCATGGTGTTTTCAATAAATAACTTCTATACAACAATGAAGAGGTGTTGGTGGTAGAATTCTCACCTTCCTGCAAGAAACTTGAGTTTGATTCCCAGGAAATGCACCTCGTGTGCAACCATCACCTGACTGTCAGTAGAGGTTTGCATGTTGCTAGGATGCTGAACAAGTGTCAGCAGAGCTTCCAGACTAAGAAAGACTAGGAAGAAAGGCCTGGCAATGCTATCTCTGAAAATCAGCCAATGAGAACCCTATGGATCACAACGATCCCATCTGCATCTGAACATGGGGATGGTGGAGGACCTGGCAACATTTTGTTCCGCTGTGCGTGGGGTTGCCATGCAGTGAACAACAACAACATACAGATGAACTACAACTACACAAAATGTTATGAAATCATCTCACAAACGTAACAAGAAGCCAGTCACAAGTATAAAATTTTGTTTCATGCATTTTGGACATGTTATCAAGAGTCCCTGGAGAAGGACATCATGCTTGGTAAAGTGGAGGGTCAGTGAAAAAGAGGAAGACCTTCAACGAGGTGGATTGACCCAGTTGTTGCAACAATGGGCTCAAGCATAGCAATTATTGTGAGGATGGCGCAGAGCAGGGCAGTGTTTTTGTTCTGTGGTACACAGGGTCACTATGAGTCACAATCAAATCAACGGCACCTAAAATACAGAATTTGGTGTCCCTGGATGGCTGCTAACTGAAAATTTTTAGATTCAAGTTTACTCAGAGGCACCTCAGAAGAAAGGTCTGGCAATCTATTCCAAAATACCACAGCTATTGAAAACCCTATGGAGAACAGTTCCACTCTGATACACATGGGGTCTCCACGAGTCAGATTTGGTTTAAGAGCAACTGGTTAGGTTTTTATACAGATTTTAGTATTTGTCTTAAGAACTACAATGCTCCTTGGTGTCATGAGGTGCTCTTTGGACAGTGTGACCTCTTAACTTAAATTTCAGCAAGCTCAAATAATTTTGGAATAAGTCAGGGTATATAAATAAACAAGTAACTGTAACTGGATTTTTGCTTTTTACTTGGTATCTTCATCCTCCTGCTCTAAACGCTTCTGCCAATGGGCACAAGTTGATTAACTTGCACACATCAATCAGATCCTCCACAGATCCCACCGATTCTATTCCACCACTGCGGTGTAAAGTTGGACCTGCCTCTCCTGGTACAAAAGTTAGTTGTAATTATCTAAATTAACATCTTTGAGCTGGCAGGACTCCTCCCCATTTTTAAGAAGTCTAGAAATAGCAGACAATGAGTAATAATAATAATAATCCTTCTCTTTAAACAGACAGGAAAATGTAGAGGAGTAGCTGGAGGGCTTGTCTTTGAGTCTCTTCAGCCATTTTAGCTGCTCCTAAGCTGCCTTGCTGCTTGTACCCTGGGGCCGACGCAGCCAGCGCTGCTGTGGGCTCCCTGGACGACTGTC
Source organism: Orycteropus afer afer (assembly GCF_000298275.1). Classification (NCBI taxonomy): domain Eukaryota; kingdom Metazoa; phylum Chordata; class Mammalia; order Tubulidentata; family Orycteropodidae; genus Orycteropus; species Orycteropus afer. The sequence goes on from NW_006921592.1 coordinate 32,044,587, forward strand.
TCCCTCATGTTTTGTAATGAAGGCCTTACCGTGTCTATGCAGATGGGAATTCTGTTGCCACCTCCTCATTTGTTTCACATTTCCTGTGCCTGCCTTCCTAAGCACTCAGCTGCCCAAAATAGCATTATGGTTTTTTGTTTTGGTCTGCTTTTGAGTCTGTGTGTAAAAATTTCATAGGAGAATAGTCAGGATTGCAGTGTTGCTCTTGGGTGCTATCAAGTCAATTTTTGACCCCGTCACTAGCCTGTGTGACAGAGTAGAGCTGCTGCATTGGATTTCCGAGGCTGTCATCTTTACAGATGCAGACTGCCACATCTTCCACCCACAGAGTGGCTGGTAGGTTCAAACCGGTGACCTTAGGGTTAGTTAGCAGTGAGTGCTTTATTATTGCCACCAGGGCTCCTAACGGTTGTTGCAGCACCCTGTCATTACCACACCCTGGGGTGATTTTCCAATTGGCTCCTAGGTAGATAAAAGGATTCTGAAGTGTGTTCAGAGTTCTCTTGGAAAATGGCGCTGGATTTTCTTTCTAGAGGCATGAGGCTAGGGCCCACTGGGAGGCAGGACAATAGTGTTGACTATGTACATAGTAACAAGAGCCTTTGCCACCCACCAACTTCCTTCATGAATTCTCTGCTCTGAGGAAGTCTCTTCCTATTGGGCTTCCCCTCTTCTCTTTGCCATTTTTTTATTCAGTTCCCATGAGGATCAATCTACTGCTCCTCTCGGCCTAGTTGAATTTTCTCCATCCCTCAAGGTCTAGTTCACATCCCACATCTTCCAGAAAGCTTTCCTGGATGACTTCAGCTGGAAATGATTTCCTTCTTATCTGAACCCTGAGAGCACCTGATGACAGTATATTCCAGGGTGTCCGCACACAAAGGGACAGAAATAGTAGCTAATGAAATAATAGGGACCAACTGAATGTGTATTAAGTGACAAGCACTCTTCTTGGTGCTTTACTAAGTCAGGATCCTTACAATGACTCCAGGAGGCAGGTTATATTATTATTCCCATTTTACAAATGTACATACTGAGGCCCATAGTGATACTGTATCTCCCTGCTCCGATTGTTGTGAGTGCCTCAGTAGTGCCAAATACTGACAGATGAGTAGTGCGTATATGGCTTAGTTCACTTGAACTTCATCTAAGAGATGGAGGAACTGCACACGTTTCAGGAAATTCTCTATCAATGCTGTCTCTCCCAACCCCACTCTACATGTCTGCTCAGACAGTCACCAATCCACCTCTGACTAAAAGTCTCTTTGTTTGGTGCAACACTTACTATAACATCCTAGAGAACTAGTATGCCCAGGAACAGCCATTGGGAAACTCAGCCTACAAACAATATAAGGAGCCCTGGTGGCACAGTGAGAAGCTCTGGTGGTGTAGTGCCAAAGACATTTGGCCGCAATCAAAAGGTCAGCAGTTCAAACACACCAGCCACTCTGCAGGAGAAAGCTGAAGCAATCTGCGTCAGTTCTGCTCTGTCCTAAAGGGTTGTTAACAGTAAGAATCAACTCAACGGCAGTGGTTGGGGATGGCACAGTGGTTGAGCACTGGGCTGAGTATTGAGAAGTCAATGGCTTGAATCGACCAGCCACTCCACATGAGAAAAGACCTGGAGATCTGCTCTGGTAAATACGTATCACCTAGGAAAAACCCTGTGGAGCAGCTCTACTCTGTCCTTTCCTGTCGCTATGAGTTGGAGTTGACTCGATGACATCCAACATAGGCAATGTAGAGCTTTAAAAATTGAATTTTTAGTGGAAAAAATGAAATCCAAGCTCCTTTGCATGATTTATGATGTTTTTCATAATGCAACCTCCACCTGCTTGTTCAGGCCTAATTTATTACATCCTCCCCTTCCACCACCACCTTCAGCTTCTCTATGCTTCTTACAAACTGAACTACATAGAGTTCCATGAATACACTTAGTGCTTTTATTCTTGTTACCCCCATAGATACTTCCGGAAACCTTCTACTCCCTCCCTTCTTCCTGGGCTTCTGTGCCTAGTGAGTCTTGAAGGATGTCACCTTTGGAGACTCCTCCCTAATTCTATTGAATGGAATTAACCTTACCCTTTACAGGCTCCTGCTGCACTTGGCTCATATCACATCTTATTACGACTTTTTGTTAACTTCTCAGATCTTTCAGCCAAACTGTAAGCTCCTCCAGGAAAGAACGTGTCTCATTTATCTTTGTACCCTGGGTCAGGGACATAGTTTGGCCTGGATTTACTTTACCACATATTTACAGAGTGGTTTCCATATCACCAAGCAAACTGGAGCATTTCCCACCCTGTGATGCTCAGTGAAAAAACATGAGTGACTCCACAGGTGACCCAAATAATTTTCCATGACCCTCTGAATCTATCCAGGGCTGTGTAGATGGCTTATTCAATAAATATGGCTTGGTATAGAAAAGAATGACCCAGTAAACAGGTTAAACTGCAAACTGATTCTACAGGATTCTTTCTCGCTTTTCTTTTTCCCTAACTCACTATTTCCAAGATTTGAAAAGCTCCAAAGGGAGCTACACTTGGAGGTTGCCATTCATTTCAAGTGTCTTCTCTTCTGTCACGCCAAAGAATTTTGCAGAACTATATTTGGCATGTGGGCACATCACTTTATCCACCAATAATACGTTTGCCCCTTGCAAGTCAAAGAAAAGCCATCCTAGGAGACCTTGCTATTTCACAGCAGAGCCAAGAGGGACAAAGAAGAGCAGCTGTCTACTCCCACCTTGATTGCATGACATAAATGGTTGTTTAAGAGCTAAATCACCAGATTTCATGGTTATGGGTGGAGGCCCCAGCAAACACTGTGCAGCTGTGCCTTCATGCCTGGAGTGCAGAGCTTTTAATCAGCTGCTCATCACCACAACCATGTCATCACATTGAGAGCCAGGTAAGCCCTGCACAAGCACAAGAACATTGTCATAGATGGGGCTTCCACAACGTGCTGGGCAATGGAAGAGTTTTGCATACAGAAACTGGAACTAGTACTTGAAAAATTGCTTTGCAACAAACTGTTTATGTCTACATGTTAATCAACAATTAACCAGTTAACCACCCTAACAAAGTTATTATTTATATGCACATACATAAAAACAAGAGAAACTTTCTTAGGGTGGTTAACTGTTGATTAACATGTAACCATAAACAGTTTGATGTGAAGCAACTTTTCAAGTACTAGTTCCAATTTCTGTATGCAAAACACTTCCATTGCCCAGCACTATGTGGGAGCTCTGTTTATGACAATGTTCTATCTGTATTGTAAAGTGCCTTTCAGTCAATTCTGACTGAAAGTAACACCATGTGACAGAGTAGAGCTGCCTCATAGCGTTTCTCATGGCTGTTACCTTTATGGGTGCAGATTGCCAAGTCTTTTCTCCCATGGAGCCGTTAGGTAGGTTCGAACCACCAACCTTCAGCTGCATTCAAGTGCTTAACCATTGCCTCATGGGGGCTTCTTCTTTGAGAGCTATAACCACATATATAATGATAGATAAAGTGAGGCATCACCTTTCTCTTTGCCCACCAGCCAAATTGTTCAATTTCTTTGGTGCTGCCATTCAGTAAGAAAGATGCTGTGGGAGCAAAATAAATTATACTCTGAAATGCCAATCAGCGAGACGTGCCCTCCAGTTTAAGCCCTGAATAATTAGCATTGGCTATGGATGAGAATGAGCTAGTTGCTACCGTCATATAATTTGTATACATAATCAGGAAAATATGAGGCCTAACGTTCAGGCACAGCTGGGCATTTTCCCACCTGCAGAAGGAAGTGGATCGTGACTTTTCAAAGCCATGAGCAATCACTCAATGTCCATTTTCTCTGCAGTCACCTGGAACATCAAATCAAGAAGTGTATTTGGAAGGCTCATATTTTGAATTACAATGTGACACCCACATCATCTAGCTATTACACATAGAGCTGGGCAAGTTAATCAATCAAGCAGTGGACTTTTAACTCTTTTGTGACCTATGGGATGTGTAGTGTCTGCCTACATTTTCCACCCCTGGGGTTTATTGGGAAGCTGTTTTCCCACTTTTAGTGCATGCTACTATCTGGTGGGAGCCTGTCAACTGTGTGAATCTAAAGAAATGGGTCTCATCCCACCAATCCCAGCAGTAGAGGCCCCTTGGGACACAGATGTCCCACTAATTGCGCTGAAATCCCTATTACCTTAAAAATTTTTTCTCTAGCTCATTCAAAATGGCTTCTATTACTGAGAACACATAGTTTCAACAAAAAAAAATTCAAAGCAAAAAACAACTCAGTCTTGAAAAGATTGAAAAAAAGAAATTTAGCTTGCTTCCTTTATATATGAGATGATGGGAATTTATGTTGAAAACCTTTTTCAGAAACAAAATCACCTATAACTACAATCTTTCCACCAGTTCAATAAAGAGGTGTCCTGGCATTGAAGTACAGAGTATGGGCATGCTGGCTTCTAACGCACAGGAAATGGCTAAGGTCAATTACAAGTCCATCCCACATAATACTGTGCTGACTCTTATATGCACAGGTCCTGCCTCTGGTAATTTATTCAACAATTTTCTCATGGTTTACAAGTTTGAGTCCACCCAGAGGTGCCTTGAAAGAAAGGCCTGGTGATCTACTTCTGAAAATCAGCCACTGAAAACCCTATGGAGCACAGTTCTGCTCTGACACACACGGGTCACCATGAGTTAGAGCTAAGGCACTTGACTGCTAACCAAAAGGCTGGTGGTTCAAACCCACCAGCCACTCCTCAGAAGGAAGGTTGAGCAATTTACTTCTGTAGTGATACCACCTCGGAAACCCAAGGAGGGATCGCTATGAGTCGGGTCTGACTTGACGGCACATAACAACAACAACTAAATGATGTCTATGGGAAGATGACAGAGGCAGAATCCAGCAGCAGGTTGGAGGCTTTGAACTTTCTTAGCTTTCCATCCATATGGGCTTCACATAGGAAAGGACATTATTTGCGATTACATTTTGGTTCCTGACAATGTCCCTGGTTCAATTGCATGCATTATCTTCACTTATCTGCCCTTTCTGTAACACTCTGCTATGACTTTTATTATTAATTTTTTTTTTTAATTTTGATGAGTAGGAAACTGAGACAAAACACCTGAGGGCACAAACTACTAAGGAGGAAAGCATGGATGCAAACCCACCTCAAACAGGCTCCAGAGATCATACTACATATCCTAACAAGAGCCCCATCTGATCTCTAAAAACCACCTGGAGATCTTGTTAAAATGTAGATTCTGATTCAGTATATTTGGGGTAGAAGTGAAAATTCTCAGCGGGTGGTCAAACTGGAATTGAACTGATTCAAAGGTCTGAAAGGAAGAGATGAGAATTCTGATTAAAAGGGGGAAAATGTGGAAGAGAATTTCAAATTCTCGAGGAATCCAGACTTTCTGGAGCCACTGATGATGGATGAACTTCCAAAACTACTGCCCCGAGATAATCTTTAAACTGTAAACCAAAAGCATCCCCTGAAGTCTTCATT
>NW_006921592.1:32052579-32061363 GCF_000298275.1 Orycteropus afer afer
ATTTTTTCCATATCCCTAAAGAATGTTGATGGGATCTGGATTGGGATTGCATTGAATGTATAGATTGCTTTGGGTAGAACTGACATTTTCACAAGAACATTGTGCTTTTTAAAGGAACTATCTATATGGGGTCAAACTGGCAATAGCAACTTGAAGCTCAGATAGCAAACTTAGAGGGTAGTGAGTTTATGTTAATGGGGGAGGAACAATTCCAAAAAGGAGGGTGAGAATGGTTGCACAACTTGAAGAATGTCCTATCACTGAACCTTATATGTAGAAACTGTTGAATTGGTGTATCTTCTGCTGTATATATTTTCAACTACAACAAACAAATTATTATTTAAAAAAAAAAAAAAAACATGGGATGATAATTCAGAAATTTGAGAACACAAACTTGTTCCATTTGAACTGGGAAAAAGCCTGGGACAAAACAGATCAGCTGGTATTTTTAGAGTCCATGGGAACCGGCACGTGCATTGATGGCTGTGACACCATGCCCTCTCTCTCCCCATCTTCATTCCATTGGTAATTCACATTGTCTCATGATGCGAAGCATTCATCTGCTTCTCTCCATTCCCACTACCAGTGCACCAGGCTGGGCCACCTTCCTTGTCTGGCTGGATTACTACAAATGCCTTCTAACTGGTTCTATCCTCTGTGAAGCCCCTCTCATGAATCCATTCTCCATACTGTAGCCCAAGTCATCTTCATTACACATGAGTGGGATGGTGACCTTCCCTGCCTGGCTTGAACACCTTCATGAACTTCCAGTGCCATTACTGTAAAGTCTAAACTCCTTTGTCTGATATACCTGTCCCTGTGTGACAAAGGCTCTGCCCTGAGAATCTCTGCTCAGCCATTCTGAATTCCTCTGGATTCCCTGAGTGGATCATGTCTCTCTGGCCTCTTACTTTGCACCGTATACTCTGACTTCTTGTAATGTCCTGCCCTGTCTGTCTCCCCTCCATGTTCCTGCACTCTCCCTTTCAAATGCACAACATGCATTCAACTTGCTGTTGTTGTTTATTGCTGCTGCTGAGTCAGCTCCAACTCATGGTGACCCATGTACAACAGAACGAAACATTGCCTGGTCTAACTCCATCTTCATGTCACTGGTATGTTTGAGTCCATTGTTGCAGCCATTGTATAAATCCATCTCATAGAAATTTTCCCTCACTTAAGCTGACCCTGCTTTACCAAACACAATGTCCCTCTTCAGTGATTAGTTCTTTCTGATTATGCATTTAAAGTGAGTGAGTCAAAGTCTTGGACAGTGTTCTATTCTAATGCATAGGGTTTTCATTAGCTAATTATCAGAAATAGATTGCTTGGCCTTGCATCCTAGCTATTCAACTTAGCTATCACTTTCTCTGAGAAGGCTTCCCTGATATCTTCAAACTGGATTAGCTTCTTATTTTCAAAGTGTGGGTATGTGGCATAGTGTCTAAGGCATTTGACTGCTAACCAGAAGGCTGGCAGTTCAAACTAACCATTAACTTCCTTCCTCAGAAGGAAGATTGGGCAATCTACTTCTGTAGTGACACCGCCTCGGAAACCCAAGGAGGGGTCACTATGAACTGGATCTGACTCGACAGCAGTGAGTCTGGTTTTTTGGTTTGGTGTGTATAGCACCCTGCCCATTCTCCCATCAAAGACTTTCATACATAACTATTTCCCTATCATTATCCTTTGCTATTTCAGAAGACCAGAGAAGAATTGATGCATTCGTATTGTGGTGTTGGTAAAGAACTGAAAATACCATGGACTGCCTGAAGAATGAAGAAATCTGTCCTGGAAGAAGTACAGCCTGGATGCTCCTTACATGCAAGAATGGCCAGACTTCCTCTCACATACTTGGTCATGTTGTCAGAAGGGACCAGACCCTGAAGAAGGATATCATGCTTGGTAGAGGGTCAGCAAAAAAGGGGGAAGCCTCTTAATGAAGTGGATCGGCATAGTGGCTGCAATGATGGGCTCAAACATAGCAAAGATTGTGAGGATGGCATGAGACCAGGCGGTGTTTTGTTTTGTACACAGGGTTGCTATGAGTCAGAGCTGACTCAGTGGCACCTAACAACAGCAACCTCCTCTACTATACTGACCCTTGAGAGCAGGAACACCTCATTCATCATCAAATCTGAACAGTTAGCAAGTGTTTAGGAGCTCTGGTGGCATAGTGTCTAAGGCATTTGACTGCTAACCAGAAGGCTGGAGGTTCAAACCCACCAGCCATTCCTTGGAAGGAAGGTTGGGCAATCTACTTCTGTAGAGATACCACCCCAGAAACCCAAGGAGTGGTCACCATGAGTCAAATCGACTCGATGGCAGTAAGTTTATTTTGATTTGAGCAAGTGTTTGGTATAAAGAAGATGCTCAGTAAATATTTCTTGATGGAACAAATGAGTGGATGTTTAGAGATGAATGCTTATTCTGTATAATCTTTATTCTTATAAGAAAAGAAAAAGCTGTAAGCAATATAAGAAAGGGGTCCTGGTGGCACAATGGTTAAGTCCTAAGCTGCTAATGAAAAGTCAGCAGTTTGAACTCACCAGCCCCCACAGCAGAAAAGACCTGGCCATCTGCTCCCATGAAGATGACAGTCTAGGAAGACCCATGGGGAAGTTCTGCTCTGTCATGTAGGGTGGTTGTGAGTCGAAATTAACTCATCAGCACACAACAACAAGAAGCAATTTAATCATTGCTGAAAACAGAATTACATTTTTTCTCAACATAGGCTAGCACTAATTATTGTCATATTAGCCAAACATTAATATTAATTTCACTATTATCCTGCCTTAATATCATTTATTTAACTCTGCTCCAGAAATGTCCTTTAATGTATGACTTTCCAAGGTTGCCATGCTTGGCAGTTTTAAAGGGTTTCATTGATTGATTTATTGATCAATTTTCAATGTGAGTAAACAAACCAGCACATTGCACTCTCATTGTCTGTAAGCCAGGACTTCAGGAACTTGACTTAGGTCCTGAGGAAGGAATTGCTTCACAGGGGAGAAACCTTGCCTCTGGAGTGACAGATATCTGGGTTGAATCTCTCTAGAGGACTTATCAGCCTTATGACATTGGAAATCCAAAGGCTCAATGGCATAATAGTGCTAATGTCATTAGCAGAGTACCTGATCCATAATAAGAGCTCACCATATGGCAGCAGTAATTTTGAATGGCTATAAGGCACTTGATTGCTAATTGGTAGGTCAGTGGTTCAAAGACACCAGCCACTCCATGGAAGGAAGATGGGGCAATCTACTTCCATAAAGATTTACAGCCTCAGAAACCCAATGGGGGTTGCTATGAGTCGGAAATGACTTGATGGCAGTAAAGTTTTTTTTTAAAAAAAAAAGTCACAAAATTGATATTAGTTTCATCATTCTCCTGCCTTGATATTGCCATTGGATCTTGATAAGGTGCCACTGATAACATTTGTACACTGTGCACAGGAAAAGTAACCAAGAAAGACCAGCTCGACGAGGTCATTGGGAAAGATGGAATTCTGCTCATTGGACAGACAAGCAAGCCCACAGTCAGCAAGTCAGGGGACCTGCTCAAAGTCATGTAGCTAAAAGGGCAGCTGAGCCACCATCCAGAACTTCTGACTTCAAAGCCAGTTCTCTTTCCACTACACTGCTCAGCCTCTTGGGCGTCAGCATTTCCAGGGCCCTGCGGGCTTCTAAATGTCTAAGATCAAACAGGACTTTGGATTCCAAATGTGCATGCTGGGACTGACTGTTCCCCTCTCCCCTTCATAGGTACCTGTGATGGGCCTGGGGGCATTGCACCTGGGTTCCAGTGTTGGAGCAGGCTCCTCTCCTGTGGCTGCCCTCTCTGCCCAGGACAGGGGGTTCTGTGCAGGTTAGCTGCTGCTGCTTCTCCCTGGGGATAGGGATGGGACTGGAAAGGCCGGCTACCCCTAATACCCCAGAAGCCCTGAAACCCCAGGGCTTTTATGTGTGGTGGATGCATCCTACAGGAACTAAACACACTGATCACTTAGCTGAACACAGGGAGAGGGAACATTCTGAAGTCAGCTTCTCATTATGACCAGATGCAGAAGTAGATACCACAGGAAGCACTCAGAAAGTCATAGACTGTCCAAGCTTGATAGGACCTCAGGCCTCAGTGAGTCTGAACTATTCATTCCACACAGGAGGAAACTGGGCATAGAAACAAGGTAGGGACAAATGCCTGGACATGGTGGGGATGTCTCCTGAGTCCCATCCCACTGTCCTTTCCATCATACCAGCATTTATCTTTCTGGAGTGTTATTTACCTGGAGACCCCTAATGGGGACCTACTGCCTCAGACACAGAAACCTGCTTAGGACATTTGCCATCATCTTGGGAGCGGTTGATACAGGTCATCTGTAGTGACCTGGAACACTTCCTGCAGATGGGAGGACCCCTGGGGGTCTCAGTCCTTGGCACTTTGTTTAATAGTTGCTGTCAGAGAGGCCAAATAGAGGTGTGGAAAAGGCTGGAGCTGTTCCAAGAAATGTGTCCATTACTGGTTCATTAGGACACAGAGAAATTCACTGGAGGAGTGAGGCCACTAACAGAATCAGGGAGTAAAACCAGAAGGCCAGAACAGGAAAGAGGCTGCAGGTATCGCTCTAGAATGCGACAGGAGAGTGGACACTCCCAAAGGCACCTACCTCACCTGTAGCCCTCCACCATCCCTACCTGCTATGAGATGACTCCAACTCCTGGTGACCCCACATGTGTCAGAGTGGCCCACAGGGCTTTCAATGGCTGGTATTTCAGACGTAGACTGCAAGGTCTTTCTTCTGAGGCACCTCTGCATGGATTTCAACCTCCAACCTTTTGGTTAGCAGCCAAGCACATTAACTATTTGCAGCATCACCCAGGGACACCCACAGTCTAGTGCCCCTCTCTAGGTAGGAGGGAAATCTTAAAAGACACCAAGCTAGGTTGGCCAGTTCCTGGAAGCATTGATCTCTTCAAAATCCTACAAAATAGTGATCACTCAAAGCCTCCCAGAAAGACCTTGAACCAGGAGCTGCTCCCATTAGGCAGACAGAGGACATATCTAATATCTTCTGTCATTGCCCATCTTCCATCTTCTAGATCTCCAGTCCTAAATTGGGGATAGACATCTCCCTATGATATGGCAGGAGGGCTGAAGGAGGGCTGGCCATAGTAGAGTGTCAATCACAGATAATGGAGAGTCGAGGTGGATCAGAGGAGGAAAACTTCATGTCTTGCTAGCATATTCAATTCCACCCTATTTAAGGCAGGAGATGTGTTTCTTCCTTCTTCATCTCTCTTTGGTGCCCAGCACATGGAAGCCTGACTAAACACTTGATGAATGACAAGGTAAGTAAACTAACAAAAGAGAGAATAAAGTGAAGGCTTGAGTCAGGGAGCAAATGAATGAACTCTCTAGGCTGCAGAATGACTGTGGAAAGACATGAAAACCAAACCCACTGCCAACATGTCGATCCCAACTCAAAATGACCCCTATTGGGTTTCGAAGGCGATAAATCTTTAAGGAAGTAGATTGCCCTGTCTGCCTTCCATGGAGTGGCTGATGGATTTGAACCAAACTTTTGGTTAGTAGTCAAATGAGGGAACTGCAAAACCTTGATAATGAATGCATTTGCAGGAATTCTAAGGTGTAGGGAAAAGTTTGTCTGCTTATCTAATTCTTAAAAACAGGGGAGGCAGGGATCGAGGAAGCACGGCCCCCAAAGAAACAGAGGAAGCAGATAAGTGGGCTGCTTTTCTGTCAGAGAAAAGATATGGATATGGTCTCTGTAGACAAGTCCCTACAATAATGGCAGTGCAAGAGCTGAGTGTGCCAGGTGTTGTGCTGAGGGCTTTAGAGGCGTTTCTCACTCCCCACTTCTCAGAGAGGTGAGGTTCAGAGGCTGAACAATTTCCTCTAAAACCCCAAGGAACTGGCAGGTCAGGGACATAACTCTCTGCCTTTTAACTCCAGACTCCAGATTCGTGATCACTTCTAATTCTTATCATACAGAATTTCCTCATCTGTTCTTTATGCTTCTGAGTGCCCCAGGACAAGAAATCTTCAACTATTTTGTTCTCTGAACATTTGAGCTGGATTAAAATAAAGGTTCCCTGCCCCCCCTTTGGTGTCATTTATCTTATTTCTCTAAAACTGAGTTGAAATATTTGTTCCTAATGCAGGGCCCAAAGGAACTTTTTTTCACTTAAACTTTCTTGGTGCCTTGTCTGTTGCTGCCACCTGGCCTTGTTACCACCCTATTCATTAACACCCTGGCAGGGGTCCCTGAGTGGCAGCTGCTAACCGAAAGGCTGGTGGTTGGTGGTTCAAACTCATCCAGAGGCCCTCAGAAGAAAGGCCTGGCAATCTGCTTCCGAAAGGGTCACAGCCTGGAAAACGCTTTGGAGTGTAGCTCTGCTCTGCACATGAGGGGTCATCATGAGTCCAAATTGACTCAATGGCCACTGGTTTAGGAAACAGGTGAACTGGAAGTGGGACAGCAAAGTGATGAAAAGCACTTCAATGAAATATTTGCTTAAATGTTTCGCATTTATGTTAAACTCACTGAGCCAGACAATTCTTACTCTGTCTCTCTGCTCAATCTCACTGTGTCTCTATCTTTCCCCTCTCTTTCTCTCCAATTCAGAAAAATTACACACGTATAAACACTCATTTTAGAAAAATTGCATAATACAGACAGCAGAAGGAGGAAAATTAAAAATCATCCTTTCATATCCCCAGCACCCAGGACAATCATTGCTAATCTTTCAGGAGGTGGTTTTTTCATGACAAAAAATGGGATATAATCATATCAAAATATGTTTGGTAACATATAATCACACCTCGTTATGTATAACATTTATTTATAAATATTATAATGTACACTATATAAAGTATAAATCATAATAAAAACATTGTGGGATCAGTGATTGTAAAACCCCCAAAAATGTTATCAAACCATTTAGCTGCACTTGTAAGAAACTGCTAGCCATTCCCCTCTCCCTCTCTGTCACATTTTGATTACCTCCTCCCTGTTAGGGACTAATCTGTTCTTCAGCTAGCCCTGGGTAACAGGGTAACAAAGCCCTAAACCAGCAGTGCTTTATCACAGCAAATACACGTGGTTCCCAAAGTGCTGCCCCAGACCCCCTCCTGAGTAGCCCTGGTGCCACTTAGACTGGAAACCAATCACATAGCCTTCCAGTTCTGGTCACATAGACCCTGTCCTCAATACGCCAGACAGAGGTATAAATATTCCCAAAAGATGGGTGGGTTTTTGCAGATATTCTTGGATCCATTCCATCTGGCCACCCTGGATTAGAAGAAGCTTCTAACAAGTTGTGTAAGCTTGTGTCTACCTTTTATCTATCACTTTGTAAACTCTCTCTCTCTCTCTCCCTCTTTCTTGATTTTGTTTTTCCCTCTTATTCTTAATAAAACTCATGCTGGTAACGGGATCCCCTGACAGACTTTTTGGTTTCTCCAAACTCATCCAAAAGGAAATTTCAAAACCCGTGGGAATTTCCCAGGACAAATATGATTACTGTTTTGTTTTGTAACCTTTTAATTGAATCTACCAGTAAATTCTGGAATATTATTTCAAAGACTGCATTATTTTCTATTGCATGGGTATGTTGTTTTTGTTGTTGTTGTTTGCCGTCTAGTCGGCCCCGACTCATAGCGTCCCCTCCTTGGGTTTCTGAGGCAGTATCACTACAGAAGTAGGATTGCCCAACCTTCCTTCCGAGGAGTGGCTGGTGGGTTTGAACCGTCAGCCTTCTGGTTAGCAGTCAAGTGCCTTAGGCACTATGCATGGGTATAGCACAGTTATTTAACCAGTCTATGTTAGTAGATATATATATATAGAGAGAGAGAGAGAGAGAGAGAGAGAGATGGTTCCAGAATTTAGCATTTGCGCTCTGCCATCAAGCCCATTCCTACTCAGAGCGACCCTACATGCGTAGAGCTGCACTATAGGGCTTTCTAGGCTGTAGTTCTTACCATCTCTTTCTTCTGTGGGGCAGATGGTGCCTTTGAATCACCAACTTTTCAGTTAGCAGCTGAGTGCTTAACCACCACACCACCAGGGTGCCTTCAAATTTGGCAATGCTTCTGTGAAAGGCATTGGGGCTCAATCACTGCACTGCACTGAGGGTTACTTCAATTCCTACTTCACTCACTCACCTCACTCCTTCCAACTTAGTTTGCCTCCTTGGTTTCTAAAGGAGGTCAGAATGGCTTTTTATGAGCTACATCTTTTGGACTTTTCTTCTGAAACACTTATATTGCACTCAAACATGTAATAGTCCTGATGCAATTGTCTTTAAAGATAAGATGGGCAAAGACAGAGGGACGAATGTGGAGCAGGCCCTCTCAGACCTGATGGCTGGGGCTGACAGGGCTGCAATCCCTGTTACTGCTCACTGGTATTAGCTTCCTGGCACCATCTGCAGTGTTTCTGTGGTGCTAATGACTGGAAATTGCTAATGGCTGTGAAGAGCTAATTGTCTAGAGAGCAAGGTGTTTCTGCTCTGCCTGTAGCCAGAGAAGCACACAGTCTGGTAAGCAGGGTTCTCTCACAGTTCTGACACAGTCCTCACGGGGAAGCCTCCTTGGCAGGTATTTAATTCTTGGTTGAAAATTTTTCTCTTTCAGGGTTTTATATATACCACCCCATTGCCTTCTCGCTTGTATGGTTTCTGCTGAGAATCAGAGCTTATTCTTACTGGTTGTCCTTTGTAAGTGACTTTTTGTTTTTCCTGTGCTGCTTTCAGGATTCTTTCT
>NW_006921592.1:32061938-32062476 GCF_000298275.1 Orycteropus afer afer
TGGCTCTCACTCAGTAAGTGAAGCTGCAGGACATGTGGGTGTAGTTGTGTCATATGGGGACTGCTGCTGTCTTTCACTCAGTGAGACAAAAATAACAATTGAATAACTATCAAAAAATTAAAAGCAAATGGACAAGACACACACCATGCGATCACACAAGAACAGTAACCAAAAAAGACAAAAAGGGGGAAAAAAAAACCCAATATCTGGGGAGAAGGCAACAAGAGAAAAAGGTAGAAAAGGAGAATAATGAAGGAAAAAAAATGGGAACAATGCAAAAAGAAAAACAAGGAACAGGGTTAGCCACGAGAAAGAAAAAAATTGCAACCAGGAACAGGAAAAAAAAAACTAGAATCTGGGAGGGGAAGAATAAAGAATAATAATAAAAAGGACAAAAGTAATAATAATAGTAGTAGTTTTAAAACAAACAAAAAGAAAAAAAAATTGGGGCAGGGTGGGGGAGGGTACCCAGGCTCCCTGCAAGCACACAGACTGGGATGGAGTCCCTGTTGGCCCCAGAAGGTGGGTGGGAGTGAGA
>NW_006921592.1:32062896-32066983 GCF_000298275.1 Orycteropus afer afer
GTATCTGTGTTAATTGGTTCCCCTTTTCTTTGTTGAAGAGGGTCTGTGCAGTCTTTCTGCCTATTCCACCATCTTACTGGAACTCCCTGGGAAGCCTCCTTGGGCCTTGGCAGAAAACCAAGCCTTCTCTGACCCTGAGCCAAGAGCCTTTGTGCCTGGCCAGTGACCAAAAACAGAGGAGGCAGGGATTGAGGAAGCACAGCCCCCAAAGAAACAGAGGAAGCAGATAAGTGGGCTGCTTTTCTGTCAGAGAAGCAAAGAAGCAGATGGATATGGTCTCCGTAGACAAGTCCCTGCAATAATGGCAGTGCAGGACCAGAGTGTGCCAGTCGTAGTGCTAAGGGCTTTAGAGGCGTTTTCTCACTCTCCACTTCTCAGAGAAGTGAAGTTCAGAGGCTGAACAATTTCCTCTAAAACCCCAAGGAACTGGCAGGTCAGGGACATGACTCTTGGCCATTTAACTCCAGACCCCAGATTCATGATCACTGCCTAATAGAACTTCTTGAACACTTGTGGGCAGGCTTTCAGCCTTGCTGTGGGGCAGGGGAGCTAGAACAGGAAATGTAGGGGCAAGAGGGGTGGAGGAGGAGAAAAGAAGGGTTGAGGGGAGAGGAATAGGGAAAGAGGAGAAGGAAGACAAGGAGAAAAGCAGGGGAGAGGAAAGAAGGATGATAGGGAGAGAAATTTCGAACATTAAATCTAATTCATTTGTTGTTTTTAGGTGCTATGGGGTTGATGTCAACTCAAAGTGGCCCTAAGTGGCCCCATGAGTGGAACTGCTCCATGGTGTTTTCTAGGCTGTGACCTTTAGGGAAACAGATTACCAGGTCTTTTTCTTGCAGAAGTTCAAACCAAGGCTTCCAACTGATTCATTTTTGTTTGCCCCTGTTGAAAATATGCATTTTCACCCCAAATGAAACCCACTGCCATCAGGTGGATTCTGACTCATAGCAATCCCATATAGGACAGAGTAGAACTGCCCCATAGGATTTCCAAGGCT
Source organism: Orycteropus afer afer (assembly GCF_000298275.1). Lineage (NCBI taxonomy): Eukaryota > Metazoa > Chordata > Mammalia > Tubulidentata > Orycteropodidae > Orycteropus > Orycteropus afer. Next base: position 32,063,897 of record NW_006921592.1, read on the forward strand.
GTAAATCTTTATGGGAGCAGACTGCCTCATCTTTCTCCTGTGGAACTAGTGGGTTCGAACCACTAATCTCTTGGTTAGCAGTCCAATGCTTTAACCACAGAGCCACCAGAGCGCCTTTTATTTCTACCCCAGATAGACTAAATGGGAATCTCCATCATAACAAGATTCTCATAGGTTCCCCAGGTGATTGTTAAGTATGCATCAGAATTACTTGGGGAATTGTTTTACAATGAAAATTCTGATTCAGTCTGTCTGGGGTGGACAGCAATTTCTCAGCAGGAGTCAAACAGAACGAACCGGTTTGAACCCCTGGTTCAAATAGCTGACTTTTAGGTCAAGCTGACTTTTAGATTAAGCTGAGTGCTTAACTGTTGTGCCAACAGGGCTCTTTAAACTTAGGATAGAAGGCAGGAATCTGGAAAGTTTGTTTCCAAATGGAGGTGGCATTGGAGCTGATCTTTGATGAGGGTGTGTGGCAGGGGGGCAAGTGGTAACAGTATCACACTGCACAAACCATCTCTCATTCCTGAGTCCCATGGCCCAAGAACCAACCGAGCTTTCATACTTACATGTGGGATTATGATGTTGAGGTAAAAATGACAGCATGCAAACCCATATGTGCAATGTCACAGGCATTGGCCAGAAACAATGGTAAGTACCAGCGGTGGTTACATTCAGTGCTAGGATTACATTCCTTATTGGGTACCACTGAGTTGATTTCCACTCATAGCCACCCCATATGACAGAGTACAACTGCTCCATAGGGTTTCCTAGGCTGTCTTCCTTACTGGAGCAGGTCACCAGGGCTTTTCTCCTGCAGAGCCACTGGATAGGCTCAGACCTTTTGGTTAGCAGCCAAGCACTTTACTTTACCCATTGTGCCACCAGTGCTCCTTTGATTAATCATACTGTGTGGCATTTCCTGAAAGGTGGTAGGCTACTTAAAACACAAAGAAGTCCCCAATTGGCAGATGATTGTATCTACTGGCTGGATCCCAATAAATGAAGGTGTAATGCCTACTTCTTCTTCCAGGGAAGTTCTGCATTCTAGACTATACATTTTTTACTTTTATTGTATTTTGGTTTTCAGATTTTTATTGGGGGGCCGTGGGGACCCAGCTGCGAGGGTGCTCACAGTTTCTTCAGCCACTCCAAGCTGGGGCCCTGAGGGTCCTGGGAGTGGCTGGGGACATAAGGCATGTTCCCATCATCTAGGAGGGGCACTGGGTAGCTGTAGGGGGTGGCCTTGTTGATCATGTTGGTGTACTTGGTGTAGGGCCTTAATGGGGGCAGAATTATAGCGAGGGCCATGATGGTGAAGGACGTGACTAGCACCAGCTCCTTGGTCCAGGCATTCTTGAGGAAGACAGCAGGCCTCGTTGCCATCTTGGTCATGGCGGCTAGACTGTACATTTTTAAAAACTACATTCTGTTGATTACCTATTATTTATTTTCTTGTCTTTTGCCTACATTATTTATCTAATAAGGCAAAAATGTAGGCACAGTAATGCTTGTTTTTCACAGTACTGCAAGTTTTGCAAACTCTTCCTACTCTTCATGGCCTTGTTAGAATTACTCAGTTGGAATTACGAATTTCAAAATCAATTTTTTTTTAATGTGTCCTTTAACATGCACATCCCTTTTCCTAGGCACTGTGGCAACTTGCTGCTCTGTGTTGGAAGTTTTACATGCAAAACTGTGCTTCTGATTCTGCACATTAAAAAAAGAGAGAGAGAGAGAGACGGAAATGGAATAGGCAGCAACAGAAGTTGACAAATAAGCCATTCCTGGAATGGAAAGGAAGGCTGTTCGAGTTGCTACACATGCCGAGAAAAGAAAGCAGAGGGGCCAGCCCTTTGGGAATGCCCTTCTGCTAACACAGGATGGAGGGAAACAACATTGAGAAGCAAAATTCTGCCACTTACAGTTGCAGGAAAAGTTGCCTGGGCAACTCCGAGACCCAGGGGAAGAAGAACTGGCTTTGCCTGCCATTCTTCCCATCCTCTCTCCTGCCTCATTAGCTTAGCAGAGATAGCAGGTGTCTTTATTGGCTGGCCTATTAACAGGATAAGGAACTGGCATTAAAGTTAATGTTAAACTCGCAGCCAACTCAATTGATTGAATAATGAGATTTGGTGTGAGAGAAGATGCTAACAACAACAACACAGGGGTCCGTGTGGCTCCCAACACCTTGGGAAGTGGCATGTGCTGATTGCAGCTGATAAATGATGCCTAACCTAATTATTCCGAGTAGATGATATAGTGCAGTAGTGGATAAGCAGATGCAAATTACAGAACCTGAAACCAAAGAGAGAACATGAAATGAAGGAGGCTCCTGAAGTTGTAAGAAAATGGTCCCTGCAGAGAGTCAATCTCTCCTGATTCTATCCACTCTCAGTTCAGGGTGGGTTATTCTGCTCAGGTGGAGCACAGAACAGCCCAGCATTCCTGTTTGTCACTGTAGGCCAAAGGGACACAAGGACAGCCTGTTTCCGGTGGAGCTGAGCTGAGAGCTGCCAATAGCTGTCACCTCCACCCCTCATGTCCCACTTGAAAGGACAGGACTGTCATGTGAGAGGAGGCATTGGTGGTTCAGTGGTAAAACTCTCACCTTTTGTGCAGAAGATCCAGGTTTGATTCCCGGCCAAAGCACTTCATGCACAGCCATCACTCATCTGTCAGTGGAGGCTTGTGTGTTGTTACAATGCTGAACAGGTTTCAGCGGCGCTTCCAGACTAAGATGGACTAGGAAGAAAGGCCTGGCAATCTACTTTCAAAAATCAGAAAACTCTATGTATCATACTGGTCCTATCTGCATCCAATCACAGAGATGGTTCAGGACTGGCAGCATTTCATTCCATTGTGCATGGAGTCACTGTGAGTTGGGGACTGACAACAGCCACTAACAACAGCAGCATGTGAGAAATGTGTCTTTCTTTCTTTCTTTTTTTAATTGTGATTCGGGTGAAGATTTACAGAGCAAATTCATTTTCCATACAGTAGTTCACATATACTTTGTCTCATGTCATTGACCAGTTTACTACAATGCAACAGCTCCCCTCCCCCTTCCTCCCCATAGTTACCTCT
>NW_006921592.1:32067923-32069149 GCF_000298275.1 Orycteropus afer afer
TATATCCTGCTCCCTTGTTTCTACCATTTTATCTTGCTTCTTTGTGTGGACTGTGATGGTCTGTTGTTTCCAAGGCATCGTGGCATTGTTATATTTAGATCTCTGTTAACTGTTTGTGAAGAGCAGCCAAGGGTGATTCAGGCTCTTGGTGGTTTTTTTATCGTTGGCCCATTGGTGGAGAAGGAGGTAGTGGCTGTCTCTCAGTAAGTGAAGTTGCAGGAGGTGTGGTGTAGTTGTGTCTTATGGGGACTGTTGTTGTCTCCCACTCAGTTAGACACAAATTACAATTGAATAACCATCAAAAAAAACTTTTCAGTCTTGCAGGTCCCGAGTGTCCTTGAGGTTGCTGGAAAGCAGAACATGTTCTTAAGCACCAGGAATCTGTGAGAGAGCTGTCCTTTAAATATCCAAAATAGTCAAGCCACTTTTTAAACCTTCAAAATGGCGGCGCTCTCCGGACCAGCAAAAGTCCACAGTTCAGCCCACCTTTCTCTTCACCTTCTCCGTTTGTTCCCCAGCCACCGTGCACAGTCCTGTGTGCAGTCCCTGGCTAGCAGGGTGATTTTCAGGTTAATTCTTAGGTCCTACCACCACTCAGGAATCTCCAGGCTGTCTGTGCTATCAGGATCCTGCCAGACGGCAGCTCTGTATGTCTCCTTTTTTGGTATTTTCATGCAAATTCTTCTGCTAGTTGGGGTTTAGTCCACTTCTATATCCTTCCCTTCAAGGCTCAGGGGCCCAAGATTATCTCCTGTGCCTGTGTTAATTGGTTTCCCTTTTCTTTGTTGAAGAGGGTCTGTGCAGTCTTTCTGCCTAGTCCGCCATCTTGCCGGAACTCTCCAAGAAATGTGCCTTTCTTGCTTCCATTTGAGAAATGAGTGGTGTTCCTCTATCAGCCAGAGTGGGAGACATAATTGCAAATGACTTCAGTACATGAAATACATCTTTGGGGTTCCTTCTTGAAGATGTTTGAGACAAGACTAAAGCCATCCATAATTCCCAGAAGAACATTCCCTTCCCTTCTGTAATGAGAACCATCTGGGGCAGAACCAATAGCAGTCTTCTCCAAATCTACTCTCCATCTGATTCCTTTTCTTGGTTAAAGGGTCTTCTCACCCTCCATTCACCTAAGCCAGAAGCATGGCATTCATCTTCAACTCACTCCTTCCCTTCATTCACTGTTGTTGTTGTTGTTGTGTACCGTCGAGTCACACCTGACTCATAGT
>NW_006921592.1:32069804-32111313 GCF_000298275.1 Orycteropus afer afer
CAACATTTCTGCCCTAGTAGGGTTGCCAGACTGAATAGAAGATATGCAGTTAAATTTGAATTTCAGAAAAACAATGAATACTTTTTAAAATTTAAGCAAGTGTCATGCATTGTTTATGGATCTGAAGTTCAAATTTAACAGGTTGTCTTGGATTGAATTGTGTCCCCCAAAATATATGTCAGCTTGGCTGCACCATGATTCTCAGTGGTTTGACAGTTATGTAATGAAGTAATTTGGCAGTTATGTAATGATGTAATCATCCCCCATGATGTGATCTGATGTAATCAGCCAAGGGGATTAGCTTGGGTTGCAACGCCCTTAATCAAGTCATAGCTCTGATCCAACGTAAGGCAGAGTTTCCCTGGGGTGTGGCCTATATCCCCTTTCATTTTACAAGGATAAAAGGAGAGAGAAGAGAGCAGAGCAAAGGGACTTCCTACCATCAAAAAAGAGAGCCAGGAGTGAAGCATGTTCTTTGGACCTGAGATTACTATGTTGAGAGCCTCCTAGACCCAGGGGAAGATTGATGCTGAGACACGTGGAGATCTCCAAGGGATACCAGGGCCCATGGACGCTGAAAGGAGACAAGAATGTTCCCTCAGAGCTGACACAGAGAGCAAGCCTTCCCTTAGAGCTGGCACCCTGAATTTAGACTCCAGCCTCCTAAACTGTGAGAAAACAAATTTCTATTTGTTAAAGCCACCCACTTGTGGTATTTCTGGTGTAGCAGTACCAGAGAAAAAAGATACAGGGGATTCTGTATTCTGTTTGCTAAATCTGGCAACTCCACACCATAGCACTGGGAATGGGATGGAATATGAGGGAGAAGGGAGCTCGCAAGACAATCCTGAGGAGAATGTAAGGTCAAATACAGTGAGAAAGGCTTCTGGTTAGATATGGCAGACAAAACACCATGTCTTTCTCAACTCCATCCAGAAAAATGTCCAAATGGTAGTAAGGGAATAAAAAAGAAGATTCACAAGTTTCTTAAGAAATTTTTGGAAGATAAAAAGTCATAGAGAAGAGGTAATTGACTTATCACCAAGGAGAAATTTGTAGAGAGGCATCTTAGTTCCCTGTCGTTGTTGTTGTTATGTGCCGTCGAGTCAGACCCAACTCATAGCGACCCCTCCTTGGGTTTCCAAGGCAGTATCACTATGGAAGTAGAGTGCCCAACCTTCCTTCCGAGGAGTGGCTGGTGGGTTTGAACACCAGCCTTCTGGTTAGCAGTCAAGTGCCTTAGGCACTATGCTACCAGAGCTCCCTCTCAGTTCCCTCGAGCTACTGAAATAACACAAATACCACAAGGGGTGGCTTTGAAGAACAGAAATTTATTTTCTCACAGTTCAGGAGGCTAGAGGCCAAATTTAGCAGGTGCCTCTAAGGAGACAGGGTTTTTGTTTGTTTGTTTTTCTTATTTCAGTTTCTAGTAGCTGCCAGAAGTCTGGGTAACACAATGGTTAAATGCACAGCTGCTAACCAAAAGGTTGGCAGTTGGAACCCAGCAGCCACTCTGCAGGAGAAAGATGAGGTGATCTGTTTCCTTAAAGCCTTGGAAACCCTATGGGGCAGTTCTACTCTGTACTCTAGGGGCGCTGTGAGTCAGATTTGACTCCATTGCAGTGGGTTTGGTTTTGTAGCTGCCTATAATACTTGGAAGTTCTCTGCTTGTAGATTCATCTGCTCTCATTGTTATCAGAAGGAATCTGTCTTCCCCACATGGTTTGCTTATCTCTGTCTGTGCTGCCGCTTATAGCTCAGATGGGATTAGGTTTAGGACACACCTTACATTGATATGGTCTCCTTAATTTACCGATGAAAACCACATTTTCAAATAGAGTAACACCCACAGGCACAGGAGTCAGGACTCAAACGCATATTTTGGGAGGATATAATTCAAGCCATAACAAGGGAGAAGCTGATTGCAAAAACCAAGCCCAACCCACTCATAGTGGGTTGATTCTGACTCATAGTGACCCTGAAGGACAGGGTAGAACTGCCCCATAGGGTTTCCAAGGCTGTAAATCTTTACAGAAGCAGTCATGTTCTCTCGTGGGTTCCAACCTCGACCTTTCAGTTAGCAAATGAGTGCTTAACCACTGTGTCACCAGGCTCCTTGGAAGCTTATTAAGCTGGGGGAAAAAAGAACCTGAAAAGGCTCAGGAATTAGGAGAACTGAGGGCCTCAGAAGACATTGGGGTGGGGAGAGGTTAGTCTATATAAGAAGCAGGTAGAGTCTACCTACCTTCCCTGCCTCGTGGGAGGTTTGCTGGAGAAAATGAACTGAAGGCTCCAGACTTGTGACAATAGGTACAACAAAGGATGTGATACTGTGCTGAAAACTCAGTGATTAAGTAAAAGCCTTCCTTCTCCTGCTGGTCTTTTGATTGCTCTTGCCCTTCCTTAAGGAATATTTGCAAGTGATGCAAGAAAATTACTAGGCCCCTAAATGGTCATCTCACCATGCCACCTGCTACCCACCAGTCAACAAGCTCTGTCCTTGCACATAGATCATTCTCTCAGCTTTTTAATGACACATTATTAATCATGGGCAGATAGCTGACATTTAAAGGAAACCTCCAAAATAGGGAGAAAACAAACAAACCAATAAAACACGTTGGGTCAACTCTAACTCATGGTAACCCCATGTGTGTCAGAGTAGAACTGTGCTCCCCAGGGTTTGCATGGCTGAGTTTTTGGAAGTAGATCACCAGGCATTTCCTTTGAGGAACTTCTGGGTGGACTTAAGCTGCCCACCTTTTGTTAACAGCTGAGTGGGTTAAACATTTTCACTGCTAGTGTCTCCTGATAAACAGGAAAATAAAAAAGGTTTTTAAAGGAAAGAAAGGTAATATGGGATGTGCAAGTAGATTTTATTTGTCATTCTCAGAAAAACAAGAAAATTTTGCATCAATAAATCAAGAATGGTACAGTATTTTTAAAAAAAGAACATTCAAAACAAGGAAGAAAAACTAGAAAATAAAAACATGACAATGGAAATAAAATATGCAGCAGAATAATTGGAACGTAAAGAGACCTCAGAAAGTAGAACAAAAGATCAGAGATATGGATAATAGCAAAGAAACCAAACTCACTGCCATTGAGTCAGTTCTGATTCATAGCAACCCTTTTGGGTTTCTGAGGCAGTAAATCTTTATGGAAGTAGATTGCCCAGTCTTCTACCTGTGGAGTGGCTGGTGGGTTTGAACTGCCAAACTTCTGGTTAGCAGTCAAATGCGTTAGGCACTGCACCACCAGAATTCCTTATATGGATAATAGAAGAGAAGAAGTAAAATGAGAGGGATGGTTCAGAAGATCAAACATCTCCTCAAGAGAAATTCCGGAAAGAGAGAAGACAAAATAGTTGCTGTTGTTGTTAGGTGCTGTTGAAGCAGCTCCCACTTAGAGCAGCCCTGAGTCCAACAGAGTGAAACACCGCCTGGTGCTGCCCCATCCTCACAATCACTGTCATGCTTGAGCCCATCACTGCAGCCACTGTGGCAATCCATCTCATGGAGGATCTTCCTCTTTTTTCACTGACCTTCCACCTTTACCAACCATGATGTCCTTTGCCAGGCACTGGTCCCTCCTGATAACATGCCCAAAGTACATGAGATGAAGTCGCTCCATCCTCACTTCTAGGAGCATTCTGGCTGTCCAAGACAGATTTGTTTGTTTTTCTGCTGGTCCATAGTATATTCAATATTCTTCACCAACACCATAATTCAAATGCATCAGTTCTTTTCTGGCTTACCTTGTTAACTGTCCAGCTTTCACATGTGTACAAGGCAATTGAAAATACCATGGCATGGGTCAGGCACACCATAGTCCTCAAAGTGGCATCTTTGCTTTTGATTGCTTTAAAGAGGCCTTTCACAGCAGATTTGTCCAATGCAATACATCGTTTAATTTCTTGACTCTTCCTTCCATAGGGGTTGATTGTAGATCCAAATAAAACAAAATCCTTGACAACTTCAATCTTTTCTGTTTATCATGATGTTGCATTTTTGGTCCAGTTGTGAGAATTTGTTTTCTTTATGTTGAGGCATTCTTCTTTATACAATCCAGCTTCTCAGATTGTTTATTTGTTCAGCATACAGACTGAACAGGGTTGTGAAAGGACACAACCCTGAATCACACTTTCCCTGATTTTAAAACCCACAGTATCCCTGTTCTGTTCTAACAACTGCCTCTTACCTGCCTGTGTATAGGTTACACATAAGCACAATTAAGTGCTCTGAAGTTCCCATTCTTTACAATGGCATCTATAATTTGTTATGATCCACACAGTCAAATGCCTTTGCATAGTCAATGAAATACAGGCAAACATCTTTCTGGTATCTCTGCATTCAGCCAAGATCCATCTGAAATCAGCAATGATATCTCTTGTTCCACGTTCTCTTCTGAATCCAACTTGAATTTTTGGTAGTCCCCTGTTGATACACTGCTAGAACCATTTTTAAATTACCTTCAGTAAAATTTTACTTGTGTATGATATCAAGAATACCAGAAAGATGTTTACATGTGTTTTATTGACTATTCAAAGGCATTTGATTGTGTAGATCATGACAAATTATGGATAACATTGAGAAGAATGGGAATTCCTGAGCACTTGATTGTACTCATGAGGATTCTGTACCTTGACCAGGAGGCTGTTGTTCGAACAGAACAAGGGGACACTACATGGTTTAAAATCAAGAAGGGAGTGCATCAGGGTTGTATTCTTTCTCCACACTTATTCAATCTATATGCTGAGCAAATAATCTGAGAAGCTGGACTATATGAAGAAAAACGTGGTATCAGGATTGGAGGAAGAATCATTAACAACCTGAGATATGCAGATGATACAACTTTGCTTGCTGAAAGTGAGGATGACTTAAGGCACCTACTGATGAAGGTTGAAGAATACAGTCTGCAGTATGGATTACGTCTCAATATAAAGAAAACAAAAATCCTCACAACTGGACCAATGAGCAGCATCACAATAAATGGAGAGAAGATTGAGGTTGTCAAAGAGGTTGCTTGGTTCTACAATCGATGCCAACGGAAGCAGCAGTCAGGACATTAGATGACATGTAGCATTGGAAAAGTCAACTGCGAAGGAACTGTATCAAGTGCTGAGGAGCAAAGATATCTCCTTGAGGACTAAGGTGCACCTGACACAAGCCATGATATTTCTAATTGCCTCGTATGCATGTGAGAGCTGGACAATGAATAAGGAAGACCAAAGAAGAGTTGATGCTTTTGAGTTGTGGTGCTGGCAGAGAATGCTGAAAGTACCATGGACTGCTAAAAGAACTAACATATCTGTCCTGGAGGAAGTGCAGCCAGAATGCTCCTTGGAAGCAAGAATGGCCAGACTTCGTCTCACCTATTTTGGTCATGTTGTAAGAAGGGACCATTCCCTGGAGAAGGAAGTCATGCTTGGTAGGGTGGAGGGTCGACGAAAGAGGGGGAGGCCTTCAACGAGATGGATTGACACAGTGGCTGCGATGATGGGCTCAAGTATAACAGGGATTGTGGGGCTGGTGCGGGATCAGGCAGTGTTTCGTTCTGCTGTGCATGGGGTCACTATGAGGCGGAAACGACTCGACGGCACTTAACAACAACAACATGATATCAAGGATATTGCTTGATAATTTTCACATTCTGTTAGATCTGCTGAAACTTGGCCACCATTGGTGATCCTGCTGGTATTGATCACCAATACCAGCATAGGTTCCAGTATCACAGCAACCCACAAGCCACTATAATACGACAAATTGACAAATGAGTGGTAGACTTTCATTCTCTCTGGGGAGAAAAGTATGTGTATTAAATGAGTAACAGATGATTTCTATAGCAATATAAAAAGTGTCATAAAATAGGATAAAAGCCAATGCCAAAGTAGAATTCCAAACATGAGTCCAGCAATGAGGAGATCACTGGGGGTTAATGGTCCAACCATGGAAGGCTTCATGGAAGAGGTGGGACTCAAGCTGATCTTTGGCAGGTAATATTCAGATCAGTGAAGAGAAGTAGAGCATTTCAGCCTGGGAACAAAAGGGACAATGCCAAGAATAATGCAGACTGGATGGAAGAGTTTGCAATGGTGGCTGTTGAGACTAGACTGGTGCAATGATGGGACACATCATGGAGAGCTGGGAATGCCACAGAAGAAGGTTGAGTTTAATAATGAGGGGCAATGCTTCCCAAACCCCAGTTCCTCCATTACCATACAGCACAGGCACCACCTCCCTCCTCTCTGTTTCCATAATCTCCTATATGCATTTCTAACATCATGCTCATCACAATGATTACTAATAATCTTTTTATGTGGCTGCCTGCTCCCTAGACTAGGAGATCTTGAGAGCCAAGACTGTCCCTTTACCATGAGTTCTGCACTGCTTAGCCCAGTTCCCTGAGCTTAGTGGAGACCCAGAATATACCTGTTGAAGTAACCCAGTGAAAAGAGATTGTGTATAAGGCAGACTCAGAGCAAGGAGAGATGCCTGATGCAGTTTCTACCCATCTCCTTCTGCCACCACCTCCCACAGCCATCAGGACTCCTCCCTGTACCTTAAACCAGTTGCCATTGAGTGTGATCCTAACTCACAGTGCCCCCATGTGTGTCAGAGTACAACTGTGCTCCACAGGGTTTTCAATGGCTGATTTTTTCAGAAGTGATCACCTGGCCTTTCTTCTAAGGTGCTTCTGGGTGGACTCAAACCACCAACCTTTCAGTTAGCAGCTAAGGGCATGAACAGATTGCACTACACAGGAAATCCCCCTATACCTTAATGTTATGAAAACTTTCACTATGGCAGAGGGGGAGGCAGTCACTGAGTTAAGTGTCAGCCCAGAATTAGAACCCAACAGAACCCTACAAGTTTCTGTGGCCCATGCTGTAATTCACAGACATCATTACTTCTGACTCTGAGAACAATTGCTCTATCCTTCCACACGCAATGAAACCATTGCCTCCAGTCCTGCAAAACAGCTTAGGAAGGCAAATGGCTCCCCTCTCTCTACTTACTCTTGGCCCACAAGAGAGGTCTCCCTCCTCTGCATAAATATATATAGCTGCTTGGTGGCTCAGGCTGAGCCTTGACTCCTGGCTTGGGAAATTCTGCTGCTGATTCAACATCTGTCAATTCCCAGCTCTCTACAAAGGCCATAGAGCACTGTGAGCCAAGTGGCTGCCTTTTATCCCAAAGTACTATGTTCTGTGCAGCTATGAACCCTGCCCATTCCCAGGAAGTAACAGGAGCTACATGGTGCAGCTGCCCTGATGCCTACTGTGTTGGGAGAATTGACCAGATGACTTCTCTTCATCTCCAATTTCTATAATTATTACTGCAGGGGTATGATTAACATTCAGTCTTACTCTTAGAAGCTGCACCACAGAACAGTCTTCTAAAAAATCCCTTAATGATTACTACATTACCTTATTCTTCCTTAAGTAATAAACACACAGCTTTGAACAGTTACAGCTCTGTGAATTGCATCTTGAAATGAAGGCACAGCCAAATGTAATTAAAATGAAGTAACTCTGTTTTGTTTCTCCCCTGCCCCTACCTGGATACACTCTATATTTCTTTCCCTATGAATCAGGACACAGCTGGTAAACCAGTTTAATGTTTTTACTCCTTTCATCTCATGGTCAAGCTGGAAAGGCTTTGCAAGCATAATCTTTTTCTAAATAATTATCTGGCTTTATTCTTTTAATTATTTGCTTAGCAGTTGTTGCAGTTAGCTGTCTTTGAGTTGGTCCCTGACTCCTGGTGACCCCATGCACAACAGAAGGAAACACTGCCTAGTGCTGTGCCATCACCATGGTCAGCTGCAGATCAGACCCTTGTGATCCACAGGGTTCTCAATGGCTACTGTTCAGAAGCAGATCACCAGGCCCTTCTTAGTCTGTCTTAGGCTAGAAGACCCACTGTAACCTGTCTACCATGGGTGATCCTGCTGGTATTTAAACTACAAGTGACATAGCTTCTAGGATCATAGCAATGTGCAAGCCACCACAGCGCAACAAACTTGACAGATGAGTGGTACCTGTTAGGTGGTGGTGGCTGTTGTTAGGTGTTATTATCAAGTCAGTTCTAATGCGTATCCACCCCATGTACAACAGAATGAAACCTTGCACAGTCCTGCACCATCCTCACAATCCTTGCTATGCTTGGCCTCACTATTGTAGCCATTGTGTCAATTAGGTAGCCTCCTATAAAGCTGGAACACCTAAATGGCTATACTCTCAATTTAAGAGCAGGCAAGGAGTAAACTACCTCACTATTCACTCTCTAACCAAAGAGTTTTGAACAAAAGTTACCTTAGTACTTGGAGGGCAGGAAGGGTGGAAAGTTTCTGAGTAGTTCTCACTACAACCAAACCCTTATGTGAATTTGCAGCTGAAATTCATATCACACAGGTGGTCTAAAAATTTTCACACCAGTAATCCTCCCTCCCTTTTTTTTAAGGATCCCAAACTGGTAGTACCCATAAGATCATGTCAGGGGTGTGTGTTTTTTTTTTATTTTTTTGGGGGAAATGCAACTTTATCACAATTCTCAAAGAATTCTCAGAAAAGATTTTTCAAAGGAAAATAAGTAACCCACACATAACCAAAATTTAAGCACACAAAAGTACAAATTTAAGCAAAAAGAGACTGTAAAAGATCTGCAAATATATTAGATATTGGCATTTTCAGACACAGAATATAAATAACTATATTTAGTATGCTTGAATAACAAAAACAACATTAACAGTATATGCAGGGAACAAGAAACTACAAAGCAGTTGTTAGAAAAGAACCAAATAGAGATTCTAGACATGAAAAATATACTTGAAATTAACTACTCCACATGTTTAACAACAAATAATAAATGAAGAGAGAGTAATGAACCAGAAGATAATTACCAAATGATGTGAATGTGTATTATCCATGCAGCATAGAGAGGATATGAGATTGAAAGATTAAAAGGCTTCAGGGGAAGAAAAGGATAAGGTCCAAAATACTTATTTCTATTTGAGTTTCATGGAGGAAAGGTAAGAAATAAACTTTCTGGTGGTGGCAATATATAAAAGGATAATAATGGCATACTTTCCACATGGATACAGTGCCTAATCAACAGATACTTTTTTCCAGAAAACCCAAGCAGAATAAAAAAAGAAATTCACACCAAGACACAGTATAGAGAAATAAGAAGACACTAAAGACAAAAGATCTGAAAACAGCCAGAGAAAAGAGCATGTTACCCTCTAGAAGTAACAAACTGACAGCTGACTTCTCAACTGCAAAAATGGAAGCCAGACTACACTGGAATTATGTCATTAAGGTGTTAAGGAAATGACCAAGGTAGAATTCTATGTCAATCCATAATATCTTTCCATAGTGAGGGTGAAATACATTACTTACATTAAACAAAAACTGAGAAAGTTTGCCACTAGCATATCTTCATGAAAAGACATGTAAAAGGATGCTCACCAGGTTGAAAGAAAATGATACAAAATAGAAATCTGATGTGCAAGGAGGGAGAAAGGAAGAAGGAGGAGGAAAATGCAGCGAACCCTGTAAGAGCCAGAACTTGATGAGACTGCTTGTTTTTCTGTGTCTCACAAGTTCTCTGCCTTTGGCAGGTATTCTGGTTATCTAGTGCCACTCTGGCAAGAATATACCACAAATGGGATGGCTTGAAGAAACAGGAGTTTATTCTCTTACAGTTTGGAGGCTTTAAGTCCAAGTTCAAAGTGCCAGGCTCTAGGGGCTGGGTGAAAGCCCCTCAACCTTGGCCTTCAGCTCTGCCTCCTGCTCCTAGCCCACTGAAGCTGAAGGCTTTTCTTCACTCAGACAGCTGCTGGCTGCAGTGGCTGCCAAGCCCAAGGCTGACAAGTAAAAAGGCACCGTCCCGATGTTATCAAACCACACGGCAGGCCATTAACTCAAGTCCATTGAAAGTCCCAAGGTTGGCAGAGCATGCCAGGCTACCGAACAACAGCATGGCTACATGCAGGTCTCAAACATGCCATAAGCTAGAGACCATTCCCCAAGGCTTTTCCTTATATACAAGAAGCAGACCACACCCGTAAGGCAGCTACTCAGCTGCTCACAGTAGATTCCACCATGGAGTTGATTACCAGTCTCATCATGGGAAATACTATATCCAGCTGCCCAGCCACTCAACCAGTCCCAGCCAAGTTGACATATAAACTTAACTACCACAGCAGGGTAAAGCTTACTATATTTCTACTGCTCTGTATTAATGGAAAATATTTGAGGTTTCTTTTTCTGACGGGTTTCTACCTTACACAGGTTCTGGCTTCCACAGATTTTACTGTAGTAATATGTGGGGAACCTAAATAATTATTTACCATGTAGAATTACATTTTATTTCACTGTATAAAATAAAATCACAGTTAATAGAGTTAATAAGGTCTAAGATGCTGTATTGTAAGGGAACATGATGAACACATGGACTAAAGTTAGACTGATAGCTATATATTTGTCATTTGTAGGTTAAACATTAAATGAATAGAAACAGAGTATGTAACTTTCAAACAAGCATAGGGATGGAAACAAACAAGAAAATAAATGCTTAATCAATGCAAAAAAAGGCAAGAATGGAGACAAAAAGGAACAGAACAGATGAGGCAAAGAACACAAAATAAACGAGCTGTCATCAAGTAGATTCTGACTCATGGTGACTCCATGGGTATCAGAGCAGAACCGTGCTCCATGGGGTTTTCAGTGGTTGATTTTTCAGAAGTCGATTACTAAATCTTTCATCTGAGTAGACTCAAACCAGCAACCTTGCAGTTAGCAGCTGAACACATGAACCATTGGTACTGTCAAGGACTCTAACACAAAATAAGATAGTAGATAGTAATTCCAGATATATGAATAATTACCTTTATAGTAATGAACCAATTAATCTAGTTAAAAGACAATGATTTTTTTTACTAGATTATTTAAAAAAAATTTAAGCACATATTATTTAGAAGAGATCCACCTATATACAGAAAAGTTGAAAGTTACAGAATTGAAAAAAGATACATCATCCAATCAGTAATCAGAAGGTAAATATATTAATATCCAACAAAATAGACTATAAGGCAAAAACTAGTTAGTTTAAAAATCACTACATAATAATAAAGGTGTGATTTACCAGGAAGATAGATCATTTTATAACTTGTATATGCATAGTCATAGAGCTTCAAAATAAATAAAGTAAAAAGCCAAAGAATTCTACGGAAAAACAGGTAGATCCACAATCCTACAGGGAGATTTCAACAAACCTCTATCAGGATCTAATGTAACATGGAGACAAAAAGAGAGAAAAAAAGGCTTTAAGTATATAGAAGATTTCAACAACATGATTAACTTTGACTTATACTTAGAGAATATTATGCTCAATAACTGTGGCATTCACATCTTTTTTTTTTATAAACATGAAATATTTATAAAAACTGACCATATTCTGGACAAGTTTCCACAAATTTCAAAGGATTGAAACCATATTCTCTGACTACAGTGCAATTATACTACAAATCAATACCAAAAAGATTACTGGAACATTTCCTATATATTTGGAAATTCAGAAATGCCCTTCTCAACAGCCCAAAGGTCAAAGGAGAAACCATAATGGAAGCAAGAAACATTTTGAGCTTAACTATTACAAAATAGTTTCAAACCATAAGGGATGCAATTTCGACAGTGCTTAAAAATTCATAGCCTTGAATGCTTGTATGAGAGAAGTAAAGAGATTAAAAATTAATGAGTTAAGCCTCCATCTCAAGATGGAAAAAAGAACCATAAAATAAACCCAAAGAAAGGAAAAGAAAAGAAATCATAAAGAGCAGAATTTAATGAAACAGGAAGCAACATAGAATAGAGAGGATTAACAAAGCCAAGTGTTGGTTTATTGAAAAGCTAATTAAATTTACAAACCTCTGACAATATTGATCTAGAAAAAGAGCTACAGCAATTTCATTCCTGATACCAATATTGGGAATGAAAAAGAGACCATGCTATAGATGTCTCAGACATGAAAAAGGTAAGAAGTAATTCTGAACAAATTTGTGTGAATAATTTAGAAAGTTTGGATGGAATTCACAAAAATATATAATTTACTAAAACTGCCTGTGATCTGACAGACATGCCAGACCAAGAGACTGGTTCTCAGATTCAACTCTATATTCCGTGAAAAGAGAATTTAATTGTTCCATCTTTGGTCCAGTGCCCACACCAGTACAATCAATTAAGACCAGTATGTTGGATTCAAAAACCACATCAACAGGGGTCAGTACGGAGGGTGGAGAGAGAGGAGAGCTCTCAGAGAAATGGGGTCATTGTGAGAGGCAGATACTCCAAATGAATTGTACAGAAACCTACTCCAGCACTTATCAATGCATCTTATCAATGTTTTCTTATATATTTGTGCCCATCATTAGTCTTCTCCAAGCTAGTTCTTAGCAGGGTGTCTGGAGCATGGTGGTGCTTAGTCCATGTTCATTGAATAAATGGTTTAATCTCTTTGAAAGTCGATGACGTTAACTCTAAAATGGTAATAACAGTATTTTATGCTTGAAGGCATTGACTTAGACCCAATATGACTTCATTTATTTTTTTTTTTCTAGCCCCCACCCATCTGTCAGTTTGCACTGTTGTGACATGCTGCAAGCTATGTCACTGGTATTTCAAATACCAGCAGGGTCACCCATGGTGGACAGGTTTCAGAGGAGCTTCCAGACTAAGACAGACTAGGAAGAAAGGCCTGGTGACATACTTCCAAAGATTAGCCAATGGAAACCATATGGACCACAACATTATCCACATCACCTGCTTTGGACATGTCATCAGTAGGGATCCATCTCTGGAGGAGGATGTAATGTTTGGTTAAGTACAGTGCTAGCGAGAGAGACCACAGACACAAGGGTAAACTTAAACATGTGTGTGAGCATGAGGATGTCACAGGATGGGATGCTTCGTTCTGTTGTACATGAGGTCGCCAGGGGTCAGAATCAATTCCTATCTATTTTTATATCTATGATCACATGTGAGATGTTTTAAAGGACACATATTTCTGCAGGCTTGCAGCATCTCTTGGCAGCATTAGTAGCATCATTTCCTGAGCTATGGAGAGTGTGACAAGCTCTGACCTCCTTCTCTGACCTCTCATCTCTGGGCACACATGGTAGGATGTGTTCTTTCCATCTGAGAAGGGCTGGCCTTTCCAGAAGACAGATGCTCTGTGTAATTTGGAGACCTTCCCTCTGTTCCTTTGTCCCTTTTTACTAGTTTCCGGAAAGATCTGATTCCCCAATTGCAATAATGCCCATGGGCAGCAGGTGAATTTCCTCAGACTTTATCACACAAGTCTGACCATGTTATTTTCCTTTATAAAACACTTTGTGGTGAGTACATGCATTTCATGCCACAGACCTGAATGCTCAAGAAATATTGCATTTTCAAAAATCCAATTAAATCTAACTCTAAAGCTCTCTTCTTACAGATGGCAGGGAGCTCAATCACAGGACTTAGTAGAGGTCCTTCTCTTTCCCTAGAGTACTCCAAGAATCCAGGAAGCTCACATGGTGCCCAGAAAAACGGAGAGGGACTTCTAACAAGCAGTCTGTCGTGGCTGCCATGGACATCCTCATTCCTCAAAACTTCATGGCCCCATGTGGTATGGTCCAGTGCCCACACTGGGGTCTTTGCCTGCGTGGGAGCAACAGTGCCTGGGGTGTGGCTTCTATGATGAACCTTTCCCTGCTGATTTCTTGTAATCTGGTCACCAGTTTTGTGTCCTTGGCTTTCTGATGAGCCACCATCTTCTATCCCCTTCCAAAAACCCCAAAGACCAAACCTATTGCTGTCAAGTTGATTCCCACTCACCATAGTGACCTAGGACAGAATAAAATTGTTCCATAGGGTTTTTCCTAGGCTATCATCTTTGTGGAAGTAGATCACAGTTCTTTTCTCCCACAGAGCAACTGGTGGGTTCAAACTGCCAACTCTTCAGTTAGCAGCTGAATGCTTTAACCACTGCACCACTAGGGTGCCTGTCTTCCTATAAACCAAAAAAAAAAAAAAAAAAAACCAACCTACTACCACTGAGTTAATGAGTTAATTCCAAGTACAACAGCCCCTTAGGGTTTCCAAAGCTGTAAATCTTTATAGAAGCAGATTGCTTCATCTTTCTCCCATGGAACAGCTGGTGGGTTCCAACCAAACAACATTTTGGTTAGCACCTCAAAGCTTTAACCACACCACCACCAGAGCTCCTTGTCTTTGTCTACTACCCTGTAAGTCTTTGATGACAACAATCATATCTGTTCATCTCTCAATTCTGGTATCTAGCCCAGTGCTCCATTAATACGTTAATGAATAAAAGAATAAACAAGATAGAGACTCAGTATATTTGGATCTGCAAACCATAGGCATGATGGCCTCTGAGATGGCATGTGTTGGTGTGGGTGATAGGTCACCAGCTTCAATCTGGTGTTCTCTTATAGGCAAGAGATGTATCCTTCTAAGTTTTCTCCAAAGATTCTTTTTTTTTTCCCCCAATATATTCTGGCTTAGAATACTTTTCATTTGTGATTCGAGTCCCTAGCTGTTGGTTCCTGGACCTTCTGTTGAGGATTTACCAATACTCCAAGCCAAAAGTTCCATACTTGCCAGCAGCCAGTGAAATACAGCAGTTAGCCATGTTTTGTGGGGTCAGCAAGCTATTTTTGAAAAATGTGAATTTGAAAGCTCTTCACATAGTTACAGCTACTGCTTGGCTCTTGAAGGCATTTAAATCTTTGTCTACCAGGTAAGCCAGCTCTGCATACAAGACTGACAGTGTCTACATCCTTTCTATAGTCAGCGAGAGATAGTTTAGTGGGCAATTTATCCTTTTAATGTGGTGAGTGTCTGTGAGTGATGTGTGTTGAGGTGGAAATGGTACAGGGAGAAGAGGTAGACAAGACAGGGTACAAGACAAAAGAAGATACAAAGAAAAAAAATGTAGCCGTCATTTCTGCTTCCACTTGCTTCCTTTCCTTCTTTATCCTAGGGCAAACAGGCATCATGTGGATGCCTTGCTTGTACAAGTGGGACTTGGCCCAGCATTGGGAGAGTCCTCTCAGCTTCCACTCCACTTGGGTGGTTTTTCTTTCTTTTCTTTTCTTTTTTTTTTTGCCACCCACATACATGAAGCATTTAATATGTGCTCTTCTGTTCAGTTTAACAAGTAATTATTTTGAACATATGGTGTTCCAGAGTACCTCCTGGAGCTACAGAGTTGATGTCGATAATATCTATTCCCTTACAGGGCATGTAGTTTAGGGAGACTGACACATAGATGACAAGACTAAGCCATGCAGAGGGTGACTGGGAATTTAAAGAGACACTTGGCCCTACATGGAAATTCAAAGTAGAGTTTTCTTTGCACCAGGAGAAGGCAGGCAGCCAGGGCCCACGATGGAGGCTGTAGTCACCTAGGAGTTAAGGTTAAAGAGTAGACTGTACAGAATAGGGCATGCCAAGAATTTAGACTCATCCAAGGCCAGTGGTGATCCCTAGATGATCTTAAAGTAGAAAAATGAAATAATTAAATTTTGAATTTGAGAAAGTCTGATTCTCCACATAGATACCCAACTTAAGCTAGACTAAGGAATTTTGATAAATGAAAGACAAAAGAATTTGTGTGCGTACTCACTTGACAGTACTTGTATGAACATACATAGCTGGGTGTTTCTAGGAAAATCTACATGGTCTTTTTCTTCCATCACTTTGTTTTCTTGCTCCAGACATTGAGTTAAGGCCCCTTGGAATGCAAGGCTACAATCCAGTCAAAGATAGCAGATGAGAGACTTCCAGAAAGAAAAGAAAGCCCAAGATGCCCAGGTTTCCAGTAGGAAGTCCTTTGATCCTGTGGAGATCGACCAAATCCTGCCTGAAATGTGTGCCACTCGGTTCTTTTAATGCTCATTATTCTTGTGCCAATTCATCTCCAAATTATAAAGAGGAAGATTTAGGGTCTGTAGTTGTGTGCTTTTGTCACTATAGTAAATGCACTTTTATAGATTTTTAAATGAATGACAGTGCTCCCAAATTGATTCTGCATCTGGTTTCCATTACATGAATGGTTTACATGAATGATTAACAAATAGGATCTCGATGGAGGAGAAATTCCAGGGCTTATTTACAGAGAGGGCACATTTTAGCTTACCTCTAAGCGGTGGCTCTGACCCTCAATGCCCATATTTCTGAGTCTGCTGACATTCTGGCTTTTCACAAAAGCAAGATTCCAAGCAGCTAAGCGTTGCTTAAAAGAAAGTGTCCCACTAGGTTGCTTTCTACAAATCTGAAAATAAATCACAGTGTGAGTATGTATGCTTGCATGGCAAGATCTCTCTCTGCAGTGGGACAGAGGGGAGGGAACTTCGTCTTGTCTTTGTCTCCAAGCTCCCAAATGGATCCAGGCCTACAATTTGTCACTTCCAAGTTTACTCCTGGAGGGTCGTTGTGGACATATTTAGTATTCTCTGGATTGCATCTCTTTGTCTTCGTGAGAATTTTAAGTGGGGTATAATTGTGAAATAAACAAAGTTTGTCTTCAGAGAACTTACGTGCAACAGAATGAAATGTTGCCTTGTCCCGCATCACCCTTACAACTGCCAACATGTTCAAGTCCATCCTTGAGGCTGTAGTGCCAATCCATCGTCCTCGCTGGCCCTGTACTATACCAAACATCATGTCCTCCTCCAGCGAATGATCCCTCCTTTTGACATGTCCTGGGAGCTCTGGTGGCATGGTGCCTAAGGCATTTAACCGCTAACCAGAAGGCTGGCAGTTCAAACCCACCAGCCACTCTTCAGAAAGAAGACTGGGAAATCTACTTCCATAGTGATACCGCCTCGGAAATCCAAGGAGGGGTCGCTATGAGTCAGATCCGACTCCATAGCAGTGAGTTTGGTTTGGTTTTGACATGTCCAACACAAGTAAGTCAGACAATGGTCTTTTATAATCCATACAGTTTTTGTTGGCTAATTTTTGGAATTGGATTGCCAGGCCTTTTTGCCTAGTTTTTCTTAGTCTAGAAGCTCCACTGAAAACTGCCCAACATGGATGACCCCGCTGGTATTTGAAATACTGATGGCATAGCTTCCAACATCACAGCAATATGTAAGCCACATGTGCAACACACTGACAGATGGATGGTGGCTCTCATAATCACCATCTTTTGGCCCCTGGGAGCCTCAAAGTAGTTCATATCTGGGTTCATGGTCCAAAGCAGCTTCTCCCTCTCTTTCTTCTTCCAGTTCAGCCTATAAGTCAATGGGTTGGAAAGCTGATTACCACTCACCTATGAATGGCTGAGAGGAGTTTCTTATGTCATCCCTTCTAGAGATATCTGTATTTTTGCTAGGATTGGCTGGCTCTCAAAGAGATAAATTTCCAAAGACTGTGGCAAATCTGATTTATTTTCTGAAGCAATTTTGTTTTTCATTCCTTCATTTGGCAAATGGCTACCCTATTAAGTTACTGCTCTGACAGAGGCATTTTGCTGGGAGCTAAAGGAGCTCTGGTAGCATAGTGCCTAAGACATTTGACTGCTAACCAGAAGGTTGGTGGTTCAAACCCACCAGTCACTCCTCAGAAGGAAGGTTGAGCAATCTACTTCCATAGTGATACTGCCTCAGAAACCCAAGGAGGGGTCGCTATGAGTTGGATCTGACTCAATTGCAGTGAGTTTGGTTTTTGGTTTTTAAAGGAACAGGCATTGCTTTTAAGCAGCTTATAGTTGAATAAGCAGAACAATCTTCCAGAAGGAGGCATTGAGCTACTTGGGGTCTTTTTCAGGGGTGGCCCAGCATCAAAAGCAAAGCTTGCACTTAATGTTGGCAAGTCATGGTGACCCCACACACAATGGAATGTTGCCTGGTCCTGCACCGTTCCCATGACCTGTTGTGGACAGGACCATTGTGATCCATAGTTTGCATTGGCTGATTTTTGGAAGTGGATCATCAGAACTTTCTTCCTAGTCTGTCTTAGTCTAGAAGCTCCATTGAAATCTGTTCACCATCATTAGCAACGTGCAAGCCTTTGCTGACAGATGGGAGGTGCGCATGAAATGCTTTGGCCAGGATTTGAATCTGGGTCTCCCCATGGAAGGTGAGAATCCTACACTGCCCCACTACTGCCCCCATTTGCACATCATAGGTGCACAATAAAATTTGTTGAGTGATTAAACAGACAAGTGAGAGACGAAGAGGCTAGAGATGAGTTAGGCTCCCTGCAGGTTTTGCAATCTCACAGAGAGGGGAAGAAAGAGCCACTTGAGAACTAGAAGTTTAATAGGACTCCTATAAACATAAATGTGATTTTTTTTTTCCTTCAATTAGAAGAGCAAAAAAAAAAAAAATCCAAGCTTGCAGCTGGGAGTTGGGAAAGAGTGTCTGAGGTCTTTGAAACCCTATCTGGAAGTGTGGTTTTGGCTACAAGCCAGGAGAAGGAAGCTTAAAAAAAAAAAAAAAAAACACCTCACTGCTGTGAGTCGATTCAGACTCAAAACCACCCCCTTTGGGTTTCCAATGCAGTAAATCTTTATGGAAGTAAATTGCCCAGACTTCCTTCCATGGAGTGGCTGATGGGTTTGAACCACCAATCTTCTGGTTAGCAATCAAATGCCTTAGGCACTGTGCCACCAGAGATCCTAAGGCAGCTAGAATCATCAAATAAAGGTGATCAGGATGGGAATAAGGAGCCCCAGCGACTGAATGGTTAAAAGCACTCTGCTGTGAATCAAAAAGTCAGGACCTCAAACTCACCAGCCTATCCATGGGAGAAATATGTGAGAGGTAGCTTCCATAAAGATTGTTGTTAGGTTCTGGGAGTCAGTTCCAACTCCTAGTGACCAAAGAACAAAACACTGCCTGGTTCTGCATCATCCTCACAATCACTGCTATGTTTGAGCCTATTGTTGCAGCCACTGTGCCAATCCATCTCATTGAGGGTCTTCCTCTTTTCACTGAACCTCTACTTTACCAAACATTCTTTTCTTCTCCAGGGACCAATCCCTCCTGATAACATGTCCAAAGTATGTGAGATGAAGTCTTGCCATTCTCCCCTCTAAGGAGAGTTCTGGTTATATTAGTTTGTTCTTCTGGCAGTCCATGGTATATTCAACATTCTTCACTAACACCATAATTCAAAGTCATCAATCTTCACTCTTTCTTATTCATTGTCCAGCTTTTGCATGCATATCAGACAATTGAAAATACCATGGTTTGGGCCAGGTGCACCTTAGTCTTCAAAGTGACATCTTTGCTCTTTAACATTTAAAGAGGTCTTTTGCAGCAGATTTGGCCAATATAATACTGCTTCTATGACTCGACAGCACATAACAACAATAACAACAATCTATGGCTGTTGATTGTGGATCCAAGTAAAATGAAATCCTTGACAACTTTAATCTTTTCTCCATTTGTCATAATGTTGCTTATTGGTCCCATTGTTTTCTATATGTTGAGGTGTAATCCATTCTGGGCTGTAGTCTTTGATCTTCATCTTCAAGTGCTTTAAGTCATCTTTACTTTCAGCAAGGAAGTATGTCATCTATGTATCACAGGTTGTTAAAAAGTCTTCCTCCAACCTTGATGCTTTATTCTTCATATAGACCAGCATCTCAGATTATTTGCTCAGCACACATAATAAATAAGTATGATGAAAGGATATGGCCTTGGAAACCCTATGGAGGAGTTCTACTCTGTCATACAGGGTCACTACATGTAAGAATTGACTCTATGGCAACGGGTTTGGTTTTTTGGGTCTAGAATGGGAATAAACTGATGAAAAAAATATTAATGTTTAGTGAGATGGATTTTTAAAAGTGTAGCTGACTCTGATTTCTATGAAAATCATGGCTTTCATAATAATAGTTGCTATCTCTGACAGTTAAGATTGTGTCTCAACTCGGGTACATTATGATTCTCAGTGGTTTGAAAGTTATGATGCAGTTTGGCAGTTAAGTATTGTGTAGTCATCCCCTATTTTATGATCTTATATAATGTAATCACCACCATGATGAGATCTGCTATGAGCCCAATTAGTTGAAAAGGAGTTTCCTCGGAGGATGTGGCATGCAGCCAATACATATGGACTTTCTGGCAAGGCTCTCAGTTTTTTGCTACCTCTGGATCCTGCATCTGGGTGATCATCATCTGACCTCTGGTTTTTGGAACTTGAGCCAGTAATTGGCCTGTCATCTGACTGGCTGATCTTGGATTTGTCAACCTCCACAGCCAGTGAGCCAGCAGCCTGTCTTCTGACCTGCCAATCTTGGGTTCATCAGCCCCTACGGCTACATGAGTCTGGAGAAATCTCATGGGCTTGAGACTTGCCTGCCTCTGAAATGGTGTGAGCAATTTCCTTGAGCTAAATCTCTATATATTCATATATAAGTTTCACTGGTTTTGCTCCTCTAGAGAACCCAGCCTAAGACACTCTCTGAGGAAAAACTATGTAGCCATAAAATCCTATGTACACTGGGATCAAAAGTATACACATGTCAATAGACATGTTTAGAAGAAAATATATCAAAATGTCAAGGAATGATCTTTGTTTTCTTCCTTAAATTTTATTTATTTTCCAATGTGTTTAAATGATGAATGTTTCTAGAATAAAGTAAATTTAAAAAACAAGCAATTATTTAATGTTGCTTAAACACTTCAGTGACATACACGGGTGTGTGTGTGTGTGTGTGAAATTAGGTGTGAAAAATTCAAGATTTAATTTTGAGTGTTAGAAGAGGTTCAAGCAGAAATCTGCCTCTTAAATGTCAGTGAGAACAAACACCTTGATCTCAAGCAAAGAATTCCACTTCTGACCTGGGAATGTGATTATGTACTTTTTGCTTTGATCTGATTGAAAATAAAACAAAACAAAAACCACCTAAACAACCCCTCTAAGGTATGAAAAGGCAGCAACTCTCACATTCTCGGAAAGGTTTAAGGATGGGGGAGGCTGGTGGTGGTCAGGGTTGGGGTGGAGAGTGAAGAGGTGGAAGAAGGAAGGAAACGCTCCAAAAATGATGCCTCTGTGACCACAGTAGCATTGAAAACACCTCTACTATTTGTCTCCTTTGACTCAAGATAAGGATAAGGGCTATATGTGATGTCCTAGTAAGTAACCCAAACCAGATTGGGTCTTAACAAGTCTATCAAGGTCTGTGGGTGGTATTTATCCTTTGCTGAAGAAATGGATGTATTTTTAAAATCCCTTCATGATGAACACAAAAATGTAATCAATAATAAAATTTTAGAAAATGCAGACTTTTCTACGATTTGTGTTTTCTTCTTTTGCTCATTTGTTCTTCACACTTTTTAACTTTTTTTCTTATTTATCATGAGCATATACTATTTGTATAATAATGATAGCAACAAATATAGAAGGGAAAATAACTCAGTAGGATCAAAATTAAGGGAAACACAACAAATATATGTGAACAGAGAAAAGACTGCAAGAAAATACCCCCCACTTCCCGGGCGTTGTCTCTGGGCTTCTTAGAAGTGAGGGGCTGGTTTGCATCCTCCTTTTTCTTCTGGATGTTTTCCAGATTTTCTTAAATGGGTGCAGAAAACAACACATAGAGCATGAGCCCACCTTTAAATACTAAAATGACTTACCTATATGATACATAAGGAGCTCTGATGGTATAGTGAGGAGCTCTGGTAACATAGTGCCCAAGATATCTGACTGCTAACCAGAAGGTTAATGGTTCAAACCCACCATCCACTCTGAGGAAGGAAGACTGGGCAATCTACTTCTGTAAAGATTTACCGTCTCAGAAACCCAATGAGGGTCACTATGAGTTGGAATCGACTTGATGGCAGTGGGTTTGGTTTTTTTTTTTTTTGGTTTGATGGTGTAGTAGATAAGGCATTAAACTTGCCAGCTGCTCTGAGGGAGGAAGATGAGGCAATCTACTTCCTTAAAGATTTATAGCTTTGGAAACCCAATGGGGGTTGCTATGAGTCAGAATTGACTCAATGATAGTGTATTTGGTTTGAGTTTTATATGATGCATAGTTTTTGTATGTAAGTAGAAGAAGGTATAGAAGTATATATACTAAACTCAAATAGTGTATATATAGATATAGATATAGATACAGATATAGATAAAATGGAAAGATGGATTAAGGAATGGGGAGGAGGAAGGCTTTGCTTTTATCAGCATCAATGTACTGTTCAGCCTTTTTGCAACAAAGAGGTAGTATTTTAGTTATTCAGAAAACAAAAACAAATGAGGAAAGAAATTAGGAAAAAAAAATAAGAAAAGCTTGACACCAACTCAGGTGAGTCCTAACTGGCTTCTTTCTGGAGGTTTTATTGTGGCATAGAAGGTTCTTCCCAGTTCTGTAGTTTCACTCTTAGCATTAGCTCAGGTCCTTAACCTTTTAAAACATTTCAAATATATCTTTAAAATAAACATTCTCCTGTGGGATTCTCCCCCACTTTTTACAATGTACATATTTGAACAGCAGGGGCCAGGAAGACTTAATTTGGAGTCCTGATACTTCTACAATGTACATGTCTATCATGCTAGGGTGTTACGCACCATTAATATGACAAAGCTGTCGATCTGGTTTATACTTTTGCTTTTGACGGGTGACTAACCCTGTTAATCATATTTAGTTGTGTCCCCTTGTAACTAGATGCAGAGCAGAATAAAAATCTACAGAGGGTAGTCCTCCAAGAAATATTTGCAAATTCTTCATGGCACTTCCATCTATTTTATCAACATTTTAAAAGAAGAATTCTGTCCTTTAAACAATTGGGCAAGTGGAGTCCAGGGAACTGTTTTTGGAGGGTTGCCATGTTCAGTTGTATAGGTTGGGCACTGCACAAAGGGGTTGCCCGTCTCTAATGTGCACAAGGTTGCACATGGGTGCCTAGCAACCCTGCGGGTCAGTAGCTGGCAGCTTCTGGATTCCTGTAAGTGGTCAGGAAATCACTCCCTTTTTACTCTCTCATCTCTTCATTATTTCACCCATTCATTTTGCTCACTCTTCATCCATTTTCCCATCTACTTCCCCTTTGCTTTTCTCCTACCCACATTTCTGTCTGCCACTCCCCTAGGGTTTCTCTCAATGTCTCTCATTCCATGCTTTTTTCCTAGTTCCTGTCCTGCTCTTTCTTATCCCAGGAAACCCATCTCTACTCCAGCCCTCTGCTCTGGGTTGCATTGGCTATTCCAACATGAGGTCATCGTGTTCACAAAAACAATCCACATGCCGAGGATTCTGCAAAAAATAAAAAAAGCCGATTGGGAAGGCCCTTGTATTAGGCTTTGTACTATCGTATGTATTTTCAGGGCCAGCCTCTGTTCTATTTCTACAAGTGTGACTTCTTGTGGTATCTAGTTCACATCCAAAGTCAAACCTGAACAAATACCTCCTAAAGAAGTCCAGGGTACACACAGAACCCTGCTTTTGTCAAATAGAACTGAATTTTCTTCTCCATACCTATCATCCATTGTTGGACATTCTATGATAATCATCTACTTTGAGGCTGCTTGCTTTACTTTCTGTCCAGCAAACAGAACTTTCTATGACCACAGGAATTTATTTCTGTCTTAACAGCCATAATTGTATATGAGATTGCTTTGGCATAGCAACCTGTCAAGAACATGCATGAAATGAACCTAAAGCACCATATGAGAGAGCCTAAATAAAACCAGTTATGTCCAAGAAGCACTGCATACTAAGTGATCAGTGCTTTTTGTATTTTTTAAATTTTTATTGTGATTTGGGTGAAAGTTTACAGAGCAAATTCATTTTCCATATAGCAGTTCATATGCATTTTGTTTCATGACATTGACTGCAATTTCCTACAATATAACAGCTCTCTTCCCATTTCCTCCCTGTAGTTACCTCTTCCCTGTGTCCTTCCCTCCCATGCACTCCCACATCCCCCAGCTGTCTCCCTGTGCAAACACTGCCCTTCTGTTCTCCCATGACTGATCATTCTAAGGGGTGTGTCTACCTGAGGTAAATGTTCACCCCATATGCCTGTCTACTGTTTAGCTGGAAGCCATAGGCGTGAGTTCAGTTCCAGACCTGAAGGGTAACTAGAGGCCATAGTCTCAGGGGTCTCATCAGGCTCTATCAGACCAGTAAACTTGGTCTTTTTTTTTTTTTTTTTTTTTTTAATATGGGTTTTTTTCCACATTTTTCTCCCACTCTATCCAGGATTTCTTGCTCCAATCCCCCTCCGAGGGGTTGACAGTGGTAGCCAGGCACCATCTAGTTCTTTTGGTCTCATGGTCATATAGGTTAAGGATTACATGGTCTGCCAGTCCCTTGGACTAATTCTTTCCATGTGTCTTTGATTTTCTTTATTCTTCTTTGCTCTAGAGGAGGAAAGACCCATCGTTGCAACTAGATGACCACTTGCCAGTTTTTAAGACCCCAGTCACTACTCACCAAAGTAGGATATAGAACAATGTTTTTGTGTAGTATGTAATGCCAGTTGAGCTTGATGTCCCCTGTGACCATGGTCCCTATCCCACAGGTCCAACTACTTGTACCCTGTGGGTAGTTGGCTGTGGCCAAGAAGCCACCACACCTGTGCCCCTTGTCAGCTCTACTATACACATGGATGTTCTTACAACACATACAAATACACAGGTAGAAAAATTATCTGCCAATCCTATACATGGTCATGGGCATACTCCCCTCTGCCTTAACATACCTGATCACTTAGCCTGTCCACTCATCTATCCACCTCTATATCAATGCTTACTATAAGTGATCAGTCTTAAACTTCAATTTCCAGCCAGTATTACACTACACTACTGCAATCATTGGAGGGTGAACAGCCTCTTTCAGCTCTTTGGGGGACAAGAGAAAGGAGCAGGCTGTTTTCTCTGAAAATTGTGTATAGTGTCCTAACATCCTGGGAACTTATGCAGTCTTCATTCTGAAGGTTGTTAGGCCTTAATTCCCAAAGGTTTTGTATGGACAGTCAGCCATGTCAGGCTGGGTTCCTCCTAGCCACAGGATCCACAGAACTCCAGCAAGTCTACATCTAGTGCCTTTCATTGAGGATTCCCTCAGAGCTTCTTGTCTCATGTCATTTGTCTGACTGCACTGTTACCATGCTTATCTGAGGGAGTTATTTATAATGAAGCTTGGCAGTGATGGCCCACACCCCTATGGCTGGTATATGAACTATTTTGAAATGAACTCGAGTACACTTGTGAATTCCACTCACCCTGGCTGCCTTGTACAATTGAACAAACCGTGCATATTCATATGATGGGGCTCTGTCACTTACTCCCAACGTAACATCACTTACACAGGGGTGGTTTCTAGACCAGACAAATCTGGGCTCTGAGCCATGGTCTCCTAGTTACTTCATTTCTCTGAGCCACAAATTTTTCTTGTGTGTAACTGAGGAGGGTGGGGAGTGGTGTATAGAATTACAGTGGGTGGGTCAAGGTAAGAGGAAGACTTTCATGCCATGGTCTCTACAGAGATCCTTTGTACTGTTCCAAAAGCAAATGGCTCTTGTTTGGATAGTCACAGTGACCCCATGTACAATAGCATAAAGTACTGCCCAGTCCTGCACCATCCCCATGATCGCTGGTATGCTTGAGTCCATTGTTGCAGCCACTGTGTATTTTGAGTGCCTTCTAATCTAGAGGGCTCCTATTCAGTCCTCCATCGGACAATATTCTATTGCAATCCATAGGGTTTTCATATGCACTAAGTTCCACCAGGCCTTTCTTCCTAGTCTGTCTTATCCTTGAAGCTCCACTAGAATGTGCCCACCACGGGAGAAGTGCTGGTATTTGAAAATACCAGTGGCATAGCTTCCAGTATCATACAAACCACCACAGTATGACAACCCACAGACAGGTGGTGGTCATTTCTTATAGTGGTTCTAAAAGCATTGTCCCCAGACCAATGACATCAATACCATCTGGGAACTTGGTGACAGATAGGTGGTGACTGTGCATGAGGTGCCTTGTCTGGGAATTGAAGCCAGGTCTGCTGCATGGAAGGCAAGAATTCTACCACTGAGCCACCAATGTTTCCATCACTCATAACAATTAAGAAAAAAAACAAGCTCATCATTGTCGAGTCAATTCCAACTCATAGCAAACTTTTAGACGGAGGAGAATTGCCCCATTGGGTTTCCAAGACTGTAAATCTTTACAGAAGCAGACTGCCTCACCTTTTTCTTGCAGAGCAGCTGGTGGGTTTGAACTGCTGATTTGTGGTTAATGCCTGAGTGCTTTCACCACTGTACCACCAGAGCTCTTTCATAGCAATTAGGAGAATCAAATAAGATAATACTTATAAAGCTCATAGACTATTATTTGGCACATATTTTACATTAGTTGTTGTTGATGGTGATGTTGCTTGCCATCAAGTCAGTTTTGACTCTTAGCAGCCTTATATTAGGTAAATGATAGCTATTTTTGTTATTATCATTATATAAAAGAAAACCCCATCCTTGTATTGGAGCTTGATTTGACTTCAGTGTTGTTATAGCTGCAGTTTCATTTTGAATGACTCAAGTATCACTGCTCTGACTCTTGTGTTACAGATGCCCACCCCCACCCCAGCAGCCTTTGCTTCCACCTCACATGTAGAGCCCTGGGAGCTGTAGGCATGTACATGTGCATACTTGCCCCTTGGTTGCTGACACCAGAGAACGGTCTGGTTTTAATAAAAATCACAGATCTAATGCATTGCCTTACTTTGTCCAATACTTTGTCAAGCTCAAGGTCAATGACCACTCTGGCAAGCCCATGTTTTCTTCACTGAGGAGATGCTCTGTAAATTTTACATCCATTGCAATCCCTTCCAATGAGCAGGAAAATATAGCCTCTCTGTGGCATGGGGCAGAAGGGGTGGCTATTATAAAGATTTGCAGAAATGGGTCCCCATTCTGCAAAGAAACCCAAGAGACCCTGTCAGTGGAAGGGCAGATGACCTCCAGTGGTGCTCAGTCCAGATGCCCCCACATAGCTCCCCTGGACATGACTATAGGAAGAGATGAAATTCAAAATGACATGGGAAGAATGTGGCACTGTTGTTGGAGGGAGACAGGAAACACATGAAACCCATGAATGCTATTTGTCCCCATCCTATTATGCAGCATCTGCTGTTGACCCTGTGCCATTTGCATTCTTTTGTGCTGGGCCACCCCAGCGATTTCTCCTTTTCTGAGATGGATGATGAGTTCCAAAACCAATCTGAAAAGACTGATTGCCGACCATTTGTTTTCTAGCAAGGGAGAATGTGTGGGGTTTGTCTGAAACAGCATGGCTGTCCATGGCTTTCCTTGTGCCCTGGGAGAGGGGGCACAGCTTGGGAATAGCAGCCCTGGGGACCTCCCTCCTGAAGATCCCTGGCCAGGGACACAGGACGGAGGAGGTGGCTTTCTGTTCATTTGAAAAAGAAGGGGCTTGTCCGTATTTTCCTAGATCTGCTTCTTTGAGCAAAGATAGACAGACAAATGAAAAGGAGTCAAAGGGAAGATGCCCATTATCCATAGAAAACAAACCTCCACCTTGACCATACTAGCAGAGAGACCTGGGGATGAGGGCCACATCAGGCTGGGTGAGTCACTGAGCCAGTCAGGGTTCAGCGAAGCACAGGGCTAGCCTCTGACCCACTGGGGCAAGAACGCAGGAGTCATTTGATTCTGAAGCAAAAGTTCATTTGTGCTTGCTTGCTCGACCCAGCAGCTTAGCCAGAAATGAACTGCAGCCCTCCTACGCCCACACAACACCAGGAAACTCCTTTGTGCTTTGAGAGCCTGGTGCATTCAAAGAAGCTGTGTGATATGACAAAGTCAATGGCAACTCCTGGTTTAATAAACGGACCAAAACCCACTGTCATTGAGTCAATTCCAACTCATAGCAACCCTATGGGACAGAGGAGAACTGCCCTAGAGGGTTTCCAAGGCTGTAAATATTTACAGAAGAAGACTGCATCATCTTTCTCTTGCAAAGTGGCTGGTGGGTTCGAACCAATGACGTTTTGGTTAGCAGCCCAATGCTTTAACCACAGCACCACCAGGACTCCTTAATAAATGGACAATGAGGGGGAAAAAAATTTCAAAACAACAACTCAGTCTGCCTGCCAGACTCCATGTGCTGCTCCGAGTCTTCTCCTCGGTGTCTTTCTGATGCTTTTGATAATTATCTAATTGGTCTTCAATCTAAATTGATGCTGTTTGAACTGCTTTTCAGGGCCGCTGGAGAGAACGCCTGGTTTGACAGCTCCCGGGTGAATAAATCCACAGAACCGCTCTTCCTTCCTTCTGATCACAGAAAAGAAACTCTTTGGATTCATCTATAGACACAAAGTAAGGGGGAAGTTTCCTGCATAATTTGCAAAATTCAAATGTTTCTTTGGAAAAAGCCAGGCATCTGCTAATAAAGTAGCCTTGAAAGTAACACCTGGGTCAGGAAAGGACCCTTTCCAAAGAGATTAGCACATGGGAAGAAAAACAAAAAACATGGGTCTCTCAGAGCTAACATTAAGCAATTATGTATTCCGTACAAGCACCCTTTCCCATCCTGATCTCATGTGTGTCAGAGAGATCTGTGTTCCATAGGTTTTCAATGGCTGATTTCTCCCAAGCAAATCACCAGGCCTTTCTTCTGAGATGCCTCTGGGTACACTTGAACTTTCAGCCTTTTGATTAGCAGAAGAGCAAGTTAATTGCTTGTTGGTTGTTGTGTGCACTTAAGTCAATTCCAACTCATAGCAACCCCAAGCTGCAGATTACAACTGCCTGATAGGTTTTGTAGACACATAATCTGTATGAGAGCAGATCAGAGGTCTGTTCTCCTGCAGAGTGGCTGGTGGATTCGAAGCATCAATTTTTCAGTTAAGAACTTAAGTTTTCAGTTAAGTATATCAACTGCTTGTACCACCCAGGGGCCTCCTCTGTGAACTGTGAACTCAGGCCATTTAAGACTTTGCATCCCCTTCCTAAACTTAGAGCCCTATGCTGCCACCCAAAGCAAAATTTAAAAAACAGTATAGAAAAGCAAAGTACAATGTGGTTATTGTTGGTATTACTAGCCATTTTGATGGCCACTTTTTTTTTTTTTTTTTTTGTAGATGGTTAATCCCAATGCTGCAATGCATAAATGTCAAGAATAAGATGGCTTTAAACCGACTCCTCCCTTGAGCCGGGCTACACTGAGAAATCCCAGCGACTAGATTATGTGCCTACCTTGGGGTCTTTTTGGGCTCTAGATGATCTACCAGGGGACTTCCAGGCTGGCTATCCATCAGGGAGAGTAATCCCTGCAACCCCAGAGGATTGATGAGATAAT
The DNA here is from genome assembly GCF_000298275.1 of Orycteropus afer afer. Lineage (NCBI taxonomy): Eukaryota > Metazoa > Chordata > Mammalia > Tubulidentata > Orycteropodidae > Orycteropus > Orycteropus afer. Next base: position 32,099,146 of record NW_006921592.1, read on the forward strand.
CACATTGGAAAATGCATCAAGATCAGAAGCAAAAATGGGAGTAAGAAATGGAACCTCAGCATCCAGCCTTTGTTCACCATCTGCGCACTGAGGGTCTCTGGGCCCCATTAACCAGTCAGCAATGCCCAACCTAGCTCAATCAGAGTGAGTTGTCCGCATTTTTTTTTTTTCCTGGCTAGACATCAAACTTCACAGGCATTAAAATAGCTCTGATTGATCAAAAATTAAATGGAGCAAGATAGAATATAAAAATGAACACAAGCCACTAGAGTGTTACACTTGCAATTATCTCTGTGTTTAGGGATAGAAGTTGGGTTCTTTAAAATTACTTCCAGAGGAACACAGTCCGCATTGCAGGGGGAAAAAACGTCTCTCTCCTTCCCATCTCTACTGTCCCTATGGAGCAGAAGATTCTCCCAGCCCAGGCGGGAGCCCTAGGAGGGGAAGACCCATGAGGAGCTGCTCTGCTGACCCTCTGACACTGCTCGGTCCCGCTTGCCCATCAGACGTGAGCTGAAAGCCTGTGGCTGCCTCCTCACATCAACAGCTCTATCTAGTCTCCTGTTTTCGTCATCCATTGTGACTCTCTTCCCTGACCTGGATTGGGTCTAGCCCTCTGTCTCACCATCTTCCTAGACTCCAATTCCCTCCCTTCTTTGATGAGCTCCTGCAAAGTGTAACTTGCTTAGGTTCCTCCAGAGCCTTCTCTTTGTAGGTTATACAAATGAGCTCCTCTCCCACTACGCATGGCTTGCCCCCCAATCCTCTTGCTAGTTTATTAATTTTCCTTCATTTCTCGTCCATATGCACAGGAACACACTCATTTTTTGCATGGTAAAAGGGCCCTGAGACACAGAACTTGAAGGCAGTGTGAAAACATCCTAGTTTACCCTGATGGGGGAGACAGTAGGAAATGTCTGATCATAGTAAATGCACGGAGACTTGTTGGAGGAAGAGCTGAGCAAAGGATGTCATTTGGAAAAGGTTACGGTTTTTGGAAATAATATTCCATTCCTTCCTCAAGATAGAGAGATTCTAATTAAAATAAGTCTTTACTATTTTTTTCAAAGGGTGCCAGAGGGCTAGGGCCTAGAGACTTACCAGTCACTCACATTTCTTTTCCCTCTTCTCCAATCTTGTCTCTTCCAGAATCTCACTTGCTGTGCCCCAGCTGATCTCAGATGACTCAAGCAGGCTCCAAACCATGCACACTGACCTACAAGAGAAGCAGGGGGCGACACCTGACCTACAGTGATGGAGAGAACACTGACCCTCACTCTAAGCCCCGCCTCAGTGCCACTGCAAGGCCTGCAGGAACCCTTAACCTACTTTAAAGTCGGCAGAATAATTCCAAGGACATATCCCCTCCCTACTCTATCTGTGATGGGGGCATGGTGGCTCAAGGGTAAAATTCTCGCCTTCCATGCGAGAGGCCACGTTCAGTTCCTGGTCAATGTACTTCATGCACAGCCACTATCCATCTGTCAGGGGAGGCTTGACGCTGAACGAGTTTCAGTGAAGCTTGCAGACTAAGAGGAGGAGGAAAGGCCCAGAGATCTCCTTCTGAAAATCAGCCAAGAAAACTCTTATGGATCACAACACGAGTCAATTGAATCCACAACCAATCGTGGGCAGGGTGTAGGACTGGGCAGCATTTCGTTCCATTGTGCATGGGGTCTCCATGAGTCAGGGGCTTACTTGACAGCAGCCGACCAGCCCAACAACCTGCAATCCAGTCTGAGACCTTCCCAGCCCACACAGACAGCTGCATTGGGGAGGCACCCCTGGGTCATTTTGTTTCACTACAGAAAATACCTGAGGCAGAATCAATGAATCTAGGTCTTGATTTTGTTTTATTCTAGACCCTTACTGGCTTAATCTCAGGAAAAGTTCCTCTAACTGATTTTCTGCAGATCACTGTGTTCTGCTGCTGGCCTCAACTGGAATATCTATGGCTCCACCAGGTAACCAGGAGGGGTGGGGACAGGTAGTGGTTGCAGAGACAAGGGTTGGCATGCACTGTGTGAGTTTGTTTTTCTAGAAACATTCTCCAAGTTTTTGTTTTGTTTTGTTTTGTTTTTCTGATTTTTAGCTTTGTTTCCCTTCTCCTTGCTTTTCCTCTAACTACCTGACCCAGGGCCTCTTCATCTTTCTGTTTTAGGAGTTGAAAATAAAAACACTTCTACTACTCAGGACTTCAACGTGGCCACGTCCCACCAGGGCCTTGAAAGAAAATGAACCTCTTCCATACTTTCCTGTTACCATCACAACAGTCAGCACTTCTGTTTCTGAGACAGGACTCACACTGGATGAAACATGGGGAACAATTAAGTGCTTTCCAACAAAGTTTCATGACTACATGTTTACTTCAGAGTCCAAGAACTTCCAGAGTTTTTAATTGTGCTGCCAGTAAAGCACGGTTCTCCCTGTTTGACAAATAGGAACACTGAAGTATAAAAACCTATCGCTATCAAGCCCATTCTGACTTATGGCAACCCTATAGGTCAGAGTAGAACTGCCCCGTGGGGCTCCCAAGGCTGTAAATCTTGACAGAAACAGACTGCTACATCTTTCTCCCACACAGTGGCTGGTGGGTTGAAACCACCAACCTTGGGTTAGCAGAGCTCCCGAGATCCTGAAATGTCCCTTTTCTGAATTTTTAGTAGCAGAATGGAAGTTGGAGCCTAGGCCTTGGGTCCTGAGCCACAGCCTGATAAAGCTGCCGTCAGGGAGGTGAGATGATAGAACCTCCCACAGTTCTATCATTATGGATTTTTCAGTTCTTATGCTGTTAGGTGTGTTTTGGGACTTACCTTAAGAAGGTGGTATTTCTCTTGCATCCCTGGTGGTGCAAGTAACTAATGCACTCAATTGTTAACTGAAAGGTTGGAGATTTGAATCCACCCAGGGGTGCCTCAGCAGAAAGGCCTGACGATCTAATTTCAAAAAATCAGCCATTGAAAACCCCGAGGAGCACAATTCTACTCTGACACGTGTGGGGTCACCATAAGTCGGAGTCAAATCCTCAGCAACTGAGGAAAGGCCAACAAAAGCCAACCAACAAAGTTTGGCTTCTTATCTTTGCAGGAATCAAAATATTATCCTGAGAAATGCATTATTCTAGACCCTTACTGGCTTAATCTCATGAAATGTTCCTCTAACTGATTTTCTGCAGATCACTATGTTCTGCTGCTGGCCTTAACTGGATTATCTATGGCTCCACCAGGTAACCAGGAGAGGTGGGGACAGGTAGTGGTTGCAGAGACAAGGGTTGGCATGCACTGTGTGAGTCTGGGTTCAAGCATCAGTTGGAGACACAGAAAGGGAGGTCAAGGTGAGAGCAGAGAGCCATAGCAGGAAAATAGACAGAAAGGTGATAGGAGCCAATGAGACAGAAGAGGAAGTCCAACATCCAAGGAACAACCAAGTGCCAACTGGAAGACAGTCCTGAGTAAGACAGGTGTAAAACAAGTGTAAGTCCTTCTGTCCACAATTTTTTTAGTCCTTCAACACACAGGGCAGACTTGTCCTCAAAAGTAAAAGCTGTATGAGGTTCAGTATATGCTTTTGCCCCACCTTGTGCAAGCACTCTCTCTGAGAGTGGGAGAGGAGGTTGTGGCTAAGTAGGAAGAAGTTCTTAGGGAAGCAGAAAGAAAGGGGATGAACAAGCCAGGTGACCTACGATGTTATGATGAGCCCCCAAAGAGAAGAAAGTGTATGCACGAGTACTGCAAGTATCAGGTATGTATACACCAAAAAAAGAAAATAAAAAAACACCCACAAACTCACTGCTATCGAGTCGATTCCAAGTCATAGTGACCCCTGTTGGGTTTCCAAGGCTGCAAATCTTTACGGAATCAGATTGCCTGATCTTTCTTCCATGGAGTGGCTGGTGGGTTTGAGCCACTGATTTTTTAGTTAGCAGCCAAATGCCTTAACCACTGCATCACTAAGTGTGTACGGTGGATAGAATAAACAACAACAACAACCCATTGCCATGGAGTCAACTCCAACTCACAGTGAACATATAGGATACAATAGGACTGCCCCATAGAGTTTCCAAAGCTGCAAATAATTATGGAAGCAGATTGCCTCATTTGTCTCCTCCCATAGAAGGGCTGATGGGTTCAAACTGTTGACCTTTTGGATAATAGTTAAATGCCTTAACCACTGTGCCACCAGAGCGCCTTACCTTACACACAACATAACAAAATGCTACCCAGTCCTGTGTCATCCTCCTGATCTCTGGCACGTTTGAGTCCATCTTTGTGGCTATTGTGTCAGTCCAGCTTACCAACGGTCTCCCTTGCTGGCTCTACACTTCACCAAAATGATGTCCTTCTCCAATGATTGACCACCTCTCCTGATAGCATCGCCAAAGCAACCAAGCCAACAATGTTCTGCTGTGGTCCATAGATTTTCTTTGGCTGATGTTTGGAAATAACTCACCAGGCCTTTCCTCCTGGTCTGTCTTAGTCTGGAAGCTCCTCTGAAACCTGTCTGCCATGGGTGACTCTGCTGATATTTGATATACTAGTGGCATAGCCTCCAGCATCAAGCCACCATAGTATACAAACTGATGGATAATGAGAGGCTGGATGAAGGGTGGAGGTTAGTCTAAGAAGCTTTAAGTTCCGGTTCTACCTCTCACTAGCTGTTTAACTGTGGGCAAGTTATTTAACCCCTGGAGCTTTGGCTCTGAAATGCATAGAATAGCACCTCTTAGGTTGTTCTGGTAGCATAGTGGCTAAAGCACTTGACTGCTAACCAGAAGGCTGGCGGTTCAAACCCACCAGGCACTCCTCAGAAGGAAGGTTGGGCAATCCTACTTCCGTAGTGATACTGCCTTGGAAACCCAAGGAGGGGTCGCTATGAGTTGGGGCCGACTTGACGGCACATAACAACAACAGGTTGTTCTGAGTATTCATTGTGATAATGTTATAATGGGCTGGACCCAGGGGAAGCCCTCAGTAAATATCACTTATTATTTCTTCATGGGAGCTCTGGTAGCATAGTGCCTAAGGCACATGACTGCTAGCCAGAAGGCTGGCAGTTCAAACCCACTAGCCACTCCGCAGGAGGAAGACTGGGCAATCTACTTCCGTAGAGATACTGCCTCAGAAACCCAAGGAGGGGTCGCTATGAGTTGAATCAACTTGACAGCAGTGAGGTTTTTTTTTTTTTTTTTTTTTTTCAGTTTGTATTACCTCACAGGGCCGTTATAGAGAGGAGGACGGGAAAGAATGTATCTACATCTACCGGTGCGGAGAAGGCACTCAGTGAGTAGCCATGTCCTTCCCCTGGTCTTCTAGTCCCCCTGCAGCCAACCTAATGATAGGCCTCATTGCTGGCAAATGTTCCCTGTCTTCTCAGTTCCAGAATCATCTTTCCTGACAGAGTGCCACCATAAAAGAAAGAAAACCTAAAAGCTGTAAATGGTGATAAATTGCTTGTTGTTCCTGAGGCCATGAATGCACCTTTTGTACACTAAATTGAAAAAACAAAACGAAACCCACTGCTGTCTAGTCAATTCTGACTCAGTGACTCTATAAGACAGAGTCAGACTAGCCTATAGAGTTTCCAAGGCTGTCATCTTTATGGAAGCAGACTACCGCATCTTTCACTGATGGGTTTGAACCACTGACATTTTGGTTAGTAGCTGAGTGCTTTAACAACTGTGGCACCAGGGTTCCTTCAATTATGCTCTGAAATCTTAAATTTCCAAGTGATCAAAATTCAGAAGATACATAAAATGAAGCTATGCTTTGTCCTTTTTTTTTCTAGATGTTAACACCTGGCTTGAGTGGATCTTCTCAAATCAATCGAAGGAGACGTTAATTTAGACAGTGACCAAACACAAAAAACTACATTCATTGCCATCAAGTTCATCTCAACTCACAAGGACCCTGTAGGACAGGCTAGAACTGCCCCATATGGTTTCTTTATGGAATTAGACTGCCATGCAGCAGCTGGTGGGTTTGAACCTCTGAACTTTTGGTTAGCAACCAAGCACCACTATGTCACCAAGACTCCTTTAGGGTGTGATGCTGTTCATTAATTAGTTTAACCAATATTAATTAATACTTGCTAAATGCAAAGCATGTTATTGGTCTCTGTGCATGGTAAGAAGAAAAATAAACAAAAGCGTGACTTTATATGAAAAACTGAACAGCCAAAAGAAAAACAATACATACAATAAACCAAAAAAACCAAACTCATGCCATCAAGTCGATTTCGACTCATAGTGACCCATAAATAAAAGGTCATTAGTTCCATCCCTATTGACTTAGAATGCTCCCTATCCAACATGTACCCTGTCCTCCATCCGTCACCAGGGGTGGATTATCAAGTATGCAAGGTAAGCACGGGCTTACATGTGCTTCTTTACTACCCGTTCTTACCTTGCTTACTGGGCCCTCAGTCCCTATCAGGGATTATAGATTTGAAAAGAGGCTTTGATTCTGTAGGCAGGTGCTGTGGGTTTCGGAGAGAGACAGATGCCAGACATACCTTGCAGCAGAATCTTTGATGTGGTGAAAAATGTGACATTGTTCACTGCAGAGTAGTAAGTAAGCACAAGTAAGCCCATGCTTACTTTGCTTATTGGGTACGCTGATGCTGCCCTCTCCTAGCCCAGCACCCCCAGGACCCTTCCCACACTTGTTCATCTGGAACCCATCAGTGCGCAAGGTTCCTTTGTCAAGAGACATAGTTTTCCTGAGGCAGAGCTTAGACTTCCCCCCTGGCTGTGCCCCTCCCCTCCCCACTCTGCTTGGTGGCCTGGAGAGGTGAGGAGGGGAAGATATGGCAGACAATGACAAGAATAAGCATCCTATTTGAAGGCACTTGTTCAGGTGAGTAAAAGGCAGACATTAGTAAGAGATATCTTATTTTGATTTTGAGGGGCTTTTCTTGCCCGAGACACCAGAAATTAACTGTAAATATTCCAACCCAAAATTGATCTTGCCCACAGTTTCGCTGGCCTGTTTTTTTTTTTTTTTTTTTTTTATCTCCTTACCCAAAATTGCTACTTAACTTTGCAGTATGTGTAAACAAATTGCTTACTAAACCATGAAACAATTAAACATTATATTATGTTTTGAGCTAATCTAAGGTTTAGTTTTGACAACTGTAACTTGCCTACTTTGAGCCACTCCGTTTTAGAAGTGAAGGGATCTCTCTGCAGGCACACAGAACAACTGCTCAGAGTAAACCTTATGTTTCAGTTTCTTTGAATTTTGATTCTTTTTCAACAGGTTAAATCATTATATGGTATTCACTTGATTAACACAGTAGGCACAGCAATGGACTCAAACAGAGATAGCCCCTTTAACAAATGGTGCTGGCAAAATTGGATATCCACTTGCAGAAAAATGAAACAAGATCCACACCTTATACCATACACAAAAATGAACTCAACATGGATCAGAGACTTAAATGTAAAACTCAAAACCATAAAGTTCATCAAAGATAAAATAGTGGAAAAACTAGGGGCCCTAATTTATGGCATACATAGACTATCGGCATAATCTAAGATGCACAAACAGCAGAAGAGAAACTAGATGACTAGGACCTTTTAAAAATGAAATTCTTACGTGCATCGAAAGACTTCTCCAAAAGGGTAAAAGAGAACCTACAGATTAGGAACAAATATTTGGCTATGATATATCTGACAAGGGACTTATCTCTAAAATGTATAGAAAACTTCTCCACCTCAGCACCAAAAAGACAAACAATCCAATTCAAAAATGGGCAAAGGACATGTGCAGACACTTCACTAAAGAAGAGATACAGGTGGCCAACAAACATGTAAGGAAATGCTCACCATCATTAGCCATTAGAGAGATGCAAATCAAACCAACAATGAGATATCACCTCACCCCAGCAATAATAGTAAAGGTCAACAAGGCAGAAAATAACAAATGCTGGTGAGGTTGTGGAGACATTAGAACCTCATACACTGTTGGTGAGTGGGACTGTAAAATGGTATAGCCACTGTGGAAAATGGTACAGAATTTCCTTAAGAAACTGAAAATAGAAATACTATTTGATTTAGCAATCCCACTACTAGGAATGTATCCTAAAGAGGTGAGATCCAGGACATGAATAGACACATGCACACCCTTGTTCATCACAGCACAATTCACTACAGCAAAGAGATAGAAACAGCCTAAGTGCTCATCAACAGATGAATGGATAAACAAACTGGTACATTCACACAATGGAATACTATGCAACATTAAAGTAAAATGAAGAATCCATGAATAACCTCATAAAGTGGATGAATTTGGAGGGCATTATGCTGAGTGAAAGGAGTCAATCATAGAACAACAAATATTGTGTGAGTCCATTAATAGAAAAACACAATGACAAATATTGTGTGAGTCCATTAATAGAAAAACACAAGGAAAGGTTTATGTGAGGAAGGAGATTTACTTTACTGGTTACCAGGGCTGGGAAGAAAGGATGGGAAATTTTCTGAGGAGTTAAGAGTCATGTGTTGATTTGGGTGAAGGGAAAGGCAAAATAACAAAAGTATGTGACCAGCACAATGACAACAGGGAAAAGGAGGACACAGAAATGTGCACAAAAGCTACAAACAACGGAGGCAAATGCTATTACGTGCACAATACTGCATTACCAGTAGCAGCAAACACTAGTCTATGGGCAAATGCGTAGACAGGAGAGAAGATCAGGTGTGGGTAGACAAACAGGAATATACCCACGACCAAGGATAGATTTGGCTGAAGAAATTCTTATGTACATATTTGTGCTACAAAAATAACCATATACATTACAGAAGTCACAGGGGACAAGGTAGGAATAGCTTCTTGGAGACACTCAAACACCGAGGGAGAGAATCACCGAGCCTGTGGACTCAGGACCATGATCTCAGGGGACATCAAGCTCAATTGGCACAACATAGTTCATAAAATCTTGTTCTACATCCACTTTGGTGAGTAGCAACTGGGGTCTTAAAAGCTTTTGAGCAGCCATCTAAGATGCAATTATTGGTTTCCCCTCGTCTAGAGCAAAGAAGAGTGAAGAAAATCAAAGTCAGTTGAAAACAATTACTGCAAGGATATGGTGGACCACAGGGACCTCATCCTTTACAACCCTGAGACCAGACAGAACGAGATGGTGCCTGGCCACCAAAGCCAACCACTTGGAAAGGGATCAAAATTGGAGATCCTGGATAGAGTGGGAGGAAAAATGTGGGACAAAATTCAAAAACACAAAAATGACCAGAACTACTGGTTGGATAGAGACTGGTGGAACCCCCAAAACTATGGTCTCAGGTTATCCTTCAAGCCTGGAACTGGACTCACTTCCATGGATTAGCTCTAGTGAAACAGTAGAAAAACCTACAAGCAGAACACCTACCCTAGGAAGATGCACCCTTTAGATCAGTCAACCCTGAGACATCAGGAGGGCAGCATTTGCATAGAGGGAAATGAGGACAGACAGAAATGTATAGATAAGAAGGCCACAGGGAAGGGGTAGTCACAGGAGGAGAGGGGAGGGAAGCTATTTATTGTTGGGATTGTAATGGGGCTGTGAAACCAAACGTTTGTACTGTTGAGAGTAAAACAAATCTCCTTTGTAAATTTGCACCCAAATCACGATAAAAAAATTAAACAACCACAATGAACTCAAACAACAGTCATGAAGATGGTATAAAACTAGGCAATGTTTTCTTATTATACGGTAGATTACTGTGCATTGGAGCCGACATGATAGCAACTAAGAACAACAGACAAGATGGTGGGCTATTCCAATGGAAGAGGAAGGGGCAAAGAATTCTTGAGTTTGAAATTCTCTGGTTCGTTCTTAGAGATGTCCCCATTCCATGTCTCAAGATCTCACTTTTTCTACCAGGACTGCACCTTTCACAGAAGCAGACTGTCCACACTACATAGATAAAAGTCTGCTTTGTAGGGTTCTCACTTTATACATAATTAGATCCTAGGCTTGATTTTCAGCACTGGTTGCCCTGCAATGCTAGAAGACCAGAGTCTCCTTTAAAGACACTCAACTTTAAAGAGACTTTCACAGTTGATTTACCTGCCCTGAGATAATCATTTTCTTTTCTCAAGGAGTCCAGCACAGTCAAAAGCAGCATGTTACTCCAAAATACATCTAACTCTCATTGTCCTCAGACTGATGAAAAACCAGTTATTTGATCTCTCAACACCATGCCCTCTACATGTATCTCATCTCCATTAAGCACAAGTAAAAGCTTAAGTAGTTTGGATGTTGTTCTGGTTACCTAGTGCCACTCTGACAGAACAATAATACAAATGGGATGGCCTTAACAAGCAGGAGTTTATTCTTACAATTTGGAGGCTTTAAGTCCAAGTTCAAAGTGCCAGGCTCTAGGGGCTGGGTGAAAGCCCCTCAACCTTGGGGTCCAACTCTGCCTCTGATCCCAGCCCACTGAAGCTAGAGGCATTTTTTCACTCAGACAGCTGCTGGCTGCTGAGGCTAAGCCCAAGTTTGACAAATAAAATGTCACAGTCCCAATGTTACCAGACCACAAGGCAGGCCATTAATTTAAGTCCATTGTAAGTCCCAAGGTTGGCAGAGCATGGCAGGCTGCTAAACAATGACATGGCTACATGCAAGGTCCAAGCATGCCGTAGGCTAGAGACCATTCCCCAAGACTTCTGCTTATGTACAGGAAGCAGACCACATTCCCTAAGGCAGCTACTCAGCTGCTCACAGTAGATTCCACCATGGAGTTGATTACCAGTCTCATTATGGGGAATACTACATCCAGCTGCCCAGCCATTCCACTAGGCCCAACCAAGTTGACACACAAACTGAACTACCACAGATGTCCTCTTTCCTCAGGGGTTCTTCCCAATCTGCATACCATCAGAAAGGCAAGCAACAACAACAAAAAAAATTGCTTTCAGAAAAGGAACTCTTGTGGTACAGCGGTTAAGGCATTTGGATGCTAACCAGAAGGTCAGTGACTTGAACCCCATCAGCCACTCCGTGGAAGAAATACGAGGTAGTCTGCTTCTATAAAGATTTAGAGGCTTGGAAACCCAGTGGGGGGCCACTATGAGTCAAAATCAACTCGATGGCAGTGGGTGTGGTTTGGGTTTATTGCTTTCAGATAGGTGGGCAATCCAACTCCAAATCTTATTCTGAGGGTCTGCTTATAAGAACCACTTCTGAAAACAATTATTTTTAGCACAGGTTCCTTAGAAAACAGAGTGTGGGCCAAAGATTAAGCATTAGTACGTGTTTTGGGACCCAGGGCAGTGGGAGTAAAGGGATAAAGAGTTGAGGCACAGAGGCAATGAAGGTGATGTGATACAACTGGGCACTGGTTCACAATGGACCTGATCAACCATAGGAACACCTGCTCAGCCATGAGGTACACTCCCATAGCAGCAATGCTTCAGAACAACCTGTTGTAGGAAGGGAAATAAGTAACTTCCTGTTGGATCATGCCTTCTTTCCAGTGGTAAAAGTCTGCTCCAAAGACTGACTTCTGAGTTGTCTTTGTTCATCTTTTCAGCAGTTACTCGGGAAGCCCTGTAGCTTGGACTTCATTGGAGTTTGGAAGTGACAGATGGAGCCAGAGGCTCTGTGGCTGGTAGGAATCCATAGCAGCAAAGCAGCCTATGGACTGGGAGGCAGGTGAGGCCAGTGAGATCTAAGAAAGTACCTAAGGCATCTGCCACAAGGACCCTAAGTGTTCCTGCTTACTCAACAGACATTTATTATTGTCCTAGGCACTGTGTAGGATCTTGGACATAAAACAGGACTAATAAGTGTTTTCTGCCATCAAGAAGCTTTCTATCCAGGGAAGAGGACAAAAGAGTAGGCATTTCACAGAGTACTTAGTACATGAATGTGGGCAAGAAAGCAAATGTACGGATTCCCTGAGGAGGAATCCAGGCGTGTCTGGGAATTTTGCAAGAGGTGTTTCCCAGGAGAAATAATCATAAAATGCATGCAATTTTGTAATATCAAAGATACTCAGTTAGGAAGGAACTCGAGAGCTCAGCCAGCCCTTAGCTTCAATCACTGAAGCCTTTATCAGAGACCCAGGGCAACCGGGTCTGATCCCCCCACTCACTGTATTTCCCATTGCATGTTGTTAGTATGTGCTGTCAAGTCAGACCCAACTCATAGCAACCCCTCCTTGGG
>NW_006921592.1:32113259-32125466 GCF_000298275.1 Orycteropus afer afer
GCAGCAAGAGCAACCACTAAACCAAACCCGCTGCCATCAGTCAGTTCTGACTCATAGCAACCCAGTAGGACAGAGTAGAACTGCCCCATAGGGTTCCCAAGGCTGTAAAGCTTTATGGAAGCAGACTGCCTCAGCTTTCTCCTGTGGAGGACTGGTAAGTTTGATGTTTTGGTTAGAGGCCAAATGCCTTAACCACTGCACCACCAGAGCGCCTACCACAAAACTCCTACAGCAACAAAAGCAGAGAAGAAAGCCCCCTAAATTAACACACAGGGAGCACATCCTGGGCTCCTGCTAATGAGAGTATGGCTCCTGCACCAACATCGTTAATATGACCTGGCGCTGGGCTAGAAATTCAGAATCTAGTATCCACCCCCCCACAAAAAAAAACACACCTGCTGAAGCACAACCTGCATTTTAGTACGATTGCAAGTCAATTAATATCTATACTACACTTTGAGAAGCACTGAGCTAGGTTCCAAACACACTTTATGGATGCATTTGGTGAGTTTAAGGACAACTTTGCCCATCACTGTCCCCATCTATCACTGCAGGAGAAGCAAACCATCCTGAACCCTGGAGCATAGCCCAGCCTTTATTCATGGTTTAGGAAACAATAGGTGACTGAAGGTGAAGGGACAACAATGCACCAAAGGATCTCAGGGTCAGTTCTCCAGTGGATGCTCTTTATCATTATGGGTAAGTAGTCAGCCAAGTTGAGAAGATGGACAGCCAATTTACCAGGGGTGATACTAGGGACCCAGCAATGCTGCAGGTTCATTTCTGTAGCTCCTGTGCTCCAAGTTACAGTTGGCATCTCAGTTACGGCCCTTGCCCTAGGTGAGTGGTGAGAGTCAGCAGTTGTGGGGCATGTAGGCTGGAGGAAATCCCCCAAGTCATTCTTCTTCCCTTCACAGACACAGGGACTCCTCTGGCCTTGTGATCTTCTCATTTGATCTCCTTCTTTCCTATGTGCTGTTGTCTGACTGATGACCTCTTTCCCCTCCCTGCTCACCCTTTCTCTCCACCACCCTTCACATCACTTTGGTTGACTGGTAACTTGACGATCCAAAAAACCCAAACTCACTGCCATTGAGTCAGATCTGACTCATAGCAATCCCTCCTTGGGTTCCAAGGCAGTATCACTATGGAAATAGATTGCCCAATCTTCCTTCCGAGGGGTGGATGGTGGGTTTGAACCACCAGCCTTCTGGTTAGCAGTCAAATGCCTTAGGCACTACACCATCAGGGCTATCCTGTGATAGGATCTTGCAATCCATCATTTTACCCTTTCTTGATAGACTGAGTCCCATCATTCCATCTACTCTGCCACAAAGGCATTTCTCTAATGGTTTCTGCCATCTTTTCATTGCATGATTGTATTACAATACAATGACATTGAGCATTTAGTGTGTTCTTTACAAAGCCTCGGAGTCTAATGCCCTGCATGTAGTTATTTGAAAGACGTTTAGCAGGCCAGGACAGGCATGGGTCAAAACCTTACTTCAACGGTTGTCGCCACTCTCTCCAGCATCATCAAGCTATCCATCTCCAGTGACAACTGGCCTATGCCATATTCAAATCTCCCCCATCTTAAAAAAAAAAAAAAAAAAATCTTATCTCAATCCTGCTCCCCTCTAAGCATACTACCCTATCTCCTTTCTTCCTTTTGGTGTCCTTAACTGTCTCCTTATAGGTACACAAAACTGGACAATGAGAAAGGAATTCAGAAGAAGAATGTATACTTTTGAATGGTGGTTCTGGCTAAGAATACTGAGTATACCATGGGCTGCCAGAAGGAGCAAATTACTCTTAGAAGAACAGCCAGAATTGTCCTTAGAAGGGAGGGTGGTGAGACTCTCTACGCTTGTTGATTTCATATCATAATGAGATGACTCTGAAATGGACAAGAATGATGCTAAAAATTCTTTGGGTGTGTTTGTGTGCCCAAATGTGTTATGATCTTTATGTCATCCATGTAAATAATCACCAACATCTGTTTCTGAAGTATTAAAACACATTTTTGGAGAGCAGCACTTTTGGGGGGTATTTTTTTTAAAATTCTGGAATCTGAATCTTTTACAACTTGAGTTATTAGTGGCATTAAAGTTTCAAATCCAAATAAACTGCACTCATTTAGAAAGGTTATTCTACACCCATGATCCTCTAGAGGGGAATGAAAATGACAATCAATAAAGCCAAGTTTCTATTGAGGGAATATTTTTCATCTAGATCAGAGACTTTCTGGAAAAGTGGGATATAAACATGAGAGAGCTGAAATTCAAGCAGAATCCAAACAGGATGGGTTTTCCTCCCTCCCTTAGGAAGATGGAACAATCTACTTCCATAAAGATTTACCACCTTGGAAACCCAATGGGAGTCACTGTGAGTCAGAATGGACTTGATGGCAGTGAGTCTGTTTTTTTCAGTCCCTCTGCCTGAAGGTCAGATTCTTCCTTCTTCAGATCATGGCCTCTGAGTGCTATCAAGTCCCCTGCCAGCTCAGAGAAAGCAGATCTCTGAAAAGGCTTCGCTGTCCTTGACTAAGTCCCTGCTCAATGACTCAGGCCCTTATTCAAGACCAGCAGTGTTATTTCTCTTACTTTCCTGGGGACCCTCAGAGTCCATGAAATACCTAATCACAATTCTCTGAATCCTTTCATGTTGTTATTGTTGTTGTTAGGCGCTGTGGTACCTAAGACTGTGTGTCAACTTGGCTGGGTCATGGTTTTGAGTGGCTGGGCAGCTGGATGTAGTTATTTCCCATGATGAAGTTATAATCAACTCCATGGTAGAAACAGCTATGAGCAGCTAATTATCTGCCTTTGGGGTATGTCCTTCTTCCAGTATACAAGGAGCAGCTTTGGGCAAGGTCTCTAGCTTTTAGCAGGTTTGTATTATGCGTTTGGCCAAGTCTTCATCTCCAGTTCCTGGACTTCAACCAGTGATCTGCTGTATTGCCTGCTGATCTTGGCACTGTGCCATTTTACCTGTCAACCTTGGGGTTGTCAGCTTCAGCAGCCAGCAGCAGTGTGAGTCAGAAAAAGCCTCCAGCCCTAGGGGCCTGGAATAGGAGACAGAACTGTAGCCCAAGGTCAAGGAGCTTTCACCAGGCCCCTAGACCTGGCACTTTGAACTTGGACTTCTAGCCTGTTAAACTGTGAGAGGATAAATCACTGTTTGCGAAAGCCATCAATTTATGGTATTTCTGTTTTAGTGGCATTTGAGAACCAACACAGATGCCATTGAGTCATCACTAACTCATAGCGGCCAGGCATACAACAAAACACAACACTACCCAGTCCCGCACCAGCCTCACAATCCTTGCTATGCTTAAGCCCATTATTGCAGCCACTGTGTCTATCCATCTCATTGAGGGTCTTCCCCTTTTTCGTTGACCCTCTACTTTACCAAGCAAGATATCCTTCTCCAGGGACCTTCTGACAACATGACCAAAGTAGGTGAGGTGAAGCCTGCACATTCTTACTGCTAAGGAGCATTCCAGCTGTACTTCCAGGACGGATTTATTTGTTCTTCTGGTAGTCCATGGTATTTTCACCAACACCACAATTCAAAGGCATCATTTCTTCTGCAGCCTTCCTTATTCATTGTCCAGCTTTCATGTACATGTGAGGTGACTGAAAATATCATTCAGGTTAGGTTTCCCCATGTTCTTTAATAATAACAAAAAAGGAAAATAAATGAGTTTCTAAACAGAGAGAC
Source organism: Orycteropus afer afer (assembly GCF_000298275.1). Taxonomy (NCBI): domain Eukaryota; kingdom Metazoa; phylum Chordata; class Mammalia; order Tubulidentata; family Orycteropodidae; genus Orycteropus; species Orycteropus afer. The sequence continues at coordinate 32,116,983 of NW_006921592.1, forward strand.
TTTTTTTTTTTAATAGGGTATATAAAAAATCTAAATGCATAGTTGTTGTTGTTATGTGCCGTCGAGTCGGACCCGACTCATAGCGACCCCTCCTTGGGTTTCCAAGGCAGTATCACTACGGAAGTAGATTGCCCAACCTTCCTTCTGAGAAGTGGCTGGTGGGTTTGAACCACCAGCCTTCTGATTAGCAATCAAGTGCCTTAGGCACTATGCTACCAGAACTCCCTCACAGAGAAACACCAAAAATTAGAGTAACAGAATATATTTATTGCAAGCAGATATGATTTGAATCAGGCAGAATCTAAACCAAAGGTATTTGGAAAAGCCCTCAGAGGAAGGGACAGTGAAAGCAACTTACATTAGTCATTGTTACATTACTTTCTAAGGATGAGCAGGGTTTCAGGGCCCATTTGTTACAGAGTCACTGAGGACAAGCCATCTCCTAAAAAAAAATATCCTCTAACCAGACCCTCTGGTGGTGTAGTGGTTAAGGCATTTGGCTGCTAACCAGAATGTTGGTAGTTTGAACCCACCAGCTGCTCCTTGGAAGAAAGATGAGGCAGTCTGCTTCTGGAAAGATTTACAGCCTTGCTATGAGTCAGAGCCAACTCAATGGCAGTGAGTTTGGGGGTTTTTCTTGTTTGTTGTTTTCAGCCCGACCCTGGAGTTTCTGTTTCATAGAGATCATTTTCCAAAAGAATCCAATGTGTAAGGCAAGATGGTCTCTGCTAAACTGCTTCCTAGGCTATCGTTTGACCTGAAGTCAACTCCAGGGAACCAGTTCCTTCTAGGCTCAAGGTTCAAAAGGACACCTAATGACAGATGGCCTGGATGGGCCACCCAAGTCCATGAACCCAGAACTGGAATCCAGGACAATCAAGTGTCTTTGTCAGGCATTTGCGCATATCACCAGTTTCCTCCACTGGGTCTAGTTCTCAGCCTGTCTGCTGGGAGAGTGGGCTTGCTCAGGGTCAGACTGTTGGAAGGACCTAACCAGGATTCAAACCCAAGGCCAGCTACCTCAAGAGCACAGGCTCTCAAACTGTAGCTGCATCAGAATTCCCTGGAGGTCTCGAGTGGGACCCAAGAATTTGCATTTTTAATAAGATTCCAGGTGAGGGTGAGGCTGAAGCTGCTGGCCCTCAGCCCACCCTTGGAGAACATTGCACTAAATCCTGGTTCTCCAACATGACAGCCCCAGGCACCACTCCCTGGTGATTCTGATGTAGGCGATCCACATGTGACACGTGGGTGAAATTACTCCACTCCAGCAGTATGTGTGGGAAAGCAGGACAATGAAAAAGGAACATCGAGAGAAATAATGCATTCAAACTCGGGTGCTGGCAAAGAATATGGAATACCATGAATATACCCTGAATATACCGTGGACTGCCAGAGAGTGAACAAATCAATCTTAAAGAAATACAACCAGAATGCTACTTAGAAGTAAAGATGGTGAGACTTCATCTTGCTTACTTTGGACATGCCATCAGGTAAAAATAATCACTAGAAAAGGAAATCATGGCTGGCAGAGGGCCAAGGAAATTGAGGGAGCCCCTCAATGAGATGGACTGACATAACAGCCACAACACAGGACTGAAACCAAAGATCATGAGGCTGGTGTAGGACCAGACAATGTTTAGTTCTATTAGATATAAGGTTTCATGAGTCAGAGCCAACTCCACGGCAATGAACAACAGCCATAGGAAAGTACACAGTAGCTGTAAGTCCAAACAGCGTGGGCAAAATAAGTACAAGTTTAGAAATCATTAGAAGTGAAAAGCAGGGAACAATTAATTTTCAGTGGGGCGTAGGAAGAATCAAAGACCACTTTAGTGGGAAGGAAGCATTTGGGCCAGGCAGGCTACATAATTTTCAGGGCCTAGCACAAGATGAAAATCTGAGGCCCTTTGTTCAAAAAGCATGAAAAGCATATTATTCAAGGTCCTAACATAAAAAAGGGTTTTCTTTTCTTTTTCAGTCTCTCTCGCTCTCAGCTTGCCATGGTGCTGTTTTATTTGCTATCTGGTGTCCTTCTAATAAAAGAAAAAAGAAAAATTGTAATTATTAGCATGAATTTTATCCTTCATCTTTATAATGTGCAATGCCAGATTTGAATGCAAATTTAAGAACATTTCACTTGCATGCAGAATATCAAAATTACACCGCTCATGTTTTGAAGCTTGTACATGCACATGCATTTCATTCTCAGAACAGTGAAAACACAGCACACACACTCACTTAGCTGTTTTCATTTCATTTCTTGATCCACACACTTCTACCAACACTGTCCCTTTGGCTTACTGAGGAAGGATGGTGCAAATAGCTCATGTGCTCAGCTGCAGACGGAAAGGTTGGAGGTTTGAATCCACTTGAAACCAAGTAAAGTAAAAACTATTGCCCCCACCCTGGCAACCAGATGGGAATAGATAAGTAAACTAAATTACCCCCAACTATTTTCCCAGCCCAGGCAGATCAGTATTCAGTTTCTTAAAGAACTGAATGGAAAACATTCCATCCTGCAGATGATAGACTTGCTAAAAGTATTTGTATTTTAGAAATAACTTGTAAATTAACTCTGGCCAGGACAATAGAAATGTCTTAGAAACAACTTGTAAATTAACTCTGGCCCAGGACGTGGCAATAGGACAAAAGGAACAAAAGTTAATTGCGGACACTCCTCCCCTCTGCCCAAGCCCCCCTCAGCTGATAACAGGAAACCTACAAAAACTGTGTTTCCATGGCATCTCAGGGAGTTAAGATCTGGGCACTAAACTCCTTGCACTGCTGCTTTGCAATAAATAATTTTCTCTCCTCTCAGTCTTGGTGTGTAAACTGGTTTGGCCTGACTGCACGCTAGGCAGGGACCTGCGTTTGATCTGATAACACACTCAGAAGAAAGGTTTGGAAGAGAGGCCTGACAATTTGCTTCTAAGAAATCAACCCCTGCAAACTCTGACACACATGGGGGCGCCATGAGTTGGAGATGACTTGATGGCAGCTGATTATTGTGTGGCTGCACGGAACCCATGAAGCCCGCTCTGACTTGGGCACTTGGATGAGGAGGCATTAAAACGGAGGTTATGAAGGACATTCCAGACTACAAAAGCCCAGGGGGAAGGCACATACTCAGCACCATAAAAATGTGAAGAGATCATATGCTAGCTCAGAGATCTTCCTGCTAGACCCGTGCCACTATCACAGGGCCAGGCATTTAGCTGGCAGGAGTAGATGCTTCTCTTGAAAAAGGAGCCCTCTAACAGCAAGACTGGGCGATTTTGTTTTCTTTCCTCTATTTGAAAAAAAAAAAAAAAAAACTGAAACTCATACATAAGAATCAAGCAGATGTGAGTTTACTGTTTATATGTTCTATTTTGTCTCAAAATCAAGACATCTTCTCTTAGAAGCTATATATGTTATTGATCATTGTAATGAAAATATCAGAAGAAAATTTTCAGCTCTTGATGGACCAGAGGACATTTTAGTGTCCTTAATGAAATTAGAAGGAAATAGTCCCACTTGTTTGTTAGTTTTTTATATGAAACTATGTTTATTAAATCATATTGTAGTTATTACTTTTTGTCTCCCCTTGGTTATTACTGTGAAATACTGAGTCGCAATGCCTAGGGTGTTGGGGATTGCTTTGTAATTGCTAATACTTTATGAAGAAGTAATGTATCTTTGCTTTACAAATTGCTTCACCGTGAGCACAAATTAGGCCTCCTATCTATTGGTATATCCAAACTTGGAAAATAAATTCTTGTCAAAGCACCATTATCAGATTGTATCTAAAATGCATGCACTTTATTGTCTAGAGATTAGACAATTATATGGTGTCGATTAAAATAATATTGTAATTACTTGGTTATTTTATTTTTTGATATAAATTTAAAATATTAAGTAAACTATTTTTGTTTTTATTAATAACTACCAAAAACCCACTGCCATCTAGTTGATCCTGACTCATAGTAACTGTCTAGGACAGAGTAGAACTGCCCCATAGGATTTCCAAGGCTGTAAATCTTTGTAGAAGCAGACTGCCTTATCTTTCTCCCACAGAATAGCTGCTGGGTTCGAACCACTAACCTTTTGGTTAGCAATCAAATGTTTTACCACTGTGCCACCAGAGATTCTGCATTAATAACCAAGCAGATTAAAAAGAGACAGTGTTGAACTAAGTCACACAGCTAGTGAGGAAGCTGGGACCAGAGCCCAAGTACTTTGACTCCTAATCTAGTGCTCTTTCCAAATATTGCAGGGGTTACATGAACATAAAAATAGCATCTACAGAGCATTTGGAGTCCTTGGGTGATGCAAAGGGATGACATAGTCAGCTGCTTACTGAAATGGTACAGGCTCAAGTCCACCCAGAGTTTCCTCGGAAGAAAGGCCTGAGGATCTCCTTCCAAAAACTTGGTCCTTGAAAACCCTATGGAGCACGGTTTTCCTCTGACACACATAGGGTCACCCGGAGTCTCGATCAACTCGATGGCACCTGGTATAGAACAGTGAGAAGGGCATTGGGCTTGGTGCCTGAGACCTGGGTTGCAATTCTGATTTTGCCACGTACCTGCTATGGAAAGGTATTCATTATCATTGAGGTATAGTTTCATGCCTTAGAATAAGAATAAGAGGCAATCTACTTCCGTAGTGATACTGCCTTGGAAACCCAAGGAGGGGTCACTATGAGTCAGGTCCAACTTGACGGCACATAACAACAACAACAACATTTTTTCTCTAGGAGCCCTGGTGGCATAGTGCCTAAGCCATTTGACTGTTAACCAGAAGGCTGGTGGTTCAAACCCACCAGCCATTCCTTGTGTTGGTGTGAACAAGTAGTAGTGCTCTGGGTCTTAGTTGGGCATGAAATTTTTTTTTTTCCTAGTTGAAAATCCAACATGTGGGCGGGGACTGGAAGAAAAAAATAACCCACAGGTATCTCAATTCCAGGCAATCTCCACAGCCTGACTTAAGGATAGCTTCCGTACAATGCTTCTGCATTCCAGAAGTCAGTCACAGAAGTCCCACAGCTGACAAGGAAAAAGATGACAGACTTGATTACATAAAATCATAACTTCTGACTGATGGAAGACACCATAAACAAAAACACATGTGACAAATACGGATATTTGCAACATGTATAACAAATAAAGGATTTATAAAGTGCTCCTACAAATTGATATGAAGAAGACAAATAACCCAATAGAGAAACAGACTTGAGATATGAACAGCAATTCACAGAAAAGCAAAAATCCAATAAACATATGAAAAGATGTTCATTCTTAAAAAAAAAAAAGATGTTCACTCTTACTAGTAACTAGGGAAATGCAAATTAAAACTATAATGAGCTATCCTGTTTCTCTCCCCAGCATTTGCAACAAGTTAAAACCTTGGCAATATAACACTGGTGAAGAGGTAAGGAAACTGGCATGCTTATTCACCTCAGTGAGAGGTAACTGGTAAAATCTTTCAGAAAGGCCAGGTAACAATTTTCAAATGTGTATAACCTTTGACCCATGAAGGCAGTGCTGGTTCAAGGATAGAATTCTCATCTTCCGTTAGGTTTGATTCCCAGCTAAGCACCTCATGCACAGCCATGACCCATCTGTCAGTGAAGGCTTGCACGTTGCTATGAGGCTGAACAGGTTTGAGTGGAGCTTCCAGACTAAAATGGACTAGGAAGAAAGGCCTGACGACCTGCTTCCAAAAATCAATCAATCAAAACCCTAAGGATCACAATGGTCAGCTCTGCAACTGACCATGGGGATAGGACAGGATTGTGTTTCCTTCCATTGTGGTCACCATGATTTGGGGGCTGACTCAATAGCAGCGAACAATAACAACCCGTTGACCCAGCAATCCCAAAATTCCATTCTACAGAAATACTCATGAGTGCAAATACATATGTAACAGGTGTTGATTGCAGCATAGTTCACTCATTTAACAAAAAAAACACACCAAAATTCACATCAATGGAAAAAAAAAAAAAAACAGTCTAAATAAGCTTTAGGTTATGCATACAATAGAAAAGTATGAAAACCTTAAAGAGAATGAGATAGACATGGAAGGATCTCCAAGGCACACTGTTTAGAAGGAGAGCAGTGCCCATTTACACACATACTGTGCATGTCATTGTGGACAAATCGTGGAACAAGAGAAAAGGAACACACAGGAAGCTATTAGACTGAACCACATGACCTTCAGAATGGATTACACCTCAACATAAAGAAAACAAAACTCATAATTTGAATAAGCAACATCATGATAAATGAGAAAAGATTTAAATTGCCAAGGATTTAATTTTACTTTGGTCCAGAATCAATGCCCATGGAAGCAGTAGTCAAGAAACCAGGTGACCTATTGCACTGGACAAATTGCTGCAAAAAACCTTGTTACAGTGTCAACGAACAAAGATTTCACTTTGAAAACTAAGGTGCACCTTACCCCACCATGGTATTTCCAATAGCCTCATATGCATGTGAAATCTGGACAATGAATAAGGTAGACTGAAGAAGAGCATTTAAATTGTAGTGTTGGTGAAAAACACTGAAAGAACCATGGACTTCAGAAGAACGAACAAGTCTGTCTTGGAAGAAGTGCAGCTGGAATTCTCCTTAGAAAAGAGAATGACCAGACTTCATTTCACATACTTCAGTCAGGTTGTCAGAAGGGACCAGTCCCTGGAAAATGATATCATGCTTGCTAAAGTAGAGGACCAATGAAAAAGGGGAAAACCCCCAATGAGATGGATTGACACAATGGCTGCATCTATGAGCTCAAGCAAGGACTGTGAGGATTGCATAGGACCAGGCAGTGTTTTGCTCTATTGTACGTGGGGTCACTATGAGTTGGAGCTGACTCATAGTCAATGGCATCTAACAACGATGACATATGGCACTGCAATATTTGATGAGTTTTGACCTACAAAAATAGCAATGTCATATGGTTCAAGCTAATATTAATAATGGCTACATCATGTCAGAAAAAACGATGTAGGACTGGGAAGGTATATTTAAGGGAGGAAACATTTTTGTTTATAGTACGGTTTAAATATTTGCAATAAGTATGACTTTATGCATCAGGAAATAACATTTTTAATATTTTTAAGTGAAAGTCAGCCATAACATATTTGTTAGGATTAATAAGTGTGTGCCTAGTACTATGTATCTGTATGACTAATATGCATGTGATTGGTATGGATTGAGTGTGTGTGTGTGTGTGTGTGTGAGAGAGAGAGAGAGAGTCAAGTGAGGCTGCAAAGATAATCTTGTTTATGATCATGACTGCAAACCTTACAATGTACCAGGTACTGTGCTAAGAACTTTACAGGCAGACCTTGGAGATATTGCTGATTTGGTTCCAGAACATTACAATAAAGAGAAGGTTGCAACAGAGCAACTCACACAATTTTTTTTTATTTCTCAGTGCCTATAAAAGTTATGCTTACACTGCACTGTAGTCTATGAAGTATGCAATAATAATAATGAAAAGAAAAAACACCAAACTCACTGCCGTTGAGTCAGATCTGATGCATAGCAACTGTGGTAGTTGCATTTGTCTGTCATCTTGGCTGGGCCTGGTTGAGTGGCTGGGCAGCTGGATGTAGTATTCCGCACAATGAGACTGGTAATCAACGTAATGGTGGAATCTACTGTGAGCAGCTGAGTAGCTGCTTTAGGGATGTGGTCTGCTTCCCATATATAAAGAGAAGCCTTAGAAACCGTCTCTAGCTTATGGCACACTTGAACCCTGCATGTAGATGAGCTGTTGTTCTGCAGCCTACCATGCTCTGCCAATCCTGGGACCTTCAATGGACTTGGATTAATGGCCTCCCATGTGGTTCGGTAATATTGAGACTGTGCCATTTTATTTGTTGACTTGGGCTTGTTAGCCTCAACAGCCAGCAGCTGCCTGAGTGAAGAGACTCCTCTAGCTTCAGTGGGCCAGGAGCAAGAGGCAGAGCTGAAGCCCAAGGTCAAGGTGCTTTCACCCAGCCCCTAGAGCCTGCCACTCTGAACTCAGACTTCTAGCCTCCTGAACTGTAAGAAAATAAACTCCTGTTTGTTCAAGCCATCCCATTTGTGGTATTTCTGTTAGAAGCGGCACTAGGTAACCAGAACAGCGATCCTTCCTTGGGTTTCCTAGGAGGTATCACCACAGAAGTAGATTGCCCAATCTTCTTTCTGAGGAGTGGCTGGTGAGTTTGAACCACTAGCCCTCTACTTAGCAGTCAAATATGTTAGGCACTATGCCACCAGAGCTCCTGAAGTGTGCAACAGCATGATAAAAAAGTTTGAAGTATTGTGAGAATGACCAAAATGTAACACTGAGACATGAAGTGAGCACATGCTGTTGGAAAAAATGGCCCCAACAGACTTGCTCAGCACAGGGTTGCCACAAACCTCCAGTTTGTCAAAAACACAGTATCTGTGAAGCACAATAAAGTGAAGGGTAATAAAGCGAGGTGTGCCTGTATGTCCAGTG
>NW_006921592.1:32125721-32137376 GCF_000298275.1 Orycteropus afer afer
GGGTCACTATGAGTCAAATCTGACTCGATGGCAGTGATTTTGGTTTTTTGGGGTGGTACAAAGGGTTAACATGTTCACCTAGTAATGAAAAGGTAGGCAGTTTGAATCTGTCCAGAGGTACCTTGAAAGAAAGACCTGGCTATCTACATTCAGAAAATTAGCCATTGAAAACCCTGTGGAGCACAGTTCTACTCTGACACACATGGGGTCAAAGATAGGCATTTCTAGGATGGTACCAAAGAAGGTTAGGTGGGGCCAGGTGGTGATGAGCAATAAACACCACAGTGTTTTGACTCTCACCCTCAAATATTCTGCTTGGGCTACTCATCACCAAATCATCTAGAATCCTGAGAACAAGGGTGCCCAGGTGAGGCAGTCTACTGGAGTTGGCCTCTCAGGGCAAGAACAGGCAGAAGGTGGAGGAGAATGGAACTCAGGGCTGGGAGAAAATCTGTGGAATTCAAGAAATGATTTCAGTCTTCAATATGGATCTGTACTACCAAAGACATGGTCATGAGTTTTGAAATTAGTTCAATCCTGGTAGAGCTGTAAGGCTAATCAGCAAACTAACATGGATCCACTGGCTACTGTAGGTTGAATTCTGTCCTTCCAAAAGATATGTTGAAGTCCTGACTTCCAGAACCTGGGAATGTGTGGACCTTGTTTGGAAACAGGGTCTTTGAGCATGTAGTCAGTTAACATGAGATCATACTGGAGTAAGGTGGGTCCTAAGCCAACAGGAATAGTGTCCTTATACAAGTGAAGAGATACAAAGACTCACAGAGGACAGATGGCCCTATGATGACCAAGGCAGAGACTGGAGTACACTACAATCCAAAGAATGCCAAGGATAGTCAGCTGTAATCAGAAAATAGGAGAGAGGCGTGGGACACTTTCTCTCTCAGAGCCCTCAGAAGGACTCAACATGGTGGATTCCTTGATTTGAACTTCTAGCCTCCAGAACTGTGAGATAGTATATTACTTTCTTTCCTTTTTTTTTTTTTTTTTAATTGTGATTTGGTGGAAAATTTACAGAGCAAATTCACTTTCCATACAGCAGTTCACATACACTTTGTCTCATGACATTGACCACAATTTGCCACAATGCAACAGCTCCCCTCCCACCTCCTCCCCATAGTTACCTCTTCCAGTGTCCATCCCTCCATGCACTCCTGCCCCCTGAGCTGTCTTCCTGTGCATAAACAGCCCTTCTTTCTCCTATGATTGTTCTCTCCAAGGAGTGTATTTACCTCAGGTAAATGTTCAACTCCTATGCCTGTCTTTTGCTGAGACAGTATATTTCTTATGTTCTTATGTTGTTAGGTGCCATCGAGTCAGTTCTGACTCATAGTGACCATATATACAACACAACAAAACATTGTCTGGTCCTGTGCCACCCTCACAATTGTTGCTATGTTTGAGCCCCTTCTTGCAGCCATTGTGTCAATCCATCTCATTGGGAGTTTTCCTCATTTTCACTGACACTCTACCGATCATGATGTCCTGCTCCTAGGACTAGCCCCTCCTGATAACATGTCCACAGTACATGAGACTAAGTCTCACCATCCTTACTTCTAAAGAGCATTCTGGCCGTACATCTTCCAGGACAGATTTATACATTCTTTTGGCAATCCATATATATATACTCAATATTCTTGGCCAACATCATAATTCAAATGCATCAATTTTTCTTCAGTCTTCCTTATTCATTGTCTGGCTTTCACATGCATATAAGGCAATTGAAAATATCACAGCTTGGGTCAGGGGCACCATAGTCCTCAAAGTGACACTTTGCTTTTTAACACTTTAAAGAGAACTTTTGCAGCAGATTTGTCCAATGCAATATGTTGTTGGATTTCTTGACTGCCACTTCCAGTTTCTTATAAGTAGATTGCCCAAACTTTCTTCCAGCCACTCCTTGGAAGGAAGGTTGGGCAATCTATTTCCGTAGTGATACTGCCTCAGAAACCCAAGGAGGGGTCGCTATGAGTTGGGTCTGACTCAACGGCACATAACCACAACAACATACATAATGTCACTATGAGTTGGAGTTGACACAATGGCAGCTGTCTAATTCTATATACTCAATGTCCACTTAATATCCACACCAGAAGTTCTGATTGGCTCTTGATTTCAGATATTTGTGAACATGAATGATTAATGCTCCCAGACAGAGCTATGGGAGCCATGGTCAGGTAGTGATGTGTCTGAACAGCATGTTTTCAGGACAGGTCAAACTTTGGCAACACCCAGATGAAGGAAAAGTGAAGAATATTGGCTTCTTAGGGCTGCTACAAGTGCCACAGATTGGGTGGCTTATAAGAACCTGGAAGCAGCAGTCAAGAAATCCAACAACGTATTGCACTGGACAAATCTGCTGTATAGTGGAACAAAATGTTGTCTGGTCCTGTGTCATCTTCACAGTCACCATGTTCAAGCCCATCATTGTGGCTATTGTGCCAATCCTTCTCACAGAGGTCCTCCCTCCTCCTCACTGGCCCTTTATTTTACCAAACATGATAGTCTCCTCTGGTGATTGATCCCTCCTGATGATACGTCCAAAGATGCAAGTCAGACAATGTTCTATTGTGATCCATGGGATTTTCATTGGGTGAATTTCAGAAGTAGATCACCAGGTCTTTCTTCCTAGTCTATCTTCGTCTGGAAGCTCTGCTGAAACATATCTACTTAATAAGTACTTACTCAGTGTTGCCCATTCTTATTACTCACCACAGCCCATATCTAAATTGAGGGGATGCACTCTGGTTTGACTGCCAAAACCTTCTTACAGATGAGGGTTACTGAGATGATGAGACAGTGACTATCTCCTTTCACTTTATACATCTTGGAAGAAGGACAGTGAAAACTTAAACTGAGCCCCCCGTCCCTAAGTTCTGTGACCCTCTCCCACAACCATATTGTCTCTTCCTATTCTGTGCTCCACAGATCTGTGTTGCATTGGATGCAATAAAGAGCAAACATGGCTTCATTCTTTTTTTTTTCATCCCCAACCCTCTGGCTGAAACAAGTAATTTCATAGCAGAAAATTGTATTGCAGTGTTAACCGACACTGGTGCTGATATTAGATATCTCAATCATTCTATAGCAAGTAGGTTTAGATTTGACCCCAGCTCTATTCTTTCTACTCTTGAAGTGATTTTTCTACCTTAGTACTGCTTCCACTTCACGAATCTGCCAAATAATAGTAATACCACTGCCTGAATCAGCTAGCACCGCCATAACAGAAAAGCAAGTGGGTGACTTTAGAGAACAGACAGTTATGTCCTCTCAGTTCTGAAAACTAAGCATACAAATCAGGGTCTCAACTGTGCTGATTCCTTCCATGGGTGTCTCTCCTTGTCCTGGTGTCCACTGGCAATCCTTTACATTCCTTTGCTTATTAATAATCACCACATGTATCTGTCTTCCCCCTGGTGTGTGTCTCTCTGTCCATTGTGGGCTTTTTAGAACTCAGAAGTGATTAGATTTAGGACCCACCCTACACACTGGTATGACATCAGCTGACTGATTAATTGCATTACATTGGCTTACATACTAGAAGGTGATTATATTACGTTATATACAAAGTTATTGCATTACTTTACATCATATTACATTACATTACACTCATTGCCATTGAGTCAATTCCATAATGCATTTCATTATGGAAGGTCATCTGCTCTACCCAAGGCCAGCTGATCTAATCATATGCATCAACTCCATGGCATGAACTAGACTAGTGTTTGGCCAAACAAAGAAGCATAGACTAACCAAGTTGATACATAAAACTAACTATCATGAACATTTATTAAAACTCACCATGTGTGCCAGCACATCATCTCATTTAATTATCACAACATCTTATTCTCTACTTTAACAGCTCTCAGAATAACGACAGTATTAAGCTGCTTGCCCAAGGTCTCACAGCTGTCAGTTGAGTGGGTGGGATTTGATTCAGGGTATATATATGACAAAGGATTTGATCCTGGGGGCAGAATGGTTAAAGCATTGGGCTGCTAAAAAAAAGGTTGGCAGTTTGAACCCAGCAGGCTCTCCATAAAGGAAAATGAGGCATCTGCTTCAGTGAAGCAAAACTACCTGCCATCTCCCAACCTGAACACATGTGTTTGTTTCTTCCTGCTGCTATAACAGAAATACCACAAGTGGGTGCCTTTAACAAACAGAAATCTATTTTCTCAGAGTTAAGTAAGCTGGAAGTCTGAATTCAGGGTGCTGGCTCTAGGAGAAGGCTGTCTGTTGGCTTTTGGGGGCAAAGTCCTTGTCTTTTCTCATTTTCTGTTCCTAGTTCCTCGGAAACCCAAGGAGGGGTCGCTATGAGTCGGGGGCCGACTCAACGGCACATAACAACAACAACAACAAAGTTCCTTGGTGATCTTCACATGGTGTGGCGTCGATCTTCCCCTGCCTGTGCTTCTGTGCCTAATCTGCTCCTTTCCTGTCTCAAAAGTCAAAAGTTTAAACACACCCTACATTGATACTGACCTCATTAACATAACAAAGAAAACCCTGTTTCCAAATGGGATTACATCCACAGACTCAGGGGTTAGAATTCCAATACATATTTTTGTTGTTGTTGTTGTTGTTGTTGTTGTTATGTGCCCTCGAGTCGGCCCCAACTCATAGCGACCCCTCCTTGGGTTTCCGAGGCAGTATCACTACGGAAGTAGGATTGCCCAACCTTCCTTCAGAGGAGTGGCTGGTGGGTTTGAACTGCCAGCCTTCTGGTTAGCAGTCAACACAATTAAGTCCGTAACACCTTTGATGGGAAACTGAGGCATGCAATTTTAAAACAAGTGAAACATTAATAAAATGTGGACAAATTTTGAATATTCACCTTTATGGAAGCAGACTGCCACATCGTTCCTCCAAGGAGCAGCTGGTGGGTTTGAACCCCCAACCTTTCTTGGTTAGCAACTGAGTACATAACCACTGCACCACCAGGGCTCCAGGCTTAATACAACAAATGTTTACTTCTCTCTCATGCTACATGTCCATCTCAATTCTAGATCACCCTGATGCCAGGACCCAAGCTGGCAGATCAGCTGGTCCTGAAGATCATTGGTTGTGTTGACAAAGGGAAAGAAAGCCCCAACATTCTCACCTTAGGAGTTAAATGCATAGGCCTAGGAGGGCCTGGACCATTTCCACTAATGAGTCATCAGCCAGAGAGCATCACACAGGCTCTCCCAACCATAAGGAAAACAGGAAGTACCTGGAAGTGGAGCTCTGGAAAAGCAGGGAAAGATCACCAATGGCAACCACAGCTACATAGATATGGATACCTGGATACAGCACTACCTGACTAGGTGTGTTATTACTGGATACGTGAACTCTGAACTGAGCCAGCAAAGCACAGGTTCCACAGTTAAACGATCTAACAATGCATATGTTGGCTAAAAAATAGATAAAATATGAAAGAAGTGGGAGAAATATCCAACATATCTTACAAATTCTGAAGTGTAAGGTCAAGTTCAGATTTTGGTGCTCTGGAACATTAAAATGAAATGATGAAATTTCCAGAGAATGTAACAAAATGGAGTAAATATATTGCATTAAAAAAAATTAACAGACTATTCATATATGTGCTATTGTCGAGGGAATCACAGAACTCCTATGTGTTTCTCATTCGCCAGACAACCATAGGACGTGTGGCAGAAATGGGACGCATGTAGAGCTGTGTAACAGACACGGGAGCCTGTCAGATGCCTCATGACTTCTGCACAATGTCACTCAGGCACACCACACACGTGAGCACGAGGACTGCTACATTCCTGGCCCAGGAGAGGCTCTGCATTTGGGTATCTGTCCATCGTCTGTCACACTGGGAGTGAACTGGATTCACTTTCAGAGCTGAAAGCCCAGCATCCTTCTCTCTTGGGAGGAGGCTCCTTGCTGCCCCATTCCCCTACCCAGGGCCTACTCCATACCTGGAAGTCAGCTCAGGGAGAGAGCAGAAGCTGAAAGCTGGGAGAACACCTGCCCTCTGAGGCTCACTGCCTTGAGGCTGGAAGTCACACAGGTCAGCTGTTGCCTGGAGAGGAAGCAAATACGATTCAGGCTGCCTTCCCAGAGATACTTCACAGATCACAATATGAGGACGTGACACTGCCTATTAGTACGTCTCACTGAGGGGGCTACATGTTGCTGTGGTACTGGAAGCTATGTCACCAGTATTAGATTCCAGACTAAGAAAGGCCTGGCCTTCTACTTCTGAAAATCCCAATCCTCTTTCCCTAATAGCCTCACTGCTCACCATTCCTCATTTGAAATTGCTTAGACACTTTTCTCCTTCTAATTGGTCTTTCAAATATATTTTTATATATGTTACAATTTTTCTATAAATTTATAATGCAATTAGCTTAAATAAATAATTATAATATTACATACGTGGCCTGACCAGTACAGATTTATTACCTACTATTTGTCTTCTTCTTAAATGAATCATCTTAGCCACTTTAGCTATTTGAGATCTTTGAATTTTTATAAATATTAAAACTCTTCATATACTAAAGGTATGAATGCTGTTCATATTTATCCCAAATGTTTTCTTGCTCTGATGTTCTTTTTTGAAGTTTTATTTTATTGTTTTAAATTGTAATGAAGTTTAAAATTCAATACTGTAATACAAACCCAGTTATAGATAAATGTAGGGAAAAAAACAACAACTATGAATCACAATAGAATATTGTCTGATATAGTGCTAAAAGATGAGCCCTCTTGTTTGGAAGGCACTCAAAATACACAGTGGCTGCAAAAACAGACTCAAGCAAATCAAAAATTGACCGTGAAGATGGTAAAAGACTGGCAACATTTCATCTGTTATACAGGTATGCATCACTTAATATCCATAATACATTCTGTGGAATAGGACATTACCTGATTTGGATGTTGTGTGACCATATTAAAACCTTTTGGGAAGACAATATACTAAATTGAAAAATATATACTAAAATAAATAAATAAAACCATTTGGGAGCCTACTCCCAGTCACCCCCATCGTCACCCCTGATGCTGCTAGAGCTGCTGGTAAAGGCCAGAGGAACCGGCAGCAGTAGCAGTGGTGGCTGAGAGGGCTGAGAGGGAGCTGAGCAAGAGGAGGAAGCAGGGAGGGAGTTGAGCACACCCAGCTCCCCCCACTGTTCTGCCCATTTACCCACCAAATAAAACCTGAGATCCCACACCATGAGCCATGTCCTCTGTCTCACCTGCCTGTATCCCATCCATGGTCTAGTGCTGCAAGAGTCTGGGTTTAGGGTCTTTACAACCATTAGGGTGAAATAATAAACAAAAGGAGAGCTGCTGTCCCTTTATAAAAAAAGAAAGAAAGAAAGAAAACCTTATAGGACCTTAGATGTATATGTAGTTGGTCGTTGTCTGAACAGACATTAAGTGATACCTACCTACACACGGGGTCACATGAGTCAAGGCTGACTCTGTGGCAATTACCTTAAGCTGGATTCTTTAGAGGAGCAAAGCCAACAAAGTGTATATGGAAATATACAAAGAGGGATTTATTTCAAAGAAATGGCTCACACAGTCGTGGAGGCTGGCAAGTCCCAAATCTAAGGGCCAGGCCTCAGGCTGGAGGCCCTGACTCATGAGTTGCAGGTCAGGTGGCTCATAGACCTGTGGGAGCTGGCAAATCTCAAAACCTGCAGGTCAGGCAGCTGGCTGCTGGCTCACATCCCAAGAACCAGAGGTCTGATGATAAGTCAGATACAGGATTAAGAGACTGTAAACTTTGCCAGAATATCCATATATATTAGATGCATACCACACCCTTAAGGAAACTTCTTTTCAACTGATTGGCTGCTCATAGCAAATCATGTAATTGAGGATGATTACACAATATCTGCCAAACCACAGAGAACCATGGCCTCGCCAAATTGACCATCACAGCATGGAAACCCAAGGAGGGGTAGCTATGAGTTGCATCGGACTTGAGGGCAATGCGTTGCATTTGGCTTATCACAGCACTAATAGCAACAAGAAAAAATTGCCAAGTAGGCTAACCAGAAGGCTGGCGGTTCAAATCCACAGCCACTCCTCAGTAGGAATGTTGGGCAATCTACTTCTGCAGTGATACCACCTCAGAAAACCAAGAGGGGTTGCTATGAGTCGGGTCCAACTCCAAGGCACATAACAACAACAACAACAACAGGCTGAGAACTGATGATGTCAGAGAGCCAGCCCAGTGGCCCCTTGAGCCACCCTGGCAGCTATTCTGTTGAATGTTCCTCCAAAGTGCCAGGATTTCAACCTTCATCTGTCACCTCTAGAGAGGACTTTTTTCTCTTTTTACCATAGCATAACCACTCCCATCCTGTCCAATATGGAAACTTATTTCTTAAAGCCAAGATTAACTGACCACCCAATATCCCTTCACCTGGACCAGTGGGTATATTACAAAAGATATTTGATTTAAGGCACAAGGCTAGGGTTCATTTCCCACTTGGGGAAACCGTGTGCTGTTAGATCTTGAGCAAACTACTTAACATCTCTAAAACAGTTTCTTCAGTTTTAAAAAGGGTGAAATAACATTCATCTCATAAAATTGCTGTACAGAGAATCAAGTGAGAAGACCCATGTGAAAAGTATACTGTCAGCTATAAAATGACTCCTGTCCCTCCCATATCTTACAAATTCTGAGGTGTAAAGAGGGACTGAAGTCCCTGGGTGGTGCAAACAGTTAATACACTTGGCTGCTAACCAAAAGGTTGGAGGTTCGAGTCTACCCAGAGGGGCCATGAAAGACAGTCCTGGCAATCTAATTCCAAAAAATCGGCCACTGAAAACCTCATGGAGCACAGTTCTATTCTGACACATATGGGGCCACCATGAGTCAGGGTCAACAGCAACTGGGAAGAAGACCTGGCAACTCCATTCAGCCATAGCCCAGATGCTCCTGGAATTTGCTTAATCCTGGTTTGAAGCTCATTACCTTATATGCAGAGAAGCCCTGGTGGTGCAGTGATTAAGTGCTCAGCTTCTAACTGAAAGGTTATCAATATGAACCCATCCATCAACTGTTCTGTGGGAGAAAGACGTAGCAGTCTGCTTCTGTAAAGATGGTCATCGCTGTGGTTGGGTGCTTTTGAGTCAATTACAACTAATAATGACCCTATGTGCAATAGAACTAAACATTGCCCAGTCCATCATCCTCCTCATAACCATTGCAATGTTTGAGCCCATTATTACAGCCACTATGTCAATTCATCTCATTGAGGGTCTTCCCGTTTCTCACTGACACTCTATTTTACCAAACATGATATCCTTCTCCAGGGACTGGTCCATCCTGATAACATGGCCAAAGTAAGAAAGAGAAAGTCTGGCCATTTGTGCTTCTAAGGAGCATTCTGGCTGGCCATTTGTGCTTCTAAGGAGCATTCTGGCTGACTTCATCCAAGACAGATTAGATCATTCTTCTGACAGTTCACAGTATTTTCAATATCCTTTGCCTACGCCACAACCCAAATGTATCAATTCTTCTTTGGTCTTCCTTATTCATTGCCCAGCTTTCACATGCATATAAGTATATTGGAAATACAATGGCTTGGGTCAGGTATACCTTAGGTTTACAAAGTGAGCTGTTTTTTAAACACTTTAAAGAGTTCTTTGCAGCAGATTTGCCCAGTGCAAAATGTTATCTGAGATCTTGACTATTGGTTCCATGGGCATTGACTGTGGATAGAAATAAAATGAAATTCTTGACAAACTTCAATTTTTTCTACATTTATCATGATGTTCCTTATTGGACCAGTTATGAGGATTTTTTTCATTATGTTGAGGTGTGATTCATATTGAAGGTTAAAGTCTTTGATCTTCTTCAGTAAGTACTTCAAGGCTTCTTCACTTTCAGCAGGCAAGGGTATGTCATCTACATATCAGAGGTTGTTAATGAGTCTTTCTTCAATCTTGATACCTGTTCTTTTTCATATAGTCCAGCTTCTCAGATTATTTTTTCTGTATCCAGATTAAGTAAGCCTGGTGAAGTCTACAACCCTGACTTACACCTTTCCTGATCTTAAATCATGCAGTATCCCTTTGTTTTGTCCAAATGACTGCCTCTTTGTCTTTGTACAGGTTCCTCATGAGCACAATTAAGTGTTCTGGAATTCCCATTCTTCGTAATGTTATCCATAATTTCTTATGATCCACACAGTCTAATGTCTTTACCAAGACAATAAAACATAGGTAAACATCTTTCTGGTATTCTCTGTTTTCAGCCAAGATCCTGTCTGACATCAACAATGGCATCTCTCATTCCATGTCCTATTCTGAATCCAACTTGAATTTCTGGCAATTCCCTTTCAATATACTACTGTGACTGTTTTTGAATTATCATCAGTAAAATTTTACTTGCATGTGATATTAATGATATTGTTTGAAAACATCTACATTCCGATGGATCACTTTTCTTTGGAATATGCACAAATACTGATATTTTCCAGTCGATTGGCCAAATCTTCCAAATTTCTTGGCATAGACAAGTGAATGCTTCCAGCATTGCATCCATTTGTTGGAACATCTCAATTGGCATTTGTGATAGTTGGAGCTGTGTGTCAACTTGGTTGGACCATAATTCTATGTGGTTTAAGCAATTGTGATATGGGTTACTCCCATGATTGGTTCAGATGTATATGTTTTGAGCAGCCAATCAGTTGAAAGGGAGTTTCCCTAGGGGTGTGGCCTGCTTCCAATGTATTTATGGACATCATGGGAAAAGAGACACTCTTCTGTGGATTGAGACCCTGTTGTTCTACCTACAACTGTCCATGAAAGAACAATCCACCATTTGGCCTGGAGATCTTGGATCTGTTATTCATTGGAGTCAGCAGCCAGTACACTGCCTGCCAGCCTTGAGCTCATCAGCCCCTGCAGCTGTGTGAGTCAGGGAAAGCCTCCAGCTTGATGTTTCATCCAAGAACTTGGGACTTGCCAGCTTCTATAAGTGTGTGCTGGCGGATCAAATCTACCAGCCACTCCTTGGAAGGAAGGTTGGGCAATCTACTTCTGTAGTGACTCGATGGCACAAAGCAACAACAACAACATAAGTGTGTGAGCCATTTTCCTAAGATAAATTTCTCTTTCTCTATATGCATATATAAACTTTACTGGTTTTACTTCTCTAGAGAACCCAGCCTAACACAGCATTCCATTCATTCCTGAGGCCTTGTTTTCTCCATTGCCTTCAGTGCAGCTTGGACTTCTCCCTTCAATACCATGAGTTCTCGATCATAGGCTCCCTCCTGAAATGTCTGCACGTCAACCAATTCTTTTTGGTGTAGTGACTCTGTGTATTCCTTCTTTGTGTATTTCTTCTTTTGATGCTTCCTATGTCATTCCATATTTGCCCATAGAATCCTTCATTGCAACTTGAGGCTTGAGACTTTTCTTCAGTTCTTTTAGTTTGAGAAATGCCAAGCATGTTCTTCCCTTTTGGTTTTCTAACTCCAACACAGGGACGCCAGAGTAGCAGGCCGGAAGAGCAAGGAAGGGGATAAAAGCCTTGAGCCCCAGGCTTACAGGTGAGGAGAGACAATGCAGGGACGCCAGAGTAGCAGGCCAGAAGAGCAGGGAAGGGGATAAAAGCCTTGAACCCTGACAGAAGAGCACTCAGCCGAAGGGATTAGG
>NW_006921592.1:32139222-32143994 GCF_000298275.1 Orycteropus afer afer
AGAAGGGACCATTCCCTGGAGAAGGATGTCATGCTTGGTAGGGTGGAGGGTCGATGAAAGAGGGAGTGGCCTTCAATGAGGTGGATTGATACGGTGGCTGCCATGATGAGCTCAAGTATAGCAGGGATTGTGGGGCTGGCGTGGGATAGGGCAGTGTTTCGTTCTGCTGTGCCTGGGGTCGCTATGAGTCGGAAATGACTCGATGGCACTTAACAACAACAACAACAACAACAACTCCAAGCTTTGTACATTTCATTATAATATTTTATCTTGCCTTGTTGAGCTGCCCTTTGAAACCTTCTTTCAGGTTCTTTTACTTCATCATTTCTTCCATTCACTACTCTGTTTTCAAAAGCAAGTTTCAGAGTCTCTTCTGACATCTATTTTGGTATTTTGTTTCTTTCTTGTCTTTTAAATGGCCTTTTGCTTTTCATATATGATGTCCTTGATGTCATCCCACAACTTTTCTGGTCTTTGGTCATTAGTGTTCAATACCAAATCTATTCTTCAAGTGCTCTCTAAATTCAGGTGGGACATATTCAAGGCTGTACTTTGGCTCTTGTGGACTTGTTTTAATCTTTTTCAGCTTCAACTTGAACTTGCCTGTGAGCAATTGATGGTCTATTCTGCAGTCAGCCCCTGACCTTGTTTTGACTGATGATAGCTGAACTTCTCTATGGTCTTTTTCCACAGATGTAGTCAAATTGATTCCTGAGTATTCCATTGGTGAGGTCCACATATATAACCACCATTTATGTTGTTGAAAAAAAGAAATTCACAATGAATAAGTCATTGGAATTGCAAAATTCTATCATGGATCTCTGCCAATATTTTTATCACCAAGGCCATATTTTCCAGGTACCAATCCTTCTTATTTGTTTCCAACTTTCACATTCCAATCACCAGTAATTATCAGTGCACCTTAACTGCATGTTTGATCAATCTTAGACTATAGAAGTTGGTGAAAATCTTCATTTTTTTCACTGTTAAGCATTAGTGGTTGGTGCATAAATTTGAATAATAGTTGTATTAACTGGTCTTCCTTGTAGGTACAGGGATATTATCTTATCTTGATAATATTGTACTTCAAGATAGATCTTGAAATGTCCTTTTTGATGATGAATGTGATGCCATTCCTCTTCAATTTTTCATTCCTGGCATAGTAGACCATATTGTTCAATTAAAAATGGCCAATACCAGTCCATTTCAGCTCACTAATGCCTAGGATATTGATCTTTATGTATTTCATTTCATTTTTGATGATTTCCAATATTCTTAGATTCATATTTCTTACTCCCCACGTTCTGATTATTAATGGATTTGTGCAGCAATTTCTTCCCATTTTGAGTCATGCCACATCAGCAAATGAAGGTCCCAAAAGCTTTCCTCCATCCACATCATTAAGATGGAGTCTACTTTGAGGAGAAAGATCTTCTCCAGTCATATTTTGAGTGCCTTCTGACCTGAGGGGCTCATTTTCTGGCTCTATATCAGACACTGTTCCTTTGCTATTCATAAGGTTTCCACTGGTCAGTTTTTTCAGAAATAGATCACCAGGTCCTTCTTCCAAGTCTGCCTTAGTCTAGAAGCTCCACTGAAACTTGTCAACCTGGTGACCCTGCTGGTATCTGAAAAATACTGGTGGCATAGCTTCCAGCATCACAGCAACACACAAGTCACTGCAATATAAGAAACCAGCAGATGAGGGTTGGCCTTAAAGATTATAGCCTAGGACACCATATGGAGGCAATTCTTGCTGTCCTGTAATGTTGCTGTGAGTCGGAACTGACTCAATGGCAATAGATAGGCGAGTATCACAATATTTTTCTTATGCTTTATGGCACAGTTAAAACTTATGTGTATTGCTTTCTCTCATGGTTACTTATTGCCCATTGCCATTTATTTCAGCAAAGGGTGAAGGCAGGATTTAATCAATCACATTAATATTACCCAATGGCTGAGTTTCTATAGTTCTCCCTTCTCTTCTCTTTTTAAGCCTCATTGTATGTAGCTCCTTCTAATCATTTGCTTTTTTTGGAATCAAGATGATCTCCCTATCTACATATAGAAAACTGCTCAAAATAAACTTTATGTCTAAATTCTGATGAGTTTTGATTATTTTTAACTAAAGCAATTGCTGGGATGTCCCTCATCCCACTGAAAGGCCTTTTGAGTACAGTTCTGACAGCTCCAGACAACCTCAACCTAGTGGCAAGGAGAATTCTGGAGGTCCCTCACCATGTTAAGCAATTGTGTAGGGCCCCATGTACCTAATTGCACTCCATCCTCTACAGGGCCTGGCACCTTCCCTAGGGCACTACATAGGACAGGGAGATAAGGTCTTTTTGCTTTCCGATATTCCAAATCAAACTGGAGGTGTTAGTACCTGTCAGGTTAGGGTCAGGGCGAGAAGACCATGTTCCCATGCCCACTTCCAATCCATCACATATACCTATTCTCCATTTCCTCCCTATCTGTCTCTATCTCCTACCTCCCTTAAAATGAAATCTGTTGCCATGGAGCTGATTGCAACTCATAGAGACCCCATGTGACAGAGTAGAACTGCCCCATAGTTTTTCTTGGCTGTAATCTTTATGGAAATAGATTGCCAGACCTTTCTTCTGTAGTGCTACTGGGTGATTCAAACCCCAACTTGTAGGTTGGTAGATGAACTCAAACCTTTTGCCCCACAAGGAATGTTCCCACTCCCCCATCCCCTGAGTTCAGGGAATCTTTATGTAGCCTAGAGGTAAGAAGATTTCCGCTAATTCTCCAGGTATTCATCCAAATCTATTGTTTACACCTTAAGGACCCGCCCATCTAGGCTTTTGAAACTCACAGCCTTTTGTCTGTTTTTGCAATAACATGAATTCTCCACAGTAAAGAATACTTCAAAGTCTGGGCTTGGAATCGGGGAAAAGTCAAGGGCTATAGGGGAATTGAGAATAATTGGGAAGTTAAGACCGCTGGTAATGATAAAATATTCTGCCACCAATATTCTCTGGTTTTGCTGTGACGCATAATCTCAGTTGCTTCAGCTTTTCCTTCCAAGCTCCTCTTCGCTTCAAGGAGGGGAGTGGTGTCCTACAACCTGCTTCTGCCCTTGTACTCCTCCCCTGCCAGCTGCCAGCACTGATGTCTTCTGTGGAGACCTACGAAGTCTCTGGACCACTGCCAAAGCTGACTGGGGCTCTTTCTAGTTCTGCCCAAATCAGAGGCACCACGCTGCCAAAATTCGGAGGCTTGTCTGCACTCTGGATGTCCCCAGACATTTCCCAGAAACAGCTCTTTTAGCTGTTTAAGTTCCTTGGCTGTGAGCCCATGGGGCTGAGACAGGAGGGGATCTGAGTGACAGCCATGCTGCAGGCATGGGGTTCCCAACCAGCTCACTCCTCCTTCAGGGAAGTCTTTCCCAGCAGACTTCTGGATCCTGCAAGATAAAGGCCTTCAGATGGGCCATCCCACGGACCCTCTGGGCATGTGCAGACAAGCTTGACTCAGAGGAGGAAGACAGCCAATCCCGCAATCCTTTCAAAAGCAGAATGCTAGGCCTTTCTTCTGCCTTTCTCTGGGTGGGTTTGAACTGCTAACCTTTAGGTTGGTAGACAAGCGCAAAACGTTTCCACTGCCCAGGCACCTTACCTGAGACCCACCCATCCCCAAATAATTGAGACCAAAGACTGATCAATATATATATATAATAGGTGGTAGAGGGTCAAAGTGAAGAATTTTGTCTCTCTTCATGGATATCAGAGTCCCTGGGGGATGCAAAAGGTTAACATGCTTACTGCTAATAAAAAGAGTGATGGCTCAAGTACACCCAGCGATGCCGTGGAAGAAAGTCCTGGCAGTCTACTTCTGAGAAACCAGCCATTAAAAACCCTAAAGAGCACGGTTCTGCTCTGACATGGGTAGGTTCACCATGAGTCGTACTCAATCCAATAGCAGTAGCTCCCCAAGATAACTCTAAGTCTAGACCCTGCCACAACTTAGAATTAGTAGCACTACAGTGTCAACTTACAGCTAGAATTTTGTCATATAGCCAAAGGAGTATCTAAAGAAAACAGTGCCTATGGCAATCAGTTTCAAATTGCTGAATGATCTCTCAGAGCTGGCAATGGAAACTGCAATGGTGAATTGAAACTGCTCATTGGCGCTCCCCTTAAGTGGCATTCAGAGCATGTGTCATACCTACCCCATCCTATACACTTATGCATATAGCTTAGGAGCTGGAGAAGCAATAGGAGAGAATTAGAGAAACTAGAAGCTGGGTTTCTTATCAAGGAAATGTTTGGAACCAGCTAGCCTATCTATCTGTTGTTCATGGCACAGTAAGCTTTCCACCACGTTAGAATCTGTAGACCATTTTGTTTTTGTTTTTTTAAGATCATATGTCTATTCTGGGACCTCTGGTGACGTAGTTCCTAAGGCATTTGACTACTAACCAGAAGGCTGATGGTTCAAACCCACCAGCCACTCCTTAGAAGGAAGGTTGGGCAATCTACTTCCATAGTGATACAGCCTCTGAAACCCAAGGAAGGGTCACTGTGAGTCGGATCTGACTCGTCAGCAGTGAATTTCGTTTGGTGATTTGGTATGTCTACTCTAACCTTAAGATCTATGATTACATCATTTTTTGTTTTATAACTTTTTTTATTGTTGTTTTTTTTTTTTTCTTTTTAAATTGTGATTTGGGTGAAAGTTTACAGAGCAAGTTCACATACACTTTGCCTTATAACATTGACTACAGGAGAGGCGGGGCAAGATGGCGG
>NW_006921592.1:32150469-32191794 GCF_000298275.1 Orycteropus afer afer
CCATAGTCTCAGTGGTTCCACCAGGCTCTATCAGACCAGCAAACCTGGTCCCTTTTTTTTTTTTTTCCAAATGACTTTGAGTTTTGTTCCACATTGTTCTCCCTCTCTATCCAAGATCTCCTACATAGATCCCCCTCTGAGTGGTTGACAGTGGTAGCTGGGCACCACATAGTTTTTCCGGTTTCATAGCTGTATAGGATGAAAATTGCATGGTGTACCAGTCACTTGGACTAATTCTTTCCATGAATCTTTGGTTTTCTCCATTCTTCTTTGCTGTGAATGGGGAAAGACCCATTGTTGCATCTAGATGGCTGCTTGCAAGCTTTTAAGATCTCAGTCACTACTTGCCAAAGTAGGAGGAGGAACAATGTTTTGTGTAGTATATTATGCCAATTGAGCTTGATGCTCCCTAAGACTATGGTCCCAAGCCAACAAGTTCAATGACTTGCTCCCTCTGGGTAGCTGGCTGTGACCAAGAAGTGACTACAACCTTGTCCCTTGTCAGCTCTACTATACCCCTGGGAATTCTTACAGAACATACAAATACACTTGTAGAAACATTGTCTGCCAACCCTATACATGGTCTTGGGTACACTTCCCCCTGCATAGACATACCTAATAGTTCAGCCTGTCCACCCATCTATCCACCTGTATACCCATGTTTACCTTCACTGATAATGTAGTACTGTATGTGCAAAAGGGTTCATCTTATGTTGTCTGTACCTCCCATGCACCTCTCTCTGTCTTCCTCTTCCTTGATGCCACCATATTGATCACTCACATTTGGTACATTGCCCTTCTCTTCACCCAAATCAATTCTTGTCTCCACCTATCTAAAAGTGTTCCTCCTCTTCCTTCCCACCCCTGGTAACCAACAAAGAAAATTTCCTTCCATAGATAAACCTTTCCTTGACTTTTTACAATAATGGACTAATAGAATATTTGTCCTTCTGTGATTGACTTATTTCACTCATCATAATGTCCACCAAGTTCATCCACATTATGCAATGTTTTGCAGATTCTACGTTATTCCTGAGGGTTGCATGCAGTATTCCATTGTGTAAACGTACCATAGTTTGGTTATCCATTCTTCAGTTGATGGACACCTAGGTTGTTTCCATCTTTTGGCTATTATAAATAGTGCTGCGATGAACACGGGTGTGCAAATATCTGTTCTCTTTTGTGTGATTTGGGTAAATATTTACAGAACAAATTGGTTTTCCATTCAACAATTCATATATATTTTGCTTTGTGACATTGATTGAAATATTACAATCTAACAACACTCTTCCTACTTCTTCCCTGTGGTTTCCATTTCTCTTTGTCTTCCTTACCTGTCCATTCTTGCCTTCTGGGCTTTATCGCTGGGCAAATGCTACCCTTTTGATCTTGTATGGCTGATTGTTCTGAGGAGTGCATACCTCCCTGTGGTATTGTTCACCTTATGGACCTGTCTATCATTTGGCTGAAAGTTGAGCTGCTGGGGTGAATTCAGCTCCAGGCCTGAAGGGTGTCTAAAGGGTATATAGTCTTTGGGGTTCCACCAGTAAGCCTATAAAACCAGTAAGACTGGTCTTTTTCTTTTATAATTTTGAGGTTTATTCCACATTTTTCTCCCACTCTATCCAGCTCCCTATCTGAACCCCTTCAAAGCGGTTGGCAGTGGTTGCCAGGCATTATCTAGTTTGTAGACCACTTTGAATCTTGCTGCATTGCTAGCTGACTGATTCAGGGAAAACTAATCTTTGAAAAATAGGGAAATCTATGGCTACTTCAAAAGCTATCATGAGGACTCAAAGGGACAGATGGCAAGGTGAAATGTAGAAAGTGGAAGGACTTGATATTCCATGAAAATCATTGCATGTATAAGGAATGTTTATAGATAAAAACCTGGCATGGAATATATAAAAGATTCTAGTCATTTGCATTTTCTGCTTGTTTGGATTTCAGATAAATGGGAGTTTACTGTAATCTGCCTCCATTTTCCATGTAAGGACATCAGATTACATCAGCGGCATTAGACTCTATCTCCAATCATTTTAAATGTCAGACAGAACAAGGCTCTGATAGCAGCATTTGTTCTCCCACAGCCGGTAGATGGGGACCAAAACCCCAGGGAAGGGGCTGGAGTTAATGGAGAATGAAGGATGGCACAGGCCCGTGGACAGACTTCTGAACAAAGTGCTTTGTTCGTGTGTCCTTATTCATTTGTTACACATATAGTCACAGAGTGACTACAGCATAGTCACCAGGGCTGTGTTAGGAGGAATAAGCGTAGTGGGGTCACAGAGAGCTGTGAAGATGAACAAGACAATGGCCATGTCCTCAAAGACTTCACAATAACCCCAAAGTCTGAGGCATCACACTGCTGGGGCTCCCAATGAGGCCACATTACATGGTTACCCACATTTCATATATTCCAAAGACCTACCTGCTCACACAGAAGCCCTACCCCTTGCTAAATCCTCCAGGCATCTCTGGGGCCTCTGGGAAATATTTCACCTGTCCTGATCACCATTCTGGGCCTGCTGACTGACCTGCAGCCATTCCACCAGGTACACCTGTGTCTGTTGGAATCCAGGCTATCAAGCGGGGTTCATTGGTGTTTCATGTTGCCATCAAGACAGCCCCTTGACAACCTCAAGCATAATGGAATGAAACACTGCCCGGTCCTGCCCCATCCCCGTGAGCAGGTGTGAATCAAACCATTGTGATCCACAGTGTTTTCTCTGACTGACTTTTGAAAGTAGATCATCAGGCCTTTCTTCGAGTCCAACATAGTCTGGAAGTTCTGCTGAGTGCATGGGGTGGTCCTGTGATATACACAATGAAGCTCTGTGGCTGATTCCAGCTGTGTGCAGTGAGGATCTGTGAGGGGTCTGGCTGGGCGCCCAATGAGGGTCCATGTGAAGGAGAGGTCCTGAGTGTGTCTGCACTTGTGATGATGAACGAGACCCAGCAAGTCACCCCAGATCCTCAGAGCTGGAGCATCTTCTTTTCAGTATTCTGAGTATTTCAAAGTATCCTCATATTCCAGCTGTCAGGAGAGGAGGCTTTGCTTGAGACTGTCAGACTTAAAATAATGATGCCCAGATTGTTACTAGGAGCTCAGGGGAAACACACATACACAGACCAGACACCTGCCGAGGAGGCAGCTATACCCTGAAGCTAAGAAAGCTCAAGCTTCAGGCCTGTCACCGTGCTGGTGTCTTCCGAGGCTCCTAACTTTGTAATTTTATATTCATTTTCTTAAAAAGGAGACCCAAGTTGTTAAGCTTCTGGTCCCTCAAAACCAGCTGCCCAGTACACCAGAGTCTTTGGGGCATGTATTGTCACCAGCCTGAACACAGACACACACACATACACAACCACAGCCACACACCTATACACACACGCAGATGCTGTCAGTGGACAGCCCTCCCAAGACCAGGAAATGTGAGCACGTTGCCGCTGACACTCCTTACCCCATTTTCAGAACCTGAAGCATTGCACTTGGGGTCCTCCCTGCTCCCACTAGACATCATCACCTTTCTGCTTGGTGTACTCGCCTGCTCACTTCCCAGCACGCCATCATCTGATCCTTTGTTGTCCTTCGTTTTCTCCCTCCCTCTGTCTACCCTCCCTTCCTTTCATTCCTCCCTCCCTCCTTCCTCTCTCCCTCTGCAAAAGGGTATGATGGCTGCATCCTCTGATCTCATCTAACTTCAGGAGGGGGAGAGAGAATCACCATCAGCAGCAGCAGCCCAAGGCTGATTCCTACGAGATGGAGGTCAGATGTGCCACCACCCTGCAACCTTTCTACCAGTGCTGACACCGACTGTCCCTCCCATGGCACACTCCTCTTTTAGGTTCAAAAATTCATTGCAATAGCCACAGAACTCACAGACAATACTCATGACTACGGGGTTTAATAGGGAAGGAACAGGTTACAATTCAGGTTCAGGAATGCTCAGTATACAATTCTTCCATCAGGACAGCCTCCCCTCAGCCATGCAAACAGGCATGCCTCTTTTTGGCCCTCGGTCTCTCAGCCTGGCCTCTGCCCTGCTCAGGCAAGTGTTACAAAGCTCTTTTAGCTCTGCCGATAGGTGCCCAGAGAAGCATCCCACCACTCTACCAGCAAGCCTCCTGCCCAAAGACACTCAGCTTTCTCACTCCATGGGCTGGCAAGCCCACTGCTCTGTCTCATGCCAGCCTCTTGGTTCTGCTATCTCTGATGCTGCCATCTCTCTGCCATTGTCTCTCTGCCAAATATTCACAGTGCTCTCTCTCTCTCTCTCTCTCTCTCTCTCTCCCCTCTCCTTCTCTCTCTCTTTCTCTCTTTATTTCTGTCTCCTGGGCTGAGGAGTTCCAGCTCAGGGATCTTGGGCCCAAGGTTAGATTCCACTCCTGGCTCTTCTTTCTTGATAGCAGTGAGATTCTCCTTTTCTGCCTTTTGGATGGCTCATTTTAAGTCTAGTGGATGGCAAAACTGACAAATCCCCATGTTAAGATTCCATACACATTATTTGCATGGTCCACCCCCACAAGGGTTCCATGTACCTTATTTACATTATTAACAAGCTATCCAACCCCCTTGGTGGGCCACAAACACCTCCCATTTACATGGTCCCACCCAGTCATCTAGTGGGGGGTCACAAAGACCATGGCTAGAAGAGACATATTAAGTAATTCACTACACCACTCCTTTCTTCCTTCTCTCCCTCCTTCCTCCCTTCTTCCTTCCTTCCTTCCTCTCTCCCTTCCTCCTCCCTTCATTCCTTCCATGTATAACAGAACAAAAAATTGCCCAGTCCTGCACCGTCTTCATGATTGCTGGTGTGTTTGACCCCTTTTTGCAGCCCCTTAGTCAATCCATCTCATGGAGGGTTTCCCTCATCTTCACTAGTGCTCAGTCCCTCCTGACTTCCCAGAGCCTCTGGCTTTACTTGGAATCTCCAAAAAGGAGCTCTTGGACTAGAGTTTGAGAACATCATCTCAGACAATGAGTGACTTCTGGCCTCACTAGGTTCTAGGTATTGTTGTTAGTAGCCATCAAGGCAGCTCCTTGACTCATGGCGACCCCATGCACAACCAAATGAAATCCCTCTTGGTCCTGAGCCATCCCCATGATTGGTTGTGGATCACATTATTGTGATCCATAATGTTTTCACTGGCTGAGTTTTAGAAGTAGATCACCAGGACTTTCTTCCTAGTCCATCTTTGTCTGGAAGCTCCATTGAAATCTGTTCAGCATCACAGCAGCACCAAGCCTCCACCAACAGATGGGTGGTGCGTGAGGTGCACTGGCTGGGAATGAACTCAAGTGTCCCGTGGTGTGTATGAGGTGGTGGCTCTGCATGCAGCTGTCCCACATACTAAAACAAAAAACTCACTGCCATTGAGTCAATTCTGACTCATGGCAGCCCCTACTGGGTTTCCGAGGAAGTAAATCTTTATGGAAGTAGATTGCCCCATCTTCCTTGTATGGAGTGCTGGGTGAATTTGAACTGCCAGCCTTCTGGTTAGCAGTCAAATGCCTTAGGCACTACACCACCAGAGCTCCTTGGGTGTCCCACATGGAAGGTGAGAATTCTACCACTGAACCACCAATGTCTCTCTTTCCTGTACTGGTTCTATATTACTTCTCTACCTGATTTCTCCTAGAAGTCTGCAGCCTCCCGGAAGCACACTGGGATAAGATTATAGCATCGCACCATATAGAATTTCTACCCAGGGAAGCAAGCCAGTCGACTGCCTCAGTATTCTTGCCTTCACTAGAGATTCCCCCAAAAGAAGAAGAACATGAATACATGTATTTGACATCTTGGCTCTTTCCCAGTCCACTCTTATTTTTATCATCCTCCAAGCCCAAGGAGATCAGATTTCTCCTGTCCTCCCCATGTAAGCAGCACTTCCCTTCCATTTTATCCATGTTTTCTCTGCTGGAAGTTTACAGGACCTCCATGAAGCAGCTCACCAGCTCTGGCTCTTGGTACTTTAAAGGGAGCACAAGGAATTTAGACATTTATTTCTGCTCCCCAAACCCTGGCTTTGAGGACTATTATCTTGCTAGTCACTCTGAAATCCTTTTTGCTAGTCAAAGCTGAGAAATCACTGTATTGTTAGAGTTGGTCTCTACCCTTTCCCTGAAGCTCATAAGGCTGTTGTTTCAATGGGTGGGGAGCCCCAAGGCAACAATCATCCAGTAGATGGGAAAGTCTCCAGGAAATATATTTGAAATGATTATCCCCCGTATACATACACATTTCAAACCTGGTCTTCACATCTGTACAATGAAAGGCACTACAGGGCTCTCAGGGGTTGAGAAATAGGGACAACACTTCTCTCTCTTATGCTTGTATAGGATTTACTTCCTATTATTTTCTTCTGGGATTCATTTTCTCAGAGCTTGGCTTTTTAACACTCTTATAAAGAAAAGGTATGCTCTCATCACAGAGATGATGACTTCTGTCATGAGCTGGCCAAGTGTTTTGAGTGGGCTTCGAAGTGAAGCAATGGAGATATCAAGACTCACAGGTTCATTGTTCTGGGAAAGCATGTTATTGTTTGCTGTTGTTGACTCAATTCCAAGTCATGGTGACCCCATCCATGTTTGTATCAGAGTAGAAATGTGCTCCATAGAGCTGTGGTTTTTTATAAAAACTTTTTTTTTCAATTGTGGTAAATACATGTTTTTAATGGCTGGTATTTTGGGAAATAGACTGCCAGGCCTTTCTTTCAAGGCACCTCTGGGTTGCCTGGAACTGCCGACCTTCCAGTTAACAGCCAAGCACATTAACCATTTGTACCACTCAGGATCTCCAAGTATCCTTTTACCACACAGCATAATCACAATCTGTTTAGGAGTAGAAAATACAGAGAAACTGGCATTTTTAAAATCTCTGTATTCTCAGAATCTGGCACAGTTTGGGTCATAGTAGGGTTTTTAATATGTATTTAGTGAATTATTTTACAAAAATCTTAACCAGTTGTTACTGAGTTGATTCCAACTCCTGGTGATCCCATATGGTCAGAGTGGGGTTTTCAGTAGTTGATTTTTCAGCAGTAGATCACCAGGCCTCTCTTCCAAGGTGCCTCTGGGTGCACGTGAACCTCCAACCTTCCAGTTAGCAGCTGAGTGCCTCTACCATTCGCACTGCCTAGGTACTCTAGTCATTTCCTGTACATCCTAATCTCTAGGAGGGTGCTGAGATCCCACTGAGGCCCAAGTAAGTCACACAGCATGACTTGGAACAATTGAGTGTTTAAGAATTCTTCGTAAGGAGATACTTGGTCCAGGGAGCCATTCTTGGCAGGTAGAAATGGAGGAATGTTGTTTTTATCCCTTTATAGTTCTTGCAGAAGAAAAGAATGAATTGGATCATAGTTTGATAAAACATAATGGTTTTGGTTTTAATTTTCAAGACTCAAGGACAAAGAGGAAAATCTGTGTATACCTCTCTGAAAATTCAACCTGGCAAATATCAGGCTTTCTTTGCCTCAGTTTATTGGCAAATTCTCAGTTTTCTCATCCAGTGTAATTCAAACTTGGGTAGTTTCCCCAAGTCTCATGTCTATTTCAGAACCCAACTGATAATTGTTTTACGTTTTTGTTCCATTAGCATCACCTGTAGATGGATAATCTCTACTCTTATGTCCTAGTTGTTTCTATAAAACCAGAGTTTTCTTGAACATCAGAGAAAACTGAAAGCTAACACCCACCCCCCCATACATCTACTCATAAGAAAATGTGATGTACCCAGGAGTTTTAGAAATTCCTTATTTCTCTTCATCAAACTATTTATTTTAGAGGTGCTAGGGTAGCTCTGGTAGCGTAGTGGCTAAGGCACTTGACTGCTAACCAGACGGCTGGCGGTTCAAACCCACCAGCCACTCCTCGGAAGGAAGGTTGGGCAATCCTACTTCCGTAGTGATACTGCCTCGGAAACCCAAGGAGGGGTCGCTATGAGTCAGAGCTGACTCGACGGCACATAAC
The DNA here is from genome assembly GCF_000298275.1 of Orycteropus afer afer. Taxonomy (NCBI): domain Eukaryota; kingdom Metazoa; phylum Chordata; class Mammalia; order Tubulidentata; family Orycteropodidae; genus Orycteropus; species Orycteropus afer. The sequence goes on from NW_006921592.1 coordinate 32,158,448, forward strand.
AACAACAACAACAGGGTAGAGCTCTGGTAGCGTAGTGCCTAAGGCATTTGACTGCTAACCAGAAGGCTGGCAGTTCAAACCCACCAGCCACTCCTTGGAAGGAAGGTTGGGCAATCTACTTCCGTAGTGATATGGCCTCGGAAACCCAAGGAGGGGTCGCTATGAGTCAGGTCAGACTTGACGGCACATAACAACAACAGGGTTTAATTCTGGTCCAGTAGTGGTTAAAGAATTTGACTGTTAACTAAAAGGTCAGTGATTTGAACCCATAAGGTGCTCTGCAGAAGAAAGATGGGGCAACCTTGGAAAATTTATTTACAGCCTTGGAAACCCAAAGGGGATCGCTATGAGTCAGAACTGGCTTGATGGAAATGTGTTTGGTTTTGTTCAAGGGCATTGGTGGTTCAGTGGTATAATTCTCACCTCGAGATCTGGGTTGGATTCCCGGTCAATCACCTCATGAAAAGCCACCACCCGTCTGTCAGTAGAGTCTTGTGTGCTGCTATGATGTCGAACAGGTTTCAGTGGAGCTTTCAGACTAAGACGGGCTAGGAGGAAAGGCCTGAAGATCTACTGCCAAAAATCAGCCTGGAGCTCTGGTGGCATAGTGCCTAAGGCATTTGACTGGTGGTTCAAACCCACCAGCCACTCCTCAGAAGGAAGGTTGGGCAATCTACTTCCATAGTGATACCACCTGGGAAACCCAAGGAGGGGTTGCTATGAGTCGGATCCAACTCGATGGCAGTGAGTTTGGTTTTAGTTTTTTAAACTATGGATCACAATCAATCATGGGGACAACACAGAACGAGGAAGTGTTTCATTCTATGTGCACAGGGTTACCATGAGTCAGGGCCAATTCAACATCAGCTAACAACAGGAAGCACATTTATTCCTCATTTAGGAATCCCGAACCTCTGTTAAACACCTAAATTTGCTAACTTATCTGGAGATCTGTCAACTCTCTTGCTAAAAGTAAAGGACATGAAACTTTTCCCATTGTGCTGGTCCCTGGATGGTGTAACCAATCCAGTCACCATGTTTTGCCAACCCACCAGCCAATAGCCTTGCGTTCCCCTTGCCACATACATCCCTGGGTAGTTACAGTACTGGTCAAAGGGAATGGCCTTTCTAGAGGGAGGAGAACTCTTCTTAAGGTGAAGAACTAGCATGTGTGTGTGTGTGTGTGTGTGTGTATACATGCTCAGATGGTAGGAGAAGAGAGGAAGAAGGAACAGGAAACAAGTATAGAAAAATGAGAGGAAAGGTAGCATCTTTTTTTACGCTCTTCATAGACAGAAAATAATCAATTATGTTGCCTCCAAAGTGCCTGTTGAAAGGAGACAATTTCATTTTGCAACTTACAGAGGATGAAAGATCCTCTCTGAATGTTTTTTTTTTTAATATCTCATGCTTAACCAAACAACCCTGGACAATTGTATTTCACTTAACTCTTATTTCTCTGGTGTGGCCAGGTCCTTGAAACTACCCTGGTTCAGTCTCACCAGAGAAGAAGAAGAACACGTCAGTGAACAGTGATGACTGCAAGCAGGGTCACTCAGGATAATCATAGCAGTAGGACCAGGGACCTCTGGGCTGAGCCATCACATGGCTATATTCTGCTTCATGGTATGAATATGCCATGATGTATTTATCCATTGGGTCACCACGAGTTAGGGTCTGACTTGACAACAGCTAACAACAACATCAATGATACGTGGATTGTTCCAATTGTCTGGCAACTACAAATACTACTATTATGAACATTTGTGTATGTGTCTTTGGTAGACATATATATACTTCTCCATTGGGTATATGACTTGGAATTAAAGTCCCAAATGAGTCTAATTCCGTGAAACTTTGGAAGGCTGATTGTACATGAATATCCTTCCTCATCTGTTCTTAAATGGAAGGAATTCCAGTGGTACAATGGTTAAGTGACTACAGGCAAAAGATCTGGTGATCTGCTTCAGGAAAGATTTCAGCCTAGGAAACCCAATGAGGACGTTCTACTCTGTCACATGGTGTCACTATGAGTCAACAGTTGACTTGACAGCTCCTAACAATAGTAACAACATTTATAAATAGGGATGAAATGTTTGCATTCAACATAGTAACCCTGGGGTGATAAGACAATCCCAAACCAAGAGAGTGGATAAAATGGTGCACACAGATGAGATTATCATGCCTTGAAGACACAGTGCTTGCAAACGTGGCCAGCATACTCAAAGCAATGCTTTCCCTGAGTCACTTGATGGGAACTCTGGGATGTGTCATGAGTCTGGAACTGTAGTGACTTCAAGCTTCAACTTCGCTTCCATCTTAGCCACAGACATTAGCCAAGCAGAGCCCATGTGCTCTGCCAAGACTTTCTGTATAACTGAGATCAGTTTTCATCCCTGATTTATTAGGATTTTGTCAAATAGCTAATACCATTATCCTACCCCCATCCATTTCATCAGTGACAGTTTAAGCTCAGTCACCTTGAATCAGTCACAGCCTGTCTCGAAGGTTTATTTGGTCTTATATTTCTTAACACAATTTATAACATTCAAATATTGCATTGATTTCAGGATGGTATTCATCAACCCTACTGTAATATGCCCTCAACTTTTTTTCTCAACATCCCTCAGCATCTATCTTGGCAGTGAAAGTGCTGCTGTTCCTACCTCTGTTCCGTATGATCAGATAAAATCACTTTTTCTTTCCTAAGTATATTTCAGCAGTGCCTAAGAACTCATCTACATGTGCTGCTTAAATTTCATTTCCTCTCTAAAGCTTTGTGATAAACACTCCTCTGCAAATACATCTTCTCCCAGAATATTCAAACCCACCAGCCTCTCCTCAGAAGGAAGACTGGGCAATCTACTTCCTTAGAGATACCACCTTGGAAACCCAAGAAGGGGTCACTATGAGTTGGAATCGAATATACCCCTAATTTGGTCTTTTTACCTTTGCAAATGCAGCATTTGCTTATGAGGGTGAGGGATATTATATTTTCCAGTGCAAAGGTCAGGTTTCATGGGCTGCAAGCATGCGATTGTTCCTGGAGCCAAAGGGCTGAAATACTGTGGTCCGTTGTTGTTAGTTGGCATCAAGTCAGCTCCAACTCATGGTAATCACGTGAATAACGCAAATGAAACATTGTCCGGTCCTGCACCATCTTCATGATGGTTGGCGTGTTTGCGTTCATTGTTGTGGCTGTAGTGTCAATCCGTCTCATGGAGGGTTTCCATCATTTTCGTTGACCTCTACTTACCAAACATGACGTCCTTTTCTAGGAATTGGTCCTTCCTGATGACGTGCACAAAGTAAGTCGAAGTCTCTCCAACCTTGCTTCTCAGCTACATTCTGACAGTACTTCCTCCAAAACAGATATGTTTGTTCTTCAGGCAACCATGGTTCTTCATCAACACCACAATTCACATGTGTGAATTCTTCCATCTTCCCTTTTCGTTACCCAGCTTCCATGTGCATATGAGGTGAGACCAGGATCTAGTCTGAGAAAATGTCATCTATAGGGCTCACTGTTCAGACTGGGTCACTCTCTAAGATGTTTAACCCAGGGCTCCCAGGATTAAGAACTGTGGTTGCCCCACCCTGACTCCTCCCACAGAGCTGAGAGTGGGATCTTCAGTCCCACCCACGTATGTAACAACTGAGGAATCTGAGATCAATGGAAACTGTTATAAAGGAAGCTTACAATCCTATCAAGTTACCAAAGTCCCAGATGTGTTCCATGGGTATTTTAGCATCAGTCATTCTCAGTGTCACAAAACCCATACCGTGCATAAGCTCCAAGGGAAGAAGCACAGGGTCCAGAGAGAAGTAAGCCCAGGTTTGCATGGAGACTCGAACACTTACTGGCTATCAAGACACAGCATCTTCTTTCCCCTTGAATGGGAGCTAGCATTGCCTCCCCAGGAAATCTGGAGCACCCATACACACCCACTGCCTTCAAGTCTGTTCTGACTCACAGCAACCCTACAGGACAGAGTGGAACTGCTCCATAAGGTTTCCCAGGCTGTGATCCTTACAAAAGCAGACTATTTCATTTTTCTCCCATGGAGTAGCTGGTTAACAGCCAAATAGGATATTGCAGAGCTCAGTAAATGACAGTTAGCTAGGAATTTTGGAGAACCGAGAGTGGCATGGGCACAACAGACATTTGGGGACAAGAGCCTGGGTGTTGGGAGATAGGAGGAGCCAGAGAACAACCCAAGAGTCAGTGAAAACCATAAACCAATTGGGCACAGTCTGCCAAGACCTGAAGGTTGGGAAACACACCGATTGCACAGTGGTTGCAAAATGGACTCATGCACACTTCACTCATGAAGATGGTGCAGGATTGGACAGTGTTTTATTCTGTTATATGTGAAGTTGTTGTGAGTTGGAGCCAACTCAGTGAAAAGGAACAACAACAGCCCATGCCTGCTTGAAGATCTCAGGACCAATTAGGAAAACTGGCTACCTCAGGCACTCAAGCCCAAATGCCAAGTGCCTAGAGTTCCCCTGATCCTGCCAGTGTCCCCATCCAGTCCTTGATGCTCCCCTGCAGAGAAGAGACATACAGGAAGAAAGGAGAAGGAGAGGGAGAAAAAGTTGGCCAGAGCCTGCCACCAATTACAGCCACAAAACTAGATCCCAGGCAAAAGTGCTTCCTCCTGTCCTTCATTACAGGTGTTGAACTATGCGTATATATTTCTTTCTTTGAGTATTTCTCAAAAGCACAATGTCTTCCATGTGGGAACCCAGGTACGATTCCTGGCCAATACACCTCATGTGCAGCCACCACCTATCCATCAGTTGCTAGGATGTTGAACAGGTTTCAGCAACACTTCCAGACTAAGACAGGCTAGGAAGAATGGCCTGGCGATCTACTTCTGAAAAATAAGCGCGTAAAAACCCTATGGATCACAACGGTCCAATACCATCGTGTGTGGGGTTGCCATGAGTAGGGGCTCTGACTGGACCACAGCTAACAATATCACTGTGTCTGGAAGGTTGTTTAGCAATGAGCTCACTCTTTTTTCCAATGAGAAGATGGAATGAGGACAGGAATTGGAGAGAGGTACTGATTATCAGCCTTCTTTACACTTGGGCTTAAGAGTGTATATAACAGGGTCTCAATCTATAGCTTCCCCCATCCATGCTGTGTGGTTCTCTGTCCTAAGTGCCCACGAGAGCATCCAAGGCTTCTGTTTTCCTTTAAACTCCCTGCCGAAAATTGCAATCTTTCATTGCTGAATGGGTCCACAGCCACACAAGAGAATGTTTCCTATCCCTTAAAACTTCTACATAGCCTTTGTTCATCTGCTAGGCCAGTTCCCAACTAAAGTGGAATTTCCAGTTTAGAAGTACACATGGCCACGTGATTTAGGTCATTCTTGCTAGTAGAACTAGAAAAATCTGTCTTTAGAAATAGACAGCTGTAGCTGAGACCAAGACCATGGCCTCCAGCAGAGAGTAGTGGGGACACAATAAATATCCTATATCAAGGTTCAGTGATCCCAAACTCAGACGCCTGTCGCCATAACCATGCATGTTAAAGCCACTGCCTGCAACAGCTGGGCTTCCACAAATACCAGTATGCTTTTCCCTCTGCAGGCCATTGTGTCTCCAAAGCCAGGGTGGTTTTGCAGACTGCCTGCTACTTGGCGCCATTTCAATATGTGAATATTTCCACTCAAGATCCCCCATCTGGCAGCTGCCCAGGCAGTCATGCCCTGGTGTGCTGGCGGTGTTCTTACAAGAGGATCAAGCCTCAGAGGACGTGACACCTGCCTGCAGGCTGTGCGGGGGAAACAACCCTGCAAAGTAAAAGGACACGGGGCGGGGCTACAAAGAGACCCATTAAGCCTGGAGCATGCAGCAGGTGTAGCCAGGTGGCAGAAGCCCATCTGGATATAATCTGCCTGTGGAAGTGGAGTCTCAGTTCTGAGAAGGGGCAGATACATAGATGGAGGAGTTATTATTCTACATCAGTGAACAGGCAAAGTTTGTGTTCTTGATAGTGCTCCACATTTCAGCTGTTCTCCCAGCTAAGGAAGCATCTTTTCAGTGACATCACACACTTTTTTTTTCCACCTCATTTCATTTTTTTTTTTTAATTGTGGTGAAAATATGCACGAAAAAACATACACCAATTCTCCATATACAATTCAGTGATGTTGGTTACATTCTTCAAGTTAGGAGCTCTGGTAGCATAGTGGCTAAGGCACTTGACTGCTAACCAGACGGCTGGCGGTTCAAACCCACCAGCCATTCCTCGGAAGGAAGGTTGGGCAATCCTACTTCCGTAGTGATACTGCCTCGGAAACCCAAGGAGGGGTCGCTATGAGTCAGGGCTGACTCGACGGCACATAACAACAACAACAATCATTCTCAGTATACTTTTCCAAATCATTCTACCATCTTTAGCATAAAGTCACTGCCCCTAAGCAAAAACTCCCCTTTGCCAACTCCCTCCTACCACTAGTTGTTCTTCGGTACCATCAAGTCAATTCCAACTCATAGCAGCCCCATGTGACAGAGCAGAACTGCCCCACAGGGTTTCCTAGGCCTCACAGGAAGGAACTCTGGTGGTGTAGTAGTTAAGGCATTTGGCTGCTAACCAAACCCACCTGCTGATCTGTGGAAGAAAGATGAGACAGCTTTGGAAACTCAATGGGGGTCGCTTTGAGTTTGAATCAACTCAATGGCATTGAGTTTGGTTTTTGGTTTGGAATCTTTACAGCAGGTCTTTCTCCAATGGAGCAGCTGGGTGGGTTGGAACCACCAACTTTTCAGTTAGTAGCCAAGCTCTTAACCATCGTGCCATCAGGGCTCCTCTTCACCTCTGGTAACAACCACTAATAATCTTTGATTTCGATATATTTGCTTATTCCATATAAGTGAGACCATAGAGATTTTATCCTTTTGCAGAGGAATTATCTTGCTCAGCATAATGCTTCCGAGGTTCATGCATGTTGTGGAGTACATCAGGGAAACCCAAGGAGGGGTCGCTATGAGTCGGGTTTGACTCGACGGCACATAACAACAACATAACAAGCATCCTATTGTATGGATGGACCACATTTTGTTCTGTTGATGGACCACATTTGTCATCTGTTGATGGACAGTTTGGTGATTTCCACATTTTGTTTGTACCACACACCTTTGGATACCTTCCTGGCTCAAAAGAACCAATCACTGTCATCCCACACTGGTCTCTGAGAGTTGGAGAATCAGAAAAAGCTGAGCTGCACTATCTTCACCCTGGGGACCTCAGTTAATGGTGTTATTAACATGTGGGGGAAGGGAAGAGAGTACATGATGAAAGCAGGTCTTCATTTTATTCTTGTTTAGAAATGATCTATCATTCCATCTCAAAATAAATTAGATCATGACAATGTTTCACAGTCTTCAGAGCTGATTTAACGTATTTAGACCAATCTCATTTATATTGAAGAAGCTCTGATGGCATAGTGGGAAAGGCATTTGGTTGCTAACCAGAGGATCAGTGTTCCAAACCCACCAGCTTCTCCATGGGAGGAAGATGAAGCAATCTACTTCTGTAAAGATTTACAGCCTTGGAAACCCTGTGGGGGTGGATATGAGTTGGAATCGACTCAATGGCAGTGAAAAAAATTATTATATTGGGCAAGTCCCCTTACCTCCCCAAAACTGAGAAGCTGGAGGGGAGAGGGTTGTCAGGTGCCTTCCTATGCCCCTTGGATACCAAGTGGGTGGTGCCTAGGATAATGCTTTGTGTATAGTAAGAAAAAAAGAAAAAGAAAGAAAAAAACATTGCTGTTGAGTCAATTCCAACTCATGGCAACCCCACATGTGTCTGGGTAGAAATGTGATCCACAGGGTGGCTGATTTTTCAGAAGTAGATCACCAGGCCTTTCTTCCTGGGCTGTCTTAGTCTAGATGCTCTACTGAAACCTGTCTACCATGGGTTATTTTTCTGGTTTTGAAATACTGATGGTATATTTTCCAGCATCATGCAGCAACATGCAGCCACCACAGTATGACAAACCAACAGATGGATAGTGGACAATATACATACAACTTGCTTTTTTTCTTTATTTTCTTCTCCTTGGAAACAAAATATTTCTGTTTACTCTTTGCTAATCCAAATTCTTATTTCCTAAAAGTTTTCACAGAGTGGGATTTCATTACCTCACTTGGCCTCCATCCATCCATCCATCGATCCAATCAATCAACTATCCATTCATCCATCCATCTAGTCAACCATTCATACATACATACAATCAACCATTCATCCATCCATTATCCCATCCATTCAATCACATGTCACTTGAGCATTAACTATTTGTTAGAATCACAGGTGCCTGATTTGCAAGACTGTGGAGCTTCAAAGAGGGTAATATGAAGAATGAGCAGCATAAGTCAGGGTTCTCCAGGCAGATATTTGGGGTGAAGGGTAGGCTGAGGGTAGTATGAGTGAGCATAGTCAAGGCAAAAGGAAGAACATGTTCGGTATCTTAGCAACTCAAACTTCCCTGTACTCACAGAGAAAAAAAGAAAAAGAAAAAAAAGGCAGAGGATCCAACTAAACTCAGTGAGGAGAAGTGAGTTAGAGTCCCTGTAGGACTCAGTATGAGTTTTTACAAAGCACAGGGGCGTTGTTCTGAAGGGTTTTTATACTCGCTAATGAAATACCAATAAAGGCTATGGAGACCAAAACAGTCAAGAGACCGGGAACTGAATTTCTGGCAAAGGAAAGCTTGATGAAAAGGGCATTGGTGGCTTTCACTTCCAAGCCACGAGCAGATGGATGGAGTCTGTGATGCTCAGCAGAGACCAAACCAATCTCAAAGTCAGGAACCAAGTTCCCCCAAACCAATCTGTTTGAATCCTCCACCTCCCTGGTCAGTCTTTGCAACTGTAATTAAAAGTCAGCTAGGCAGGCTCTCCTATGTTCAATTAAAAGCACTTACAGACTCTAACTTTCTTTCAAATGACTTCTTTCTTTTCCTCCAGACAGGGCCAACATAAAAGCCCAGAGATAAATCAAGGTGCCTGCCAGAGTATCAAGTAGGTTGGGGACTGCTGGGGAAAAAAAAGCAGCCTGCCGTGCCCTACAATAGCTCTTGCATTGGAGAAAATATGAGAAATTATTTCTGAGGAGCTCTGCAGGGGGTTGGCAGGCAGGCTGGCAGGAGCTCGACAACTTCTCTAGGCTCAGATTCCAGTCCTGATTCACAGTTCTTCTGCAAGTGGTATAGAGTTCTGGTGATGCTGTGAGTAAACCCTCTGCCTGCTAACCTAAATGTTGGCAGCTCGGACCTACCAGCTGCTCTGTGCAGAAAGATGTGGCAGTCTGCTTCTTTAAAGATTTACACCCTTGAAAATCCTAAGGAGCAATTCTACTCCATCCTATAGGGTCGCTATGAGTCAGTATCAGCTCAATGGCAGTAGATTTGCAAGTAGTAGCTACATTAAAAAAAAAAGAAAAATGTTCCATTGTGATCAAGGTTTTCACTGGCCAATTTTTGGAAGTAGATTACTAAGTCTTTCTTCTTAGTCCATCTTAGTCTGGAAACTCCACTGAAACCCGTCTACCATGGGTGACCCTATCAGTATTTGAAATACCAGTGACATAGCTTTCAGCATCATAACAACACATAACAGTACACTGTCTAATTAATACTGGAGAGTGACCCTCTTAGGTTAAAAACCAAAAAACCAAACTCACTGCTGTTAAGTCAGTTCTGACTCATAGCGACCCTCATTGGATTTCCAAGGTGGTAAATCTTTACAGAAGTAGATTGCCCCATCTTCCTTTTGCAGAGCAGCTGGTGGGTTTGAACTGCCAATCTTCCAGTTAGCAGTCAAATGCCTTAGGCAATAAATAATTGCCACAAAAATGAACTCAAGCATACCAATGATCATGAAGATGGTGCAGGCAACGTTTCATTCTGTCGTCCATGGAGGCGTCATGAGTGGCAGCAACCAATAACAACTTCATAAGGTGGTTATAACTAAATGAGAAAAGATTAGAAGAAATAAATACAAGCATTTCACTCAAAGCAAATTAGCCATTATCGTAAGAGCCAAGAGAAGACTGTAGTCTTCTTTCATAATTGAGGTTGGGGAGACAGAGGAAGCCTACTTTTAGGTATTTGTAGAAGAAAAAAACTCAAACCCACAGCCATCGAGTTGATTCTGACACATAGCGACCCTATAGGACAGAGTAGAACTGCCCCGTAGGGTTTCCAAGGCTATAAATCTTTACAAAAGCATGCTGCCTCATCTTTCTCCCATGGAGTAGCTGGTGAGTCCCAACTGCTGACCTTTTGGTTAGCAGTCTAATGCTTTACCCATTGAGCCACCAGTGCTCCTTTTTTGTAAAACAAAAACGGTAAAATGCCAGGGACACAGCCCTCCTGAGGGGGATGCCTCACAGCAAATGAAGATTTGGTTTTCTTTAATCCTATTGGCTCAGTTCTACTGGGTTAGAGCTTGAACTTTTTAGCCATTCAAGTTATGGAAATCCCTCTTTGCAGAAATAATTGCAGGGAGGGAATCAGAATCTCATAAACAGATGCATTCTAGTCAGGATGTAAATATTGCCTTTTAAGAGGCTTTTAAGAAGTAGCTTTTGCAGGATAATTGCATTGCAGGGACACCAGGCCAATGGCTCTTTAACATGTCACCTGGCTGTGGATATAAATGAGGTCACATCTAAATTGATGCTATAGGAACAGGGCCTCTGAATCCCATCAACGCTCAAGCTGATTGTCAGCACCTCTTGCCTGGTTATTGCTAGAACCACTGAGAGGTGTTTCCATGTGCCCACAGGGTCTGGGACCTGTAATGGCCACACACCCATACTTCTTGTTGTTCTGTCATGCCCCACCCCACCTGTCCATGTCTACCTACACTACCAGTTGCTGGTGGGTCCATCCCAACTCATGGTGACCCCATGTGTGTCAGAGTAGAATCGAGCTCCATGAAGTTTTCAATGGCTGATTTTTCAGAAGTAGATCATCAAGGCTTTCTTCCGAGATGCCTCTGGGTGCACTCGAACCCCCAACTTTTTGGTTAGCAGTCAAGCATGTTAATTGTTTATACCATCTAGGGACTCCCTGTCCAGGTCAGTTGCCCCAAAAGAAAACTCAGCACCAGTGCTACTACTGTCCATCATGGGAGTGACAGCAGCCATGCCAAAGGCATTGTCTCCTGTGATGATTGGGGCTACACTTTGTAGTCAGGACCCAGCAGCCACTCTGTTGGTCGTTGTTGTTGTTATGTGCCATTGAGTCGGACCTGACTCATAGAGACCCCTCCTTGGGTTTCCGAGGCAGTATCACTACGGAAATAGATTGCCCAACCTTCCTTCCGAGGAGTGGCTGGTGGGTTTGAACCGCCAGCCTTCTGGTTAGCAGTCAAGTGCCTTAGCCACTATGCTACCAGAGCTCTGTTGGTCAGAGTCCCACAGAGTTGCTCATCAAGTCAATTGTCTTAACTCCAGGCCTCCACTAGCAACACCATGGAGGCATTTTGCTGACCTGGCAGGAAATGGAAGCTGGCCTTGTTCCCCAAGACCCACATCCCCTTCTTTTTCCTCTTCCCCAGGGCCTGGGAAGAGCCCTCAGGGCATCATCAAACAACAGCGAGGTGGGGGAAAGGGTCTCACCAGCTATGAACATCTGCTCAATCAACCAGAAGGCAGGAAGGGGCAGGAAAGAAGGATGAATGGAAGTGGGGACCCCTGGGAGGAAGTGAGAAGAGTGCCGTTACATTGAGGGGATTGTAACCAATATCACAAAGCAGGATATGTATAAATTGTGGGATGGAAAACTAATTTGCTCTGTAAACTTTCACTCAAACCACAATAGAAAGTTCAAAAAGAAAACCGTATGGAGCACAGTTCTGCTCTGAGACACATGGGGTTGCCAGGAATTAGAAGTGACTCAGTGGTTAAAAAAAAGGCCACAATCCTGCAACCAGGACTGCTAAGGTCATAAGCTTGGCCTTGGCGGTTTCTAATCCTAAAGCAGAGTTTTGTTAGCCTGTAAGAAGCAGCTCACACAGCTCTCTTTGTGTTTTAGTTCCCAGAAGTGCCATAACAGAAATGCCACAAGGGGGTGGCTTTAAAAAACAGACAATTTATTTTCTCACAGTTTATTTTCTCACAGTGAGAAGTCCAAATCAAGACCTCAGCTGTGTGGTTTCTTTCCTTGTCAGTAGCCCCAGGTGTTCCTTGGTTCTTTGGCTTGTAGATGAGATGGTGTCTGCCTTCCCAAGTTTGTGTGTCTCTGGGTCCATTTTGCTTTCTTTTTATCACTCAGAAGTGATTAGCTTTGGAACCTGGCCCAGATGTGTTATGATCTAATTAACACAACAAAGAAAACTCTATTTTCAAACAGTATTAGACCCACACATGTAGAGCTGAGGAGTCCAACCCATATTTTGGAAGGACACCACTCAACCCTAACACTTTGTGACATGTTTGGACTAGGATGGGGGATGGGGTTTTGTCAGCTTCTATCTACACCTGTCCAGCACCTGCAGGCTCACCTTCATTGCTCCTTCCTACGGGACCTGGTAGAATCCCTGGGTTGTGCAAATGGTTAGGTGTTAGATTTAAAACAAGAAAAAAATAAACTAATTGCTTTTGAGTGGGATCCGACTCATAGCAACCCTCCTTGGGTTTCCGAAGTGGTATCTCTGTGGAAGTAGATGGCCCAATCTTCCTTCCGAGGAGTAGCTGGTGGGTTTGAACGGCCAGCCTTCTGGTTAGCAGTCAAATGCCTTAGGCGCTACTCCAGGTTCAAACCCACCCAGAGGTACGTCAGATGTAAGGCCTGGCACTCTGCCTCCAAAAAGTCGTACCTTTGAAAACCCTATGGAACAGTTCTACTCTGCACAGTTGGGGTTGCTGTGAGTTGGTATTGACTCAATAACAACTAACAGCAACAATGACAATAATGAGAGGACGTGGTTAAGGTCACTGAGGCATAAAATGGAAGGAAAACAGAACAATATGAAGTGGGAAATGCAGATGATTTAGAACAGGTATATTGATATTAAATATTCATCAAAAGCTAATGCAAGTAGTAAGTTGCCATAGTAACATTCCTGCAAATGACTGGTTGGTGAGGGTTGTGCTGCGCTGGTTAAAATTTTCTGACTACCTGTCGATCATTACTAATCTTTTTCATTTCTGCCTAAAATTAACCTCTTCCACCTCAGTGAGCTCATCAGAAAGAATTTCTCTGCATGAATCCATTAACTCATTCACCAAATAATACTGAATTTCTAGTGAATACTGCACGCTGTTTTAGGGAGATACAGGATTGGCCAAACAGACTAGGCTCTGACTTCATAGATTTTCCTTTTATAGTTGGGAAACAGACAGACACACACACACACATAAAATAACATGTCAGGTAGTGACAGATGTTGTTGTTAGTTGCTGTTGAGTCAGCTGATTCATGATGACTCCATGTATAACTGAACAAAATGCTGCCTGTCTTCACAATCGTTGGTATGATCAAGTTCATTGTTGTGGCCACTGTACATTTTGCATCCTTCCAACCTAGGGGCCTCATCTGTCAGCACTGTATCAGACAGTGTTCTATTGTAATCCGTAGGGTTTTCACGGGCTGATTGTCACAGGTAGATCGCCAGGCCTTCCTTTCTAGTCTGTCTGAGTCTGGAAGCTCTGCTGAAATCTGTCTACCACGGGTGACCCTGCTGGTATTTGAAATACTGATGGACTAGCTTCCAGCATCATAACAACGTGCAAGCCACCACTGTGCACAAACTCATAGAAGGGTGATGGGATAAGTGTTATAAACCAAAAGAAAGGACAACTGGGTGATGTGGGATAGTTTAGATAAGGTTTGTACTCTATTTTGGTTATCTTTAGTCTTCATGAGCTAATAAATGAGCTCATTCAAGGATACGCACAACATATTAATTATATTTGATCTTTACAGAAGTAGATTGCCCAGTCTTCCTTCCACAGAGTGGCTGGTGCGTTTGAACCACCAATCTTCAGGGTAGCAGTCAAATGCCTTAGGCACTATGCTACCAGAGCTCCTTGTTTTTTGTTTTGTTTTGTTTTTTTCCCCAATATGTTAATGAAAACAAAACAGTTGCTATGGTTCATTCCCATGTGTCACAGTAGAACTGTGCTTTCAGTGGCTGATTTTCCAGAAGCAGATTGCCAGGCCTTTCTTCCAAGTCATCTTCCCATTAGGAGCTGAGTGCATTGACCATCTGTACCACGCAGGCACAGGAATCCAAAGACAACTCTTAGAAGTTTCCGGCAGTTTGGCTACTCACTTTTTCTACTCAAAAAATATCAAAATAAAGAGTATGCTCAAAACAGGGAAAATGCTGGTATTCCCCCCCCCCCATTACTAATAAGTTATCTTGAGTATGCGTACTGGGTTGGACTGACTTTTGTCATATATAATTCATATAGGTGGTTGATATCATTATTACTGTAGTACGGGATTACAAATTGAAAGCATACAATTATTGTTGTTGTTGTTGTTGTTGTTGTTATGTGCCGTCGAGTCGGCCCTGACTCATAGCGACCCCTCCTTGGGTTTCCGAGGCAGTATCACTACGGAAGTAGCCCACTAAAATAATTCATTTGACCACCAATATGACTGGCTCAAAACATAATAAAAAATGTGCCTTTACAGACGTCATTTTCCTGTTCTTGGCCAAATCCGTCTTGACTGCCTCTTCTCTTTACTAACAGAATCTCCCTAGTATTGAACCTGGCAGTGGCCCAGCTAAAACCTTCCTTTCCTAAGTGTCCTTCCTGTTTGAGGCAAGGAGAGGGGGAGAAGGAGTAGCTTAAAGCCCTCTGAGTAGGTACAGGGAAGGCTTTCACAGGGGCTGACTCTGCTGGGAGGAGTCATGTCCTGTGCCCCCACCCCCATCTTCCTCCCTGTGCTTCCTGGAACCAATCATCAGTTGCTGTCAAGTTGGCTCCATTTCATCAGTCAGAATAGAACTGTGCTCCACAGGGTTTTCAGTGTTGATTTTTCGGAAGTAGATTAACAAGCCTTGCTTCTGAGCTGCTTCTGGGTGGACTCAAACCTCCAACCTTTCAGTTATCAACTGAGTGTCTTAACAGTTTGCACCACCCAGAACCCTCTTGCTTCTTAGAACCCAACTCAACCCAATCCACTGCTATTGAGTTGATTTCAACTCATAGCAACCCTATAGGACAGAAGAGAACTGCCCCATATTGTTTCCAAGGCTGTAAATCGTTTCACATGCCAGACTGCCTCATCTTTCTCCTGTGGAGAGACAGATTGGTTCACATTGCCAATCTTTTGGTTAGCAGCCAAATGCTTTCACCACTACACCACCAGAGCTCCTTCTTCCTAGAACAGTGGATCTTAAACTTCAATGTGCATGAGCGACACCTGGGAAGCTTGTTAAACTAGTTTACTGGACCCCACCCCCAGAGTTTGCAATTCAGTCCATCTGGATTGCTCCCACCCCAGCACAATGATTTGCATTTCTGACAGGTTCCCGGGTAACTTAGATGCTACTGGTCCAGAAACCACACTTTGGGAACCATTGCCCTGTGGTTGGAGCTGAGTGACCATTTTGTGGACAAAAGATGAGCTTGAGGATGACAGCCAAGCACTAAGGAGTATAGAACAATAACAGAAGGATTCTGGGTTTCTGACATTAGCGAGAATCATCAAACCTGTCCAGATTGCCTTTTCCTGAGAGAAAAATAAAACCTTACCTTGTTAAACCACTGTTCTTTGGTCTGTGTACTGTGTGCAACTGAACATATTTCATAAAAATGTGTTAGTTAGTTAGCTACCATCAAGTTGGTCCCTGACTCATTGAGACACCGTGCACAATGAAAGGAAAGGTTGCTTGGTCCCTGATCAATTGCACCTTGAACCTTCGTGACTCTACTGTCGTGATTTATAGGATATGTCTCACCCTGGCAGCTCTGCTGAAACCTGTTCAGCATTATAGCTCCACTGACAGACAGGTGGTAGCTGCACTGACCAGAAATTTCCTGCACAGGAGGCAAGAATTCTGCCACTGAGCCATCACTGGGCCTAAAAAGACATTGTTATACCTATATTTCTCTCCTCTGTCTTTTTTCTCCAACTGAACGGAAAATTGGAATGTGATTTTAGCATTTGAACTCTGGCAATGAAAGCCTTGGACTCTTCCATTAAATTTGGCTATATGGCTTCAGACTGTCAGTGAATCGTTCTTTATTCTACTTATTTTATGAGAGATTATGCACAAGGAGTCCTGGGTCGTAGCTGGCAATGCAAGTGACTGCTCTAGTCCTAAATGATGAAGTGTGCCCAGGATGGGAGTCATGGGGACCTAAGGGCAGGGGCCTAAGGGCAGGAGCCTAAGGGCTAAGCCCTTGATGTATCCCAGCCAGTGCACCCCACGTGCAGCCACCAGCTGTCTGCAGTGGAAGCTTGTGCCTTGCCGTGATGCTGAACAGGTTTCAGTGGAGCTTCCAGGCTAAGACAGACTAGGAAGAAAGGCCTGGCAATCTACTTTCAAAAATAAGCCAATGAAAACCCTGTGGATGTGTGGCTTTGCCATGAGTTGGGGCAGGGGGCTGACTTAATGGCAGCTAGCAGCAAGGTCTGAGTCCGTGATACCCCCATGTAAGGATTTTCCTCTCCCAATGGGAGTAGTTGGGATCAACCGAGTGGCTTTTGTCTCTTACTCATAGCAAGGAATGACAAGCTATGGGCTTTTTCCAGTGTCACCCTGCCATCTGACAAAGAAAAGAGAACAGCAGAGTCTCAAGTTCCTTTGATGAAAGCTTCTTTGGGATAATTATACAATTTCTGAAAGGTTCTTTGTTAAAACTCCTTTGAGAATGATGTATGCTTGCTCTTTGAGGAAACACGTTTCTATCCAAGGTGAAGAAAAACATGACCATCAGGCCCAAATAAGATAAGCGGTGCTTATGATTGGATGTTGCCATGGGACCTTAATTTCTTCTCTGGTGGATATAATTAAAGGAGTCAGAACAGTTATTGCTCCCCCACACAATCTCAAAATGCACGCCTGTTGCAGCTTGCAGGGGTTCATCTGAAGAAGAGAGCAAACCTTTCCTTGCCTGCCTCCCTCAGCAAGTCAGGTGCACTGGCTCCAGGGCCAGGGATTATTGGAACAGCTGACAATTCCCACCTGTAGGCAGAGGGCTAAAAGCATTGTGGGGAATACCCAAACCCAAACAACAAACCCACTACTAAGTTGATTCTGACACATAGTCACCCTGTAGGATGGAGTAGAACTGCCCCATAAGGTTTCTGAGCCTGTCATCTTTACAGAATTGAGGAGACGGCAACCAATGTCACAAAACAAAATGCAGATAAATTGTTGAATGGAAAACTAATTTTCTCTGTAAGCCTTCACCCAAAGTACAGTAAAGACTTAAAAAAAATGAAAATAACACAAAAATAATAGTAATAAAAAATCTTTACAGAAGCAGATTCTTGCACCAGCCATTGAAAAGTCACCTTTGTCTTAGACTCCATTTAGAAGGCTGGGTCTGCAGACTAAGCCAGACCCCAGGTACCATTTAAAGGCAGAGTATCTGGGAGGAAACAAAAAATTCTCACGAACCCCGTCTTATAAACCTAAACCTAAAAACATTTAGCAAATATCACTATAGAAAAAGCACTTTGCCCTGGTGGAACCCCTGAGACTATGGCCCCTAGCTGCCTTTCAGGTCTGGAATTGAACCCACACCTATGGCTTACAGCCAAACAAAACACAGGCACATAAGTTGAACATGTACCTGAGGTAGATACACTCCTTGGAGAGAACAATTATGGGAGAAAGAAGGGCTGTTTATGCACAGGGAAACAGCTCAGGGGACAGAAGTACATGGAGGGATGGACACAGGGAAGAGGTAACTATTGGGAGGAAATGGGAGGGGAGCTGTTGCATTGGGGTAAACTGTAGTTGATGTCATGAAACATGAAATACTGTGTGTGTGAACTGCTATATGGAAAGTGAATTTGCTCTGTAAACTTTCACCCAAATCACAATTAAAAAAAGCACATTCTGGGGTGTCCATATTTTCACAGCAGCCAGCGTGGTTCCAGAGATCCAGTCTCCCTCCACCCACAGGATGAAGTTTAAAGGGGAAGTCAAGTGGGGTGTGGATGTAAGATTCTGATCAGAATAAGAGATCAGGGAACATGGAAGGTTGTGTTAATTCCTCGTGAACAAAAGGTGGCCAGTGGTGCTTTAGTGGTAGAATTCTCACCTTCCCTGCAGGAGACCTGGGAGAGACTCACAGCCAGTGCCCCTCATGTGTCACTACCTGATCTGTCAGTGGAGGCTCACATGTTCCCTTGATGCTGAATAGGTCTCATGGAGCTTCCAGACTAAGGCGCACTAGGAAGAAAAGCTTAGCAATCTATCTCCTACTATCAGCCAATGAAAACCCTAGAGATCACAAGGGTTTGATCTGCAACTGATCATGGGGATAGCATAGGACAGGACAACTTAACAGCAGCTAACAAAAATAGAGTGAGGCACACACTGACAATATAGGAACACCTTCTTTCTTCCTTTCTCTCTCTCTCTCTCTTTTTTTTTAAACAAGGGTATCATTACCTACTGATCCTTCTCTGGGTGTGAGGAATTGTCAGCAGCCTCCAGGTTGAGATAAGACCATTTCCTCCACCATCACCTTGCCCCAAGCACATGCAGACCTCTGCCCTATGAGGTATGTAGAACCCCTCTCCTTCTCTTGGCCTTAGATATGTTGTATCCAGTTGAGGTGTTTCACCATACTTATTCAATCTGTATACTGAGCAAATAATCTGAGAAGCTGGACTGTATGAAGACGAACGTAGCAGATTGGAGGAAGAATCATTAACAACTTGTGATACGCTGACAAAACAACTTGGCATAGTGAAAGTGAGGATGACTTGAAGCACTTACTGATGAAGATTGAAGACTACAATCTGCAGTATGGATTATACCTCAATATAAAGACAACAAAAATCCTCACAACTGGACCAATAAACAGCATCACAATAAATGGAAAAAATTGAAGTTGTCAAAGACTTCCTATTACTTGGTTCTACAATCAACACCAGTGGAAGCAGCAATCAAGACATCAGACAAGGTATTGCATTGGGCAAATCTTCTGCAAAAGACCTCTTTCAAGTGCTGAAGAGCAAAGATGTCTCCTTGAAGACTAAGGTGCACCTAACCCAAGCCATGGTATTTTCAATCACCTCATATGCATGTGAGAGCTAGACAATGAATAAGGAAGACCCAAGAAGAGTTGATGTTTTTGAGTTGTGGTGTTGGCGGAGAATACTGAAAGTACCATGGACTACTGAAAGAGCCAAGAAATCTGTCCTGGACGAAGTGCAGCCGGAATGCTCCTTGGAAGCAAGAATGGCCAGACTTCATCTCACCTATTTTGGTCATCTTGTCAGATGGGACCATTCTCTGGAAAAGGATATCATGCTTGGTAAACTGGAGGGTCAACAAAAGAGGGGAAGGCCCTCAACAAGATGGATGGACACAGTGGGTGCTATAATGGGCTCAGGTATAGCAAGGATCATGAGGCTGGCACAGGACTGGGCAGTGTTTCGTTCTGTTAACCTTAAGGTCACTATGAGTCATAGATAACTTGACAGCACCTAACAACCATAACATAACATGAAGTTGAAGGTGGAAAGAGTAGAGACTGTCTATAGGAGATCAATTAGAAGGGGTCAGAAGTCCCTGCACAGGCAGGGTCAGGCCTGCTATGTCATCTCAGGTATGTGGGACTTTATTTATGAGATAAAGTTCTAATTAAATAGTTCCCAGACATTGGCAATGTGGCAGGCATGTAATTACTCATGCTTGCAAAAATGAAGTGACTGAAAACAATGACTCAGAATCCAGGTATTTCTGAAAGTTCAACCAATTCCCCTCCAGGGGTCCTTTGAAGTTTCACACCCTTACTTTTTTGATATGGGATTTCCAGAATAATTTCCAAGTTCTGAGGTTTCCTTTAGCTCAGTCTCTTTCTAGAAGGAGCTCTGGTGGTGTAGGAGTTAAGGCATTTGGCTGCTAACAAAAAGGTCAGTGGTTCAAACCCACCAGCCACTCCACAGAAGAAAGATGAGGCAGTCTGCTTCCATAAAGATCTACAGCACTGGAAACCCAGTAGGGGTTGCTATGAGTTGAAATTGACTCAATGGCAGTGAGTTTGGTTTTTTTTTTTTTTTTTTTTTGGTTTTAAGTCCCTTTCTGGAGTCCCTGAGTGGTGCAAACAATTAATATAGTCAACTGCTAACTCAAAGGTTGGAAGTTTGAGATTGCCCAGAGGCAAGTCAGAAGAAAGGCCTGGCAATCTGCAAAAAATCAGCCTTTCAAAACCCTGTGGGATACAGTTCTACTTTGATCACATGGGGTCGCAGCTGGAGGACAACTGATTTACTTGGTGTTTAACTTCCTCTAATTACCCTTCTGCTCTTAAGGAAATCCCCAATTCCCCTGAGATACTTCCTCCTTCAAATACCCTGCTTTCTTCCACCACAAACCCTTCTCTCCTCTTTTTTCATAGTAGACATTCATGGCCCAATAGACATAGAGCCCCAAACAAAGGGAACTGGTGCCCTTTCCTTGAAGTTCAGGAAAAAAACAATTATCATTGAGTTGATTCCAACTCATATTGACCCCATATGCACCAGAGTAGAACTGCTTCACCCAAGGACTCCTGGAAGCTTTCTAGGGTAACCAAAAAAGGGAAACAATTTACCTTCCATATTCACTCTCCTGGGAGCTCTGGTAGCATAGTGGCTAAGACACTTGCCTGCTAACCAGACGGCTGGCGGTTCAAACCCACCAGCCACTCCTCGGAAGGAAGGTTGGGCAATCCTACTTCCGTAGTGATACTGCCTCGGAAACCCAAGGAGGGGTCGCTATGAGTCGGGGCCGACTCGACGGCACATAACAACAACAACAACAACAATTCACTCTCCTGGATTGCCTAACCTTTCCCACCTGCTGCCATCAATGCAGGAGAGCTGAAGACAGGCCTGGCTCTCTAAATAAGCCTAGCGGAGCCATCCACTCCAAGGACTGTAAAAAAGAAAAAAAAAAAAAACCCTAAAAACCTAAACTACTTCCAGTGAGTGGATTCTGACTCATAGTGACATTGTAGGACAAAGTAGAACTGCCCCCATAGAGTTTCTAAGGCTGTCATCCTTACAGAAGCAAAGCCCAAACCAAACCCACTGCCAGCGAGTCAATCCTGACTCATAGCGACCCTACAGGACAGAGTAGAATTTCTCCATAGGATTTCCAAGGCTATAAAACTTTATGGAAGCAGACTGCCGCATCTTTCTCCAACAGAGTGGCTGATGGGTTGGAACCTTTCATTTAGTAAAGCCAAGCACTTAATCGCTGTACCACCAGAGCTCCTGGGATGTTTTCACAAACAAAAAAACAAACCCACTGCCATTGAGTTGATTACAACTCATAGTGACCCTACAGGACAGAGTAGAAATGCTCCATGAAGTTTCCAAATCTAAATCTTTATGGAAGCAGACTGCCTCATCTTTCTGCCGTGGAGCAGCTGATGGGTTTGAACCACAGACCTTTTGGTTAGCAGCCAAATGTCTTACCCACTGTACCACCAGGGCTCCTAGAATGTGTTTAGTGGGTGTTTATTCCTGGCAATTATTATTGGCATCTGAACTCCTGGGCTGAGGAATTAGAATCAACAGTACTTTTCTCATTTCAATCTCTGCAACACAGTGGGAATCTCTCTCTCTCTCTCTCTCTCTCTCTCTCTTCCTCCTGTTTGCTTTGAATTATAGGCAAAAGCTCAGAAGCAAGAATTTGAACTGCTAGTCAAGGTGTCCACATTCAAATTGCTTAGTCGGAGGTTCTCAAGAAGGTTCTGGAATTACAAAGCTTCTCAGTTGGGCACTGTTCAACACCTGGCGCTATGCTATCTGGAAGGGCTGATGCTTTAAAGGGTGGGGTAGGGAGCCCAGGCCACAATAAGCCACTGCAAAAGAATGCACCGAGGGAATGGCTGCAGCCTCTTTCTGGTCAATTAATGTTTTCCCCGAGGTCTATGAGTGCAAATGATTCCAGATATGAATGGCTCTAGTTCACAGAATAAACCAGAAAACCCTTCTCTTGTCCCTGTTATTATAGGAGAATGACTTGCACAAGGCATGTCCTTTTCATCTTGCCTTCTCAGAAAGGGGCTTGGACCACACAGCACTAAGGCACTGCTCCCAAATGTAAATTGCTTTCAGTTTTCTCACCTGCAGCCTTGATTTCCTTTTTGCCTAAAGATCTGATCTCCTTGAATCAATTCTGGAACTTCTTTTAGTATCTTAAGGCAGAATGAATACTCCAGAAAACAAACCAAATTTATAACACAATTTATTATCTGGAAGCCTGCTTCTTTCACTGTGTTGTTTGCAGACAAGGACAGGGAAAAACGAAAGACAGACAAAAACAAACAATCTATAAGAGAGAGGAAAAATAGATGAAAGGAGAAAGACGATAAGCATGGCAAATAGATTTGAAAATAGATGTGCATCGTATGAAATGTTTTCCAATTCTTTTTTCAATTAAAAAGTATCTTATCCTTATTTTCTTTATTAGGCTTTTATCTATATTCATTTATTTTTTTCTTGCTTGTCTAGCCTTGCACGGAGACTAGTATATGAACATCTCAGCTGGAGATCAATTTGATTAGAAATTATGCTGCTTGAGATCATTCAATAAAAGACTTCTAAAAATGTTGGCAAATCTTAGTAGTTTTTGAAGCAGTGGTGAAACTTAAGAACTTGGTAATACAACCAAGCTATTAGCATCACCATCTGCATCCTTGTCATACTCATCATTATTGTCATTCTTTTCACTCCTCTTGTTGCTTTTGATATTAGCAAACCTTCTATACACCAATTTTAATCCCTCAAGCAAAGAAGACTGATTAGGTTCAAATGATGGTTTGGGTTTGAACTGAATGCTTCTTTCCAGGTGTACAGAAAAACTTTGGTGACATTTAGACAGACAAGTTCATTTTCTTGCTTTAAAGATTCTTAACTAGCAAACACCAGGCAAGTGGAGTATGGGTAGGCAGCTTTCACAGACAGGCCAAGGATGTGAAGAATGAGATTTCCAGCACTAGGAATTACTGCATGGAATAGGAAGACTGGTTTTATTTTCTCCATCTCATTTGACCTTACTGAGAGTAACTGTTGTTGTTATGTGCCATTGAGTCGTCTCTGACTCGTGGCAACCTTATGTACAACAGAACAAAACACTGCCCGGTCTTGTGCCAGCCTCACAATCCCTACTATACCTGAGCCAATCACTGCAGCCACCATATCTATCCATCTCATTGAGGGTCTTCCCCTCTTTCGTTGACCCTCGGTGGTGTAGTGCCTAAGGCATTTGACTGCTAACCAGAAGGCTGGCGGTTCAAACCCACCAGCCACTCCTTAGAAGGAAGATTGGGCAATCTACTTCCATAGTGATGCCACCTCGGAAACCCAAGGAGGGGTCACTATGAGTTGGAGACAACTTGACGGCAAATAACAAAAACCACTTTATCAAACATGACATCCTTCTCCAGAGAATGATCCCTTCTAACAATACAATCAAAGTAGGTGAGACGAAGTCTGGCCATTCTTGCTTCCCAGGAGCATTCTGGCTGCACTTCTTCCAGGACAGATTTGTTAGTCCTTTTAGCAGCCCACAGTACTTTTAGCATTCTTCACCAACACCACAACTCAAAAGCATCGACTCTTCTTGGGTCTTCCTTATTCGTTGTTTAGCTCTCACATGTATATGAGGCGATTGAAAATACCATGGCTTGGGTTAGGCGCATCCTAGTCTTCAAGGAGATATCTTGAGAGTAATATGGACATGAAACATTTTCACATTTTTAAGAGTCCTGGTCTTTATCGTGGGAAGGAGACAAATAGCTTGGACTCGGCCTTAATAAATATTAAAAAACAAACAAATCCAAAAGTTGCAATGGAGTTGATTCCCTGTGTGTTAGAGTTGACCTGTGCCCCACAGGCTCGTCAATAGCTGAATTTTCAGTAGTCAGTCGGCTTCTCTCCCAAGGCTCCTCCTCTGGGTAGTCTCAAACCTCCAGCTTTTTGGTTTACAGTCAAGTGGAGCATTAACTGTTTGCACCACCCAATGGCTCAGTGGACAAGATGATGGTGGTGGTTGTTGCCTTGGTCAGCTCTGGCTCATAGTGGCCTCAAGTATAACAGAATGAGATGTTGCCTGGTCCCGCGCCATCTTCAAGATCCATGTGTTTGAGCCCACTGTTGGGCCTACTGAGTCGATCCATCTCTTTGAGAGTTTTCCTCATTTTCCTGACAAGTGCCCTTAAATCCAGCTATGTAGTCTCCTGTGACTATTATTGTATGTAGTTGAGTAGATTCCAACTCATAGTGACCCCATGAGACAGAGTATAACTGCCCCATAGGGTTTTCTTGGCTGTAATCTTCACAATAGCAGATCACCATGTCTTTCTCTCACTGAGCCACTGGGTGGGTTCGAACCACTGATCTTCTGGTTAACAATGGAGTGCTTAACCATTGCACTGCCAAAGATCCCTCTCTTTGCTCTAAAAGATACTAACTAAGTCTTCTCATCCATCTGAATTGAAGGTACACACCTTCCTCTGGACAGCCACTTTCTAAACTCATCACTGATTCTAGTCACTGTAGTTCCCTCAGCAGCCACGTCGCTGACACGTACTCTCCGCTTTCCTGCAGCATTAATATTTCATGAGGGCAGGATTGTACGCCAGCTTCTGGAAACGAAGACAGCACAGAAAAGAATTCAACAAAATGGCCTGAAGACTTGGAGGGAGATGTGATAAGTCCATGACCATTTTGCTGAGCAGTGTCTTCCAGAAAAGGCTTTACTCCTTAACCCCGAGCTCTTATTTATTCTTCCTTCCTGTGGGCATTTTTTCATTATTATTCACCCAGCAATTCAGATGGGTATTCAGAGGGGACAGCTTGCCAATTTTTCTTTTTTAACAAACATTTTGGACTTTGACAGCTTCATCGGAAACCATTGCAGTCACTGCAGGGGGTGATGGCAGGAGGCTGTGGGAAAGGTGACAGTGTTCTCAAGATAGTCACACCAAGAAGACAGTGCACAGACATGCAGCTGTGACAGTTGTAGATGAAACATTTGAAACTTTGCCTGCCGATGAATATCAGGAATGGATATATAGGACACCTATGCATTGCCTAAGGAGCCCTGGTGGCATGGTGGTTAAACTCTAGGCTGCTACCCAAAAAGGTCCACAGTTTGAGCCCACCAGCCACTCCGTAGGAGAAGGATGAGGCAGTCTGCTTCCATAGAGATTGTTGTTGTTAGGTGCCCTCAAGTCTGACTCAGACCGACCATACGTACAACAGAACAAAACACTGCCTGGTCCTGCACCATCCTCACAATAGTTGCTATGCTTGAGACTGCTGTCACAGCCACTGTGTCAATCCATCTCATTGAGGGTCTTCCTCTTTTAGCTGATCCTCTACTTTACAAAGCATGGTATCCTTATCCAGGGACTGGTACCTTCTGGCAACATGACCAAAATAGGTGAGATGAAGTCTGGCCATTCTGGCTTCTAAGAAGCATTCCACCTGTACTTCTTCCAGGACAGATTTGTTCGTTCTTCTGGCAGTATATGGTATTTTCAGTATTCTTCACCAATACTACAATTCAAAGGCATCATCTCTTCTTTGGTCTCCCTTACTCCTTGCCCAGCTTTCACACACATATGAGGCAACAGAAAATACTATGGCTTGGGTTAGGTGAATCTTAGTCTTCAAAGTGACATCTTTGAAGCATCTTTTAACACTTAAAAAAGATCTTTTGCAGCAAATTTGCTCAGTACAATACGACATCTGATTTCTTGACTGCTGCTTCCGTGGGTGTTGATTGTGGATCCAAGTAATATGATATCCCTCATTATGTCAATCTTTTCTCCGTTTACTGTGATGCTGCTTATTGGTCCAGTTGTGAGGATTTTTGTTTTCTTTATGTTGAAGTCTAGTCCATACTGAAGGCTGCAGTCTTTTATCTTCATTGGTTAAGTGCTTCAAGTCATCTTCACTTTCAGAAAGCAAAGTTGTGTCATCTGTATATCACAGGTTGTTAATGAGTTTTCCTCCAATCCTGATGCCATGTTCTTCTTCATATAATCCAGCTTCCCGGATTATTTGCCCAGCATACAGACTAAATAAGTATGATAAAAGGATACAACCCTGACACACACCCTTCCTGATTTTGAACCATGCAGTATCCCCTTGTTCCCCATATTCCTATAACCCATACAGATTATAGCCTTGGTAACCCTATGGCAGTTCTACTCTGTCCTATAGGGTCACTACGAGTCAGATTTGGCTGGACTGCAGTAGGTTTTTTATATATTGCCCACCTTGAGGTAATCTCACCCAACAGAAAATGAAGACATCCATGTAAACCAAGATATTCCTTCTCCTCTTGTCACACTGTCTTTGAGGCAGCAGAAATCACTGAAGCAGGCACAAGCCCATAACGAGTCAGTCAGCTGACATTTACTAAGTGCCTGATGCTCTCTCTCCCCTTAAACCAAACCCAACCCTTTGTCATCAAGTTGATTCCAAGTCAAAGCAACTCTGTAGGACAGAGAAGAACTGCCACATAGGGTTTCCAAGGCTTTTCTTTCGCAAAGCGGCTGGTAGGTTCAAACCACTGACCTTCCAATTAGCAGTTGAGCACTTAACTACTGCACCACCAGGGCTCTTTTCTCTCCCCTCATCCAGTTTTTTTCTTTTTTTCTCTTCATAGCACTCATTACTAGCTAACTCACTGCCATTGAGTCATCCTGACTCATAGTGACTCCTCCTTGGGTTTCCAAGGCAGTATCTCTACAGAAGTAGATTTCTTGATCTTACTTCTGAGCAATGGCTGGTGGGCTTGAACTGCTACCCTTCTGGTTAGCAGTCAAGAGCCTTAGGCACTATGCCACCAGAGCTCCAATACTAACTAATACTATTTTATTTCAGGTTTTTTCTTGTTTGTTTGTTTACTCTCTTAGAATGTAAGTTCATGAGGACAAGGACCTTGTTGGGTTTTGTTCATAGTTATTTCTCCACATCCAAGAACAGTGCCTGACACATGCTGTCATTAGCTGCTGTCCAGTCAGCTCTGACTCATGATGATCTCATGTACAACAGAAGGAAATGCTGCCTGGTCCTACGCTGTCTTCATGACCACTGTAGGACACAGTGACAAGATAGATGTTGAGATCTTGCTAGATTTTGTTCACTGCTATAGCCTCATCTCTAAGACCAGTGCCAGACACCGAATAACCTAAAAAACAAACTCACTGCCATTGAGTCGATTCTGTCATAGTGACCCTATAAGACAGAATAGAACTGCCTCATAGGGTTTCCAAGGCTGGAATCTTTACAGAAGCAGACTGCCTCATCTTTCTCCCGTAGAGCAGCTGGTGGGTTCGAACTGCCGACCTTTAGATTAGCAGCCAAATGCTTTAACCACTGTACCTCCAGAGCTCCTTGACACATAGTAGGAACATAATAACCATTCTATGAATGAATGAGTGAGTGAGTGAATGCTAAATGTGAGGCAGATTAAAGCATGGTAAGACATTTTCCCTGATTTCAGTGGAAAATCTCATGGAGCCGCTAAGTGTGCATGCCGTGTAGATCCATAAAGTGAAACAGTACACGAAAAGCTCTTGGTTTTCTTACTATTTTTTTAAATTGAGATCTGGGTGAAAGTTTACAGAGCAAATGCATTTTCCATACAGCAGTTCATACACATTTTGTTTCATAACATTGATTGCAATCCCCATAGTGCAACAGTTCTTTCTACTTCCTCCCTATGGCTACTTCTTCCCTGTGTTGTCCTTTCTGGTGTATTCCTGCTCTCTGAGCTATCTTCCTGTGCAAACACTGCCCTTCTGATCTCTCATGTTCATTGTTCTAAGGAGTATACCTACCTGATATAAATGTTTACCCTATATGCCTGTCTATTGTTTGGCTGGAAGCTACGGAAGTGAGTTCAATTCCAGGCCTGAAAGCTGGTTAGGGGTCATAGTCTTGGAGGTTTCACCAGTTCTCTATCAGATCAGTAACTCTGGTCTTTTTTATGATTTTGAGTTTTGTTACACATTTTTTCTCCTATTCTATCCAGGATCTCCTGCACTGAACCCTTTCTGAGTGGTTAACAGTGGTAGCTGGGTACCATTTAGTTCTGCTGGTCTTGGAGTCAAGTAAGCTGAGGTCCACTAGTCCCTTGGACTAATTGTTCCCATGCATCTTTGGTTTTCTTCATTCTTCTTTGCTCCGGTCTCTCGTTGCCATTGATTTGGATCTGAATCATAGCAACCCCTCCTTGGGTTTCCAATGTGGTATCACTACGGAAGTAGATTGCCCAATCTTCCTTCCAAGGAGTGGCTGGTGGCTTTGAACTGCCAACCTTCTGGTTAGCAGTCAAATGCCTTAGGTACATCACCAGAGCTCTAGGGGAGACCAATTGAGAGTGCTTAGTTTTCTTTGGAGGGGATTCCTTGCAAGTGGTGACTATATGGTTTATGGGCAGAAGGAATAAGACCTTTCTTCTGTGCTGTTCCCTTTAGATATTCACCAGTAAGTATCAGCTCACAGAACCTTTGGCCCTGCTCTCCAAGTCCTGCTTTGACACAGGCTTACTTTTTGCCTGACCTCTTTCCTTCTGACCTCAGGACACAGGTCCATAGGCTCAAAAGCTCGTTTTATCACCTGGTGTACTTCCTCCTACCCCTATGAACTATAGAGAGAAAGTCTGGCTTCATACAAATGGATCCCTGAAAGAAATATCTTCAACTATATTATCTCTGGGAACTCTGGTGGCCAAAGGCACTAGGCCTTAGGTAATGCCTAAGGCATTTGACTGCTAACCAGAAGGCTGGGGATTCAAACCCACCAGCCACTCCTGGGAAGGAAGACTGGGCAATCTACTTCCGAGGTGATATTGCCTCAGAAACCCAAGGACGGATCTCTATGACTTGGAATTGACTCGATGGCAGTGAATTAGCCATATATATATATATATATATAATCTCCAACTTTTCCAAATTATGTTGTCTTTTGAAAAATTAGTCCTGTGGTATTCATAGAAATTATATGAAATAACACTCAATATCAAATAGGTTTGGGGAATACACAACTAATCAAAGTCATTCCCAAGGTCATCTTTAAGTCTTTAGTGGACTGGTTTGCATTGAATATCTGAGAAAGGGTCATGATATGTAGCAGGTATTTTCCCAAAATTTATTTGATTATGGGACCTTTCTCTCCTAAAATATGCATTAGCTTTTGCTAACACTGGAACAATATTGCAAAAACACTGGTTACAAGAGCAAAAATGGCAGGGCAATATCTTATGCAAATGTGTATAGACCTGGTAGCAAAAAGTCTTCCTACTTCCCATTTCCTAACACTACTCCTAAAAATATCTTAGCTTTTCCTGGGATGGATGTAGTTAATGTAGGGTCTGAAGCTTATAAAGTTGGTATTAGGAATGGGTGGAGACTGACATTACCAAAAAAGACTATTGTTGTTGTTGTTGTTGTTAGGTGCCATCCAGTCATCTCCAACTCATAGCAACTCTATGCACAGCAGAACGAAACACCGCCCGGTCCCACGCCAGCTCCATGATTCTTGCTATACTTGAGCCCACTGCCACTGCCACCATGTCAATCCATCTCATTGAGGGCCTTCCCCTCATTTGTGCACCCTCTACCTTACTAAGCATGACATCCTTCTCCAGGGTATGGTTCCTTCTGACAACATGACCAAATGTGAGACGAAGTCTGGCCATACTCGCCTCCAAAGAGCATTCTGGCTGCACTTCCTCCAGGACAGACCTATTAGTTCTTTTTGCAGTTCACGGTACTTTCAGCATTCTTCGCCAACACCACAGCTCAAAAGCATCAATTTTTCTTTGGTCTTCCTTACTCATTGTCCAGCTCTCATATGCATATAAGGTGATTGAAAATATCATAGCTTGTGTCAGCCGCACCTTAGTCCTCAAGGAGACATCTTTGCTCTTCAGCACTTGAAAGAGGTCCTTTGCAGCCGATTTGCCTAGTGATGTACATCATCTGATGTCCTGACTGCTGCTTCCATTGGTGTCGGTTGTAGAACCAAGCAACGTGAAGTCTTTGACAATTTCAATCTTTTCTCCATTTATTGTGATGCTGCTTATAGGTCCAGTTGTGAGGATTTTTGTTTTCTTTATATTGAGATGTAATCCATACCGCAGACTGTATTCTTCAATATTCATCAGTTAGTGCTTCAAGTCATCCTCACTCTCAGCAAGCAAAGTTGTGTTGTCAGCATATCGCAGGTTGTTAATGATTCTTCCTCTAATCCTAATGCTATGCCAAAAAAGACTATAAATTACAAATACAAAATTGCACATGAGAGACCAGATTAAACTATATTTGCTTCACAATAAATCCACCCCTGTTCATCTGCAAACTATGGGAAGAAGATTTGGAGTATATTGCATGAGTATATTCAAAAATAATTCACTGCTGATTGATTCATGAAAATAGGAAATGCCTCAAAAGTGTCTAATTATCTGAACTGTGTGTGTGCTTGACAGCAAAGGAAGAGCTGGAGAGAGGGAGCCGGGGTTAATGCACAATGGTCGCAGCTTGCTCTCTCAGGCAGAGCTAGAGCTGATGGAGCTACTGACACAGATCCAGGAAGACCAGTTCTCAGAGCCACAGTCCTTGGAGTGGGTCACAGGATAAGAATGAAGCACCAAGACAGTAAAATCCAGAAAGTCACGTGCCTGTGTTCCGTTGTAAAGGTCCAGGTACAGAGGTTGTCCAGAATTCATCTTCTTAGAGGATTCCAAATCACTTAAAGCAATGATGTTTTTAATGAAAGCAAGAAAAGAACAAAAATTAGGCTGTCATTAGGAGGAATGAGCAAGAAAGAGGGAACGGGGTGGTGAGGACAGACGGAGAAGAGGGAAAGGAATAGAGGACAGACTGGAAGACAACAGGGGGAGCAAATGGCTAGGAAGGTCTCCACTGAAAGCTGTGGTGGGACTAGAGGCCTGATTGCTTCTGGACCCTTTAAAACATTTGAAAAGTAGAGTAACCCATGAAAACAGAACGATAAATTCTCATGAAGTCCAGGCTTTCTGGAGCCATGGAGGCTGGGTGACCCTCTGTGAAAAGGGGATGGGGACAGCATCTTCTGACCTCCTCTAACTTCACAAGAGAAAGACAGAATCAGCAGCAGCAGCCCAAAGCTTATTCTTATGAGGCCAGACATGCCGCCACCCTCCAGCCTTTTACCAGTTCTGAGACCAACTGTCCCTCCCATGGCACTCACTACTTCTCTACTGGGTTCAATAATTCATTGCACACAGCACTCACAGACAATACTCATGATTATGGGGCTTATTTTGTTCAGGAACTGCTTGAACAATTTCTCTTAGAAAGATCAGCACAAGGCCAGTCCCCATGAGGCGGAGGTTAAAGATGTCCCAAATGTCCAAACTATCGTACCACTCCATCATTTCAGACATTAACTCCTCCTCCTCCTCCTCCCAGTAATTTCCCCAGTCTTAGGGTTCTGTATTTCACTGTAACGCCTCACAGAACTCACAGACACCCAAGGGTTCGTCTCACATAGTAGTGGTGGAGGCTGGAAGGCTGGCGAGTCCCAGGTCCGTGAGTAGGTCTGGAGGATCCTCCCAACTCTCAGGGTTTGATGAACCTCGATCAGCAGATCAGATGACGGCTTCTATCCCAAATCCAGGGGTGAGATGAGGATGATCCAAGACACAAAACCGGAGCAAGAGGAGGGCGAGTCTTCCCAGGAGATTTGTAGGTATACCCTCAGGGAAGCTAAGGGTGGTGATTTAAATTATACCCTCCAGCAAGGCAGGACTCAAGATACATTCCACCTGTGTTGCCCCAACAGAAATAACCTAAATCCCATCACAGAGTCGATTGCCAGTCATTATAGGGAATGACTACTACCAGCTGCCCAGCCAAGTTGATACCTGACTTTAACTACCACACCACCCCAAACAGGCATGGATAATGGGATTTACAAAACATCACAGAATGGAGGACAATGGCTAGAAGGGGCACATCAAGTAATTCACTGCAGGAACATACTCAGGACACAATTTTTTGATCAGGACAGTCTCCACTCTGCTGTGCCCTTAAACATACCTCTCTGGGCCTTGGCCTTGGCCTCTTAGCCTGGCCCCTGCCCTGCTTGGACAAGTGTTACAAAGGTCTTTTAGCTCTGCAGATTGGTACACAGAGGTGCACCCCACTCGATAAGCAGGCTTCCTGCCCAAGGGCATGCAGCTTTCTTGCTCTGTGGGTTAGGTAAGCCCACCACTCTGTCTCATGCCTCTTGGTTCCACTGTGACCATCTCTCTGCCAGGGCATCTCTCTCTGCCACGCATCTCTGCCAAGGAGATCCAATGCAGAAATCTCAGGTCCAAGGTTGTACTCTACTTTATCTCTAGCTCTTCTTTCTTGATGGCTGTGAGATCCCTCTTTCTGCCTCAGGAAGGCTCATTTTAAGCCTGGCAGAGTGACAAAACTAACCAATCCCAACATCAGAGTTCTAGACACCTTATTTGCATGGCCCAACTCAGTAATCTGGTGGGAGACACAAACACTATAGCTAGAAAAGCCATACCAAGTAATTCACTGCACCATACCCTCTCACACCCAAAACTATAACCCCGAGGAGATCTTTAAGCCCTGAACCCAAACTATCCCCTGAAGTCATCTTTGAATGCAATAATAGTTCAGCCTAATTAGAAAAGAATGTCTGCTTTAAGCATTATCTTCTTTCAAAGAATTGTCTATATGTAATCAAGTGGGAGCTCTGGTAATGTAGTGCCTAAGGCATTTGACTGCTAACCAGAAGCCTGGCAGTTCAAACCCACCAACCACTCCTCGAAAGGAAGGTTAGGCAATCTACTTCCGTAGTGATATCATCTGGGAAACCCAAGGAGGGGTTGCTATGAGTCAGATCCGACTTAACAGCAGTGAGTTTTTTAGTTTAGCTTGAGTTTTATATGTGATCACATTAACAACAACTCCAAAGAATCAAGGAGAAGCTTAGGGGGACAGTGAGCTTGTGTTAATGATGGTGAATTAGTTTGGAAAGGTGGTTGAAAAAGATGGCACACTTGAAGAAGGTCACCAATGTCACTGAATTGTACGTGCAGAAATTGCTTAAGTGGTATATGTATTTTAGTATATATTTTCACCAAAAATAAATTTTAAAAAA
>NW_006921592.1:32192249-32204844 GCF_000298275.1 Orycteropus afer afer
GGGCAATCCTACTTCCGTAGTGATACTGCCTCGGAAACCCAAGGAGGGGTCGCTATGAGTCGGGGCCGACTCGATGGCACATAACAACAACAACAACAACTGTCTGGCATATAAATCCAAAAGTCTCCTCCAGGTACACTTAATTCCACTCCTCCCACTTCTTTTCTTGCTATGTCTTTCTCCAACACTTTATCAACCTTATTTCTCATTTTTTGTATTATTCTCTATGTAGACATATTGCCTGAATTAAACATATTCTTGCCTTAAACTTAATCATAAATAATGTAATTCTCTGCTTATTTCTCTGTATTTTCTGTATTGTATAAGCTCCAATAGGTTCGTTGTTTTATTGAAGCACCTCTACTAGTGAGTGGTACACCACAAAATCTTGATAAATATTTCAGATGCCAAGAAGAGATCACAATGAGAATTTTAAAATACCACAAAATAATTTGAATGGGAATGATATGAAAATATGACATATCAAAACTCATGAAAAAGAGCTAAGGTTTGGCTTAAAAGGAAATTTAAATGCAGGTGTGAGAAAATAAGAAAGAATTAAAATCAGTATTCTATGTATCTCAAGAAGTTAAATAATAGCAAATCAAACTCAGATAAAGCAAAAGAAAGAAAAATAATAAAGAACAGAAATTAATGGAATAAAAAATAAACATATATTAGGAAAACAAATAAAATAAAGCCAAATGTTGGTTATTTGAAAAAAATAATAATAAAAAAGCTTCAACAAGACTGAAGAAAGAAAAAAGAGAAGCCATAAATTATCAATATCAAAAGTGAAAATGGGAAAATTATGACAAATGCTTCAGAAATCAGAAATACAAGACAATGTTATTTTTAAAAATTAATGAATTTGAAATTGTAGATGAAACTAACAAATTTCTTAAAAAAGAATAACAAACTACTCATTAAAACTGACATGAGCAAAACTAGAAAATTTGAGTAGTCCTTCCGTAGTGATACTGCCTCGGAAACCCAAGGAGGGGTCGCTATGAGTCGGGGCTGACTCGACGGCACATAACAACAACAACAACATGCTCTGGTAGCATAGTGCCTAAAGCACTTGACTGCTAACCAGAAGACTGGCGGTTCAAACCCACCAGCCACTGCTCAGAAGGAAGGTTGGGCAATCTATTTCCGTAGTGATACTGCCTTGGAAACCCAAGGAGGGGTCGCTATGAGTCAGGTCTGACTCGGCAGCACACAACCACAAGCAACAACATGCCTGTTAAAGGAATTGAATCTGCAATTTAAAACCTTTGCAGGAAGGAACATCCAAACCCAACTGGCTTCAATGAATTCTTCCAAACATTTAACGAAGAAAATGTCTCTAATGGATCTAGGTATACACATTCTACATAAAAATATAAGATCAGATCATAGCCAGTGGTACCTAAAAAAAAGATTACTAGGGCATAATTACATTGGGTACAGGAAAGCAAAGGTGTTTTAACATTCAAAAATCCATTGCTATAACTCACCTCTTTAAGAGAATTAAATGAGAAAAATCATATACTCATTTGAATAAATGCAGAAAAAGTATTTGGTTAAATGCTAAAAAAAATTACTTAGGAAACTAGAAATACAAGGGAACTTTCTTAATTTGATATAGAAAATCTACAAATAAACCTACAGCAAACATATTGAATGGTGAAATATTGAAACTCTCCCCCAGAGATCAAGAATGTGACATGTGTATCCTCCTGCTATTGGAGGTCCTAAGACGTTCATTGGAGTGCCTGCTGGTGCAAATGCTTAATTCACTTGGCTGCTAACCAAAAGGAGGTTCGAATCCATCCAGAAGCACCTTGAAGAACGGCTTGGCAACCTAGTTCCGAAAAGCCATTGGAAACCGAGCACAGTTCTACCCTGACACACATGAGGTCACACTAATTTAGAGTCAGTTCCATGGTGACTGGTTTTAAGAAGTTCAATAAGGCAAGAAAAAGAAAAGGTATAAGAATTGGAAAAGAAAAATAAATAAATAAACCTATCATTACTCACCTTGGTCTTCAAAGGTGAATAGACTAAGGAGAATAATGATAGGTTTATTTCTGTTTATTTATATTAGTTTTATTTATGTTGTCAGAAGGGACCACTCCCTGGAGAAGGATATCTGCTCCATAAGATAGTGGGTCAGTGAAAAAAGGGAAGGCCTTCAATGAGATGGATTGACACATGATTGCAATGATGAGCTTAAGCATAACAAGTACTGTGAGGCTGGCACAGGACCGGGCAGTGTTTCGTTCTGTTGTTCTGTTGTCGATAGGGTTGCTATGAGTCAGAGCTGACTCAGTGTCACCTAACAACAACAACAACATCATTATTCACAGATAACATATTATGTATGTGGCAAACCTAGGTAGGAAAGTATTAGAATTAGCAAATTAGTATCAATATATCAGAATGAGAGCAAGGGCCTTTGCTCATTCTGCTGCTTCTGCCTGAAATGCCCTCTGGGCCCCACCCAACCCACTCTGCCTCCTTGACTCCAGCTTGTCATTCAAGACCCAGATCAAGATTCATGTCCCCTTTAGGGTCTTTCCTGATCAGTGTTTCTGTTACTCCATTTAACACTTTAGAGCAATGCTAGTTTTCATTTCTATCTTTCCCTGTGTGAGACCTTTGTCTTATCCATGACTGTATCATCAATGTTTGACACTTTCACAGAGTTTGTTGGATGCTATTTGAAAGTCCTTGTGATGGTTAAGGTTGTGTGTCAACTTGGCTGGTCCACGATTCTCAGTAGTTTGGGAGTTATGATGTCATCATCCCCCCTCATGAGATCTGCTATGTTATAATGTAATCACTTCCATGATGAAATCTGCTATAAGCAGGGGTATGGTCTGCTTCCAGAATTTATGGACACTCTAGCAAAACTCTTAGGCCTTTTGCTTGATCTGGATCCTGCGTATCACTCATCATTATCTGACCTTCAGTCTTTGGACTTGAACCAGTGGCCTGCTGTATTGCCTGCTGATTTTAGGATTGTAGGCCTTCACAGCCTGAAAGTCAGCAGCCCTCCATCTTACTTGCTGATCTTGGGTTAGTCAGCCCCTGCAGCTACGTGAGTCAGGAGAAACCTCCAGCCTGACATCTGACCCATAGACTTAGGACTTGCCAGCCTGTACAAGCCTATACAACCATGTAAGCCATCTCCTTGGGGTAAATCTCTCTCTCTCTCTCTCTCTAAATATATATATATATATATATATATATATATATATAATCACTGGATTTGCTTCTCTAGAGAATGCAGACTAAGACAGCCTTCCAGCCCTCCTTTTATGAATGAGAGGAAGCAAAGGGAAGACTGGGCGTGACAGCACCGTCAGACCCTGCTCTGCTGTACCAAACCTGTGATGTATTCCCAGTTTGTAGCTGATCTCTAGGTAACCAGGAGACCATCAGAAAAAGGGCTGTTAGCTAACATGGACAGATCCATCAACATCACATCCTTCCAATCAGTGCTGATCACACATTAGCACAGGGTAAGTAGCTTTTAATACTATACAAGAAAAGGTGTACAATATAAAACAGACAAGCAGTCCACCTGGTTCTAAAGCTGTCCAGGCAGAGATGATGATGCACCCTCCACTTTGTGTCATGGGTGAGAGACTCAAATGGGGTCATTACATGACATGCCAAAGTCCCCTGG
Source organism: Orycteropus afer afer (assembly GCF_000298275.1). Lineage (NCBI taxonomy): Eukaryota > Metazoa > Chordata > Mammalia > Tubulidentata > Orycteropodidae > Orycteropus > Orycteropus afer. Next base: position 32,195,926 of record NW_006921592.1, read on the forward strand.
CTTCTGAAACTGTCCGGTGGATAAAGACTCTTCCACACCTTCCCTCCACCTGGCTTCATGGCTGAGGGACAAAATGGGATCCTACCCTACCTGGTCTCTCCCTGGCTAGGTAAGTCCACTTACTTGAGCTGTAAGCTTAGTGCCTGCCATGCATGCCGCACTTTCACCATCGCTGAGAAGACAGGAAAACTTCCTCCCCTAGCTGTTTTATACTCCAACCCTAAGTGACTAATTGTGTCTTGTTAACCCTGTTCCGTTGTACATAGGGTCACTATAAGTTGGATCCACCTCCATGGCACCTAACCCAACAGCAAATGTCGGGCATCAGGGGGAATGGTGGTTTGTTCTAGGCCTAAAGATGCCAACAAGGAGAGGAATAAACTTTGGCTGCCTGGCTTGTCTGAAGGACTGACTGTTGTTGCATTGAGTTGGTGTAACTCCTGTCTCAACTCTCTGTACAACAGAAGGAAACACTGCCCAGTCCTATGCCATTCTCACAATCCTTGGTATGCGTGAGCTCATCATTGCAGCCACTGTGTTACCTCCATCTCATTGAAGGTCTTCTCCTTTTTTGGTGACCCTCTGCTTTACCAAGCATGATGTCCCTTTCCAGGGACTGGTCCCTTCTGACAACATGACCAAAGCAGGTGAGACGAAGCCTAGTCATTCTCTCTTCTAAGGAGCATTCTGACTATACTTCTTCCAGGGCAGATTTGTTCATTCTTCTGGAAGTCCATGGTATTTTCAGTATTCTTCACCAACACCACAATTCAAAGGCATCAACTCTTCTTCAGTCTTCCTTATTCTTGTTATTCAGAAAGACTGACTCACAACTAGAGAAATAAATCCAAATGCATAGCCATGCCTAGCACCCAGCTCTTATTCATATACTAGTGCTCTTTCATGGTGACATCAGAGTCCAGCTTTGCACTTAGCCCATTTTAGACTAGACTCTCCATTCACCAAGTGTGCTTGTGAACAGAACCCTTGTTCTCATTTCAAGAACGTGACCCCAGGACAATTCTTGCAGGCTCACCCACACAGGGCCTGATGCTAATCTGCATCTTAGTCACCCCTTTGCTACTGTGTTCCCTAACTAGCCCTTTCTAAATGGCATGACACTGAGAAGCCCAGGGTACCTCTCAGGCTGTGTGTAAGTCATGGGTGTTTACATTGGCTCAGGCTCCCTTTCCTCCAACAGTTGAGGTTTTGTTCTGGAAGAATGCAGGGTAGATGGAGGAGAACAGTGCAGCCACCTGTTCCAGAAGTCTGTCTTCAGAGATGTCAAAGTCCATTTGCCAAGCAATTCTTCCAAAGGTCTTAAGAAGACAAAGTGCTTCTGCCTTGGTGATGCTTTTATTTTTAGAAGCAAAGCCCTCGAGGCTGCTGGGAGTTACAGTAGGGGAGGAATAATGATGGTAGTTTTAGCCTTCTCACCATCCTCCTCTCCTCCTCTCCTAACAAAACCAAAAGGAGCCAGCATGGAATACTCAATATGACATAACAGACTGTAATTGTACAGCAAAGCTATCACATGAAACATCTTAGCAGCCCTTTGACTATACCAGACCCTTCTTCGTCAAGTCTTACTTAATGTGCAGAACAATCAAGTAAATCAAGTAGGTGACAAAGAGTTCCCACAAAGTAGAGGAATAGATGTGATGGTCAGCAGAGACATTTGTTGGCCAACAGGCAGCTGGGCAGAAGAGAAACAGCTTAGGCTTTGGAGTTAAGTAGTTTTATTTATCCCGCTGTTATTCATCAGGTTTTCACTGGCCAGTTTTTTCAGAAGTAGACTGCCACATCCTTCTTCCTGGTCTGTCTTAGTCTGGAAGATCTGCTGAAACCTGTCCACCATAAGTGACCCTGCTGGTATTTGAAGTGCCAGCGGCATAGCTTCCAGCATCACAGAAACACACAAGCCTCCACAGTATGGCAAACTAATGGGTGGTGAACAAAATACAGGCAGAATGCTCCTTAGAAGCAAGGATGGTGAGACTTCATCCCATGTAATTTGGACATGTTATCAGGAGGGACTAGTCTCTGGAGAAGGACATCATGCTTGATAAAGTAGAGAGTCAGTGAAAAAGAGGGAGATCCTCTGTGGTTGTTAAGTTTGTGTGTCAACTTGGCTGGGCCCGGTTGAGTGGCTGGGCAGCTGGATGTAGTATTTCCCATGATGAGACTGGTAATTAACTCCATGGTGGAATCTACTGTGAGCAGCTGAGTAGCTGCCTTTGGGTATGTGGTCTGATTCCTATATATAAGCAGAAGCCTTGGGAATGGTCTCTAGCTTATAGCATGCTTGAACCCTGCTTGTAGCCATGTTGTTGCTCAGCAGCCTGCCATGCTCTTTCAATAGACTTGAATTAATGGCCTGCCATGTGGTTTTGTAACATGGGGACTGTGTCTTTTCACTTGAAGACCTTGGGTTTGTGAGTCTCAGTAGCTAGCAGCTGCCTGAGTGGAGAGATGCCTCTAGCTTCAGTGGGCTGGGAGCAAGAGGCAGAGCTAAAGCCCAAGGTCGAGGGGCTTTCACACAGTCCCTAGAGCCTGGCACTTGGAACTCAGACTTCTAGCCTCCTGAATAGTAAGAGAATAAACTCCTGTTTGTTCAGCCATCCCATTTGTGGTATAGTCCTGTCAGAGTGGCACTAGGGAACCAGAACACCCTCAGTGGGATGCACTGATATAGTGGCTACAACAATGGGTTCAAACATATCAATAATTGTGAGGATGATGCAGATCTGGGCAGTGTTTTGTTCTGTTGTACATGAGGTTGCTATGAGTCAGAACTGACTTGACAGCACCTGACAACAATGGTAGCATAGTGGCTAAGGTACTTGACTGCTAACCAGAAGGCTGGCAGTTCAAACCCACCAGCCACTCCTTGGGAGGAAGATGGGGTGATCTACTTCCATAGTGATACTGCCTCGGAAACCCAATGAGGGTTGCTATGAGTCAGGTATGACTCAACAGCACATAACAACAACAACAACAATGATAATGCTTTACTTGAGAATCCCATCCCTGGTGACATAAGTAGTTAGTGTGTTTGGCTGCTAACTGAAAGGATGGAGGTTTGAAGCAACCTAAAGGGACTCAGAAGAAAAGCCTGGCAATCTACCTCTGAAAAACAGCCACTGAAAACCATATGGAGTACCATTCTACTCTGATATGCTGGCTTGGTGGTGGTTCACCTACAGCTACTCAAAAGTCAGGGAGAAAACCAGGGCTCTCCAGTGGCTCTGTTGTCACTTTGAGAACACCAGCAAGGAAGAACAGAGGATGTGTGACAGGCCAGCTACCATCTTTGGTGAGGACGACAGATCCTTGAACAGGTACTACCCCATGTGAGATGGCCACATTTGACAGGGAGAACTTCCTCCTGATAAATTGGGTGAGAGTTTCTCCAACAGGATTGATTTGGGGAAATCTACTCAGAAAAGAATATTGAAGGTACTATGGACCGCTAGAAGAAAGAACAAATCTGTCTTGGAGGAAGTAGAGCCAGAATGTTCTTTAGAAGAGAGAATGACCAGACTTTATCTCTCATACTTTGGTTATGTTAGAAGGGACCAGACCCAGGGGAAGGATAGCATGCTTGGTAAAGTAGAGAGTCAGTAAAAAGGTAGAAGACCCTCAATGAGATGGATTGACACCGTGACTGCAATGATGGGCTCAACAATGGCAATGATTATAAGGATGGCATAGGACCCTTTGGTGTTTTGTTCTGTTGTACATGGAGTCACTATGAGTTGGGACCAACTCAATGATCCCTAACAATAGCAACAACTCAGAGAAGTAGAGTGTCAGTGAAAAAGGGGAAGACCCTTAACAAGATGGATTGATTAAGTGGCTGTGACAATGGGCCCAAGCATGGCAGGGATTATGAAGATGGCACAAGACCAGGGGACAAAAAGGCAGAGCCACACACAGTGTTTCCTTCTGTTGTCGTAGGGTCACTGTGAGTTGGAGTTGACTCAGTGGCACCTAACAACAACACTCAGAGAAGGTCTCTGCATTTGCTCTTGACTATTAAAGGAAGGGTTGGTGGTTTGAACCGATCCAAGAAAATCCTAGGGGGCACTTCTATTCTGTTACACATGGAGATGCCATGAATCTGAATCAACAGCAACAGGTTTGGGTTTTTGGTGTCGACACAAAAAAGACAGGTCCACTCTGCACTTGGCACTCAGAACAAGTTACTTAATCTCTTGATCAAATGACTATGACAATGGCACTTCCTACCCCAGTACCTTCAGTACTGTGGGGCCTTTGGAGTCTTTGAAGATGAAGTGACCATTTCATCCTGAACTTGCTACCACCACCACAGCATGAATGAAGGCTTGCCAGCGAGTCTTTCTTCCTACCTTCAAAGATTAGAAATCAAACTGCTCCAGCCTCCCATGGACCCTGGATGCTGCTGAGTTAACACAGCCTCTTACTGGCACTGAGTCAATGCCATTGTTTGGACTTGGGTGTTCCCCGGATGACATTACTTCTTAATCAGTGCCCATCCTCTGATGTGGTAAGCCCCAGAGCCTGCCCCAAATCTTGAGAGTCAGTGATTTCGTGTCAACAGGGACTGAATACAACACCTCTAGTTCAACAAAAATAACTGTCACTGACTCAGGAACAAGAAACAGCCTGTCCCCAAGGGGCCAAGTCTCCAGGCAGGAGGCCCTCCCAAAAGGATAGCAAAGCCCCTTTGATCTGTGCCAGTTGCTGCTCCTTTAAACTGTGTTGTCATCTCTGATTCATCCCTTTCTTTCATGCCGAGTGACTCACAGGGGAAAGTGAGCAGAAGCCCTGCTACATCCAATTGATAAAATACTGCCGGTTACTGGCAAGCCAATGGGGGTGAGTGGACAGTCCAAGGGTGCGCTGAAGTAGAACACTACACAACTTGACAAGCGGTGGGAGCTACAGACAGTTGAGGGACAACAGTGGACGGGTTCAGCTGGCCTTTAGCCATAGTAAGCAAAAGCAGCAGAAGCGTCAGGGGACAAAAAGGCAGAGCCACACACAATGATATGGCCCATGATGCCACCCAGGGTGCTAACCAGAGGCAGGCCACACACAGTGGCATTATAAGAAGACCACAGTGAATTATTTTAGTCACCTATTAAGCAAATACAAATTTAGTGCCATCCTGTGTAGGACAACCACTATGTAGGACCCCAGGATACACACAGAGGAGCAAGCTGGTCTCTGCCCCCAGAAACCTGGACTCATGTTTAGGTGAGATAAGAAAGCATAAGATTTGACACTCATTGTGAGCAAAATTAAAATTACATCTACACATACACTAAGGAGCCCTGGTGATGCAATGGTTAAAGCCCTTGGCTGCTCACCAAAAAGTCAGCCATTTGAACCCACCAGCAGCTCCATGAGAGAAAAGATTTGGCGATCTGCTTCTGTAAAGAGTACAGCCTAGGAAACCATGTTGCCCTATAAGGTCACTGTGGGTCAAAATGGAGTTGACAGCACACAACAACAATAACACACACACACACACGCAGATATGGATTGAATTGTAACTATGTCTCCCAAAAATATTTATTGAAACCCTAACCCCTACACCTGTAAATATGACCCCGTTTGAAATTGGGCTTTTATTTTATTATATTAATGAGGTCTTAGTGACAGAAAAAGAGCTCTGGTAGCATAGTGGCTAAAAGAGTGACAGAAAAAGAGCTCTGGTAGCATAGTGGCTAAAAGCACTTGACTGCTAACCAGAAGGCTGGCGGTTCAAACCCACCGGCCACTACTCGGAAGGAAGGTTGGGCAATCCTACTACTTCCGTGGTTATACTGCCTCGGAAACCCAAGGAGAGGTCACTATGAGTCAGGGCCAACTCGATGGCACATAACAACAACAACAACAAGTGACAGAAAAATGGGTCCTAAACCTAATCACTTCTGAGTGGTGTCTTACAAAGAGGAGTCCAGACACAGAGACACACAATGGGAGTTGGGGAGACAGATGCCATGTGAGGACCCATTTACAAGCTAAGGAACAAGGATCTCAGGCAGACACCAGAAACTAGAGAGAGGCCCACGGAAAGAATCCACATAGCTGAGACCTTATTTGGACTTACAGCTTCCAGGACTGTGATAACATAAATTCCTATTCTTCAGAGCCACCCACTTTGTGCTATTTTTTGTTACAGCATCTCTAGGTAACTAAGACGCACACACACACCTACACATAGACTTTGTTTGTTGTTCTCCCTACATGCATACTAACTGGACCTATTCAAATGCAGAGAAACACTTGGTCATTGGGGTAAAATTGGATAAGTCATACTCAACAGCACCTAACAACAACAGTTTAAAAACAGTTGTTAAATAAAAGACTGACTACAAATGTAATTTTTTTTAGCTAAAAAATACTCACATGGAAGAAAGAAAGAGAATTGAAAATATTTTTTTAAAATATTTTGAGTTTGACTATAAGGTTATTTTACCTGGTAATCAGAATTTGGATTCCCTATAAGTGAACTCATCCCTGAGTGATGTAAGCAGTTAACACACTTGGCTGCTAACCCAAAGGTAAGAGGTTCTCATCCACCCAGAGATGCCTCAGAAGAAAGGTCCACTGATATGTTGTTGTTGTTGTTAAGTGCCATTGAGTCAATTCCAACTCATAGCAACCCTATGTGCAACAGAAGGAAACACTGTCAGGTCTTGTGTCATCCTCACAGTCATTGCCATGTTTGAGCTATTGTTACAGCCACTGTGTCACTCCATCTCATTGAGGGGCTTCCTCTTTTCACTGACTCTCTGTTTCACAAAGTGTGATGTCCTTCAGGACATCCCTCCTGATAACATGTCCAAAGTGCATGAGATGAAATCTGGCCATACTTGCTTCTAAGGAGCACTTAGGCTGTACTTCTTCCAAGACAGATTTTTTTTTTTTTCCTGGCAGTTTATGGTATATTCAGTATTCTTTGTCAATACCCTAATTACAATACATCAGTTCTTTCATGGTCTTCCATATTCATTGTTGAGCTTTCACATGCATATGAGGTGAGTGGAAATACCATGGCTTGGGTTAGGTGTACCTTAGTCCTCAAGATGACATCTCGACTTTTAAACATTTTAAAGAGGTATTTTGCAGCAAATTTGCCCAATGCAATATACTGTTTAATCTTTTTTATTGCTGCTTCCATGGGCATTGATTGTGGATCCAAGTAAAAAGAAATACTTGGCAACTTCAATATTACCTCCATTTATCATGATGTTGTTTATTGGTCCAGTTGTGAGAATTTTTGTTTTCTTTATGTTAAGGTATAATTCATACTGAGAGCTATATAGTCTTTGATCTTCATTAGTAAGTTGCTTCATATCACATTCATTTTCAGCAAGCAAGGTTGTGTTAATGAGCCTTCCTCCAGTCCTGATGCTGTGATCTTCTTCATAGAGTCTAGCTTCTCAGATAATTTGCTCAGCATGTTGTTGTTGTTGTTGTTATTTGCCGTCGAGTCGGCCCCGACTCATAGCGACCCCTCCTTGGGTTTCCGAGGCAGTATCACTACGGAAGTAGGATTGCCCAACCTTCCTTCCGAGGAGCAGTTGGTGGGTTTGAACCACCATTGCTCAGCATAGAGACTGAGTAAGTATGGTGAAAGGATACAACCCTGATTCACACCCTTCCTGATTTTAAACCATAGTTTCCCCTTATTCTGTTAGAAGGTTGCCTCTGGTCTGTGTACAGGTTCCTCATGAGCACAATTAAGTATTCTGGAATTCCCATTCTTCCCAATGTTATCATAATCTGTTATGATCAACAGAATCAAATGCCTTTGCAGAGCCAATAAAATAGAGGTAAACATCTTTCTGATATTCTCTGTTTTCAGCCAAGATTCATCTGACATCAGCAATTGTATTTCTTGTTCCACATCCTCTTCTGATTCTGGCTTGAATTTTTTATAATTCCCTGTTAATGTACTACTACAACCAATTTTGAATTATCCTCAGAAAATTTTGCTTATGTGCAATATTAATGATATTGTTCAATAATTTCTGCATTCTGTTGGATCACCTTTCTTTGAAATGGGTTTGAATATGGAGCTCTCCCATTCAGTTGACCAGGTAACTGTCTTCCAAATTTCTTGATATAGATGAGTGAGTGCTTCCAGCATTGCATCCATTTGTTGAAGCATCTTAATTGGTACTTTCTCCATTCTTAGAACCTTGTTTTACACCAATGCCTTCAATGCATCTTGGGCTTGTTGCTTCAGAACCACCAGTTCTTGATCATATGCTACCTTGTGAGATAGTTGAATGCTGACAATTTCTTTTTGGTATAGTGACTCTGTTTATTCCTTCTATCTTCTTTTGATGTTTGCTGTGTTGTTTTAATTTTTGCCCATTCAGTTCTTCAATATCACAACTTGTGGCTTGAACAAATTAAAAAAAAAAAACAAAACTTTTTTTTCAGTTAACAGGTGAGCATGTTAACTCTCTGCACCACCCAGGGACTCTGGAGTCTTTATGAGTTTCCTTATGTTCTTACTCTCTTCCCCAGGGGTGAGGACAGGTGTTGGCAGGTATAGATGTCCTATATCATCCTCTCCATTATCTTTGTCTGCACCTCTCTTTTATGCTGCCTCCACCTCAAAATCCTTCCCTTCTCATTTACCCAAAGACCACAAGTTTCAATAGATATGAGTGGATGCAAATAGTTATGGAGGGAGAGGATACCTAGCTCTACTCACCTGAAGTTCCTCAGGTTTACAAGGGACAGATATGGAAATGTAGGTATTTCACAGAAAAGGCCAACTGATATCAATTGATAAAAACTGCATAGTGAGCAGGATGATGAACTCAACAGAGCAGCTCAAGCCTGATGTCTGACATTTACTCTTTGAAGTGTGCTGTGTTGATATTGGGGTCTCTATGACTGAAGCTG